>NC_091077.1:92295000-92632500 GCF_032405125.1 Capricornis sumatraensis
AACACAGACGGTAAGCTCACTGACGCGCCGAAGAATTAATGCTTTCAAACTGTGGTGTTGGAGAAGACTCGAGAATCCCTTGGACTGCAAGGAGATCCAACTAGTACATCCTAAAGGAAATCAGTTCTGAATATTCACTGGAAGGACTGATGTTGAAGCTGAAACTCCAATACTTTGGCCACCTGATGCAAAGAGCTGACTCATTTGAAAAGACCCTGATGCTGGGAAAGACTGAAGGCGGGAGGAGAAGGAGACGACAGAGGGTGAGATGGTTGGATGGCATCACCAATTCAATGGACATGAGTTTGGGTAAACTCCAAGAGTTGGTGATGGACAGAGAAGCCTGGCGTGCTGCAGTCCATGGGGTCACAAAGAGTCAGGCACACTGAGCAACTGAACTGACTGAAGCTCATTGACATAAGGTCTTGGTAATGAATTTCTGGATTGGATACTGAGAGTCAATTCCTAGGCAGGTTGATGAGAAATGCGGAGTCTATGAGGAGGTAAAAGTTGTCTGGGGCTCTCAAGGAGGAGACAGAGTCTAGAATTCTCAAAGAGGAGGAAAGGACAAACTTTTTTTTCTACATTCTTTAGTAAAGATTATATATAACAATGTATCCTGCTTGAGGACAGTTTCTCCTTCTTAACCTTTTGACTAATCCTGTTATCTTAGAATGTATATTATGAGAATGGGTCTAAGTAGGATCTTTCTATTGTTAGTTCTAACCCTGTTATCTTAAAATGTAAATTGTGGGAGTGGGTCTATTAAGATCTTTACAACCTTGAGACATTCTTTTGATTTATTCAAGCTGGTTTTAGAAAAGGCAGAGGAACCAGAGATCAAATTGCCAACATCCGCTGGATCATCGAAAAGAAAGAGAGTTCCAGAAAAACATCTATTTCTGCTTTATTGACTATGCCAAAGCCTTTGACTGTGTGGGTCACAATAAACTGTGGAAAATTCTGAGAGAGATGGGAATACCAGACCACCTGACCTGCCTCTTGAGAAATCTGAATGCAGGTCAGGAAGCAACAGTTAGAACTGGACATGGAACAACAGACTGGTTCCAAACAGGAAAAGGAGTGCGTCAAGGCTGTATATTGTCACCCTGCTTATTTAACTTCTATGCAGAGTACATCATGAGAAACAGTGGACTGGAAGAAGCACAAGCTGGAATCAAGATTTCCAGGAAAAATATAAATAACCTCAGATATGCAGATGACACCACCCTTATGGCAGAAAGTGAAGAGGAACTAAAAAGCCTCTTGATGAAAGTGAAAGAGGAGAGTGAAAAAGTTGGCTTGAAACTCAACATTCAGAAAACGAAGATCATGGCATCCAGTCCCATCACTTCATGGCAAATAGATGGGGAAACAGTGGAAACAGAGTCAGACTTTATTTTGGGGGGCTCCAAAATCACTGCAGATGGTGACTGCAGCCATGGAATTAAAAGACGCTTACTCCTTGGAAGAAAAGTTAAGACCAACCTAGATAGTATATACAAAACCAGAGACATTATTTTGCTGACTAAGGTCTGTCTAGTCAAGGCTATGGTTTTTCCTGTGGTCATGTATGGATGTGAGAGTTGGACTGTGAAGAAGGCTGAGCACCGAAGAATTGATCCTTTCGAACTGTGGTGTTGGAGAAGACTCTTGAGAGTCCCTTGGACTGCAAGGAGATCCAACCAGTCCATTCTGAAGGAGATCAGCCCGGGGTGTTCTTTGGAAGGAATGATGCTAAAGCTGAAGCTCCAATACTTTGGCCACCTCATGTGAAGAGTTGACTCATTGGAAAAGACTCTGATGCCAGGAGGGGTTGGGGGCAGGAGGAGAAGGGGACGACAGAGGATGATACGGCTGGATGGCATCACAGACTCGATGGATGTGAGTCTGAGGGAACTCTGGGAGTTGGTGATGGACAAGGAGGCCTGGCGTGCCGCAATTCATGGGGTCGCAAAGAGTCAGACACAACTGAGCAACTGAACTGAACTGAATAACCAATTTAAAAAGTAAACAATTCCCTTGCTAAGACTAGCCAGGGGGCACTCTCTGTCCCTCTTCTGATGTCTATGTCAGAAACTTTCTCTGTCCCTTTTTCACTTTAATAAAATTCTGCTACACCAAAGCTCTTGAGTGATCAGGCCTGGTCCCTGGTCCTGAAGCTAAATCTTCTCCTTCAGAGATCACAAATCTGACACAGTTCACTATAAGCTATCAATATAAGAGCAAAGGCAAGAAAAGCAAAAATAAACAATTGAGGGTATTTTCCTGGTGGTCTAGTTGTTAAGACCCCATGCTTCCATTGCAGGGCACGTAGGTCTGATCGCTGGTTCAGTTCAGTTCAGTTCAGTTACTCAGTCGTGTCCGACTCTTTGCAACCCCATGATCACTGGTAGGGGGAAATAAAATCCTGGCTGCCACATGGTGTAGCAAAGATTTTTTAAAAAGGATTATATAAAACTCAAAAGCTTCTGCTCAGCAAAGGAGACTATGAACAAAATGAAGAGGAAACCAATGAAAAGAAAAAAAAATAGTTGCAAATCATACATATCATAAAGAATTAATATCCAAAATATATAAACAATCCATACAGCTCAATAGCCAAAAAATCTGATTTATAAGTGGGCACAGGAACTGAACAGACATTTTTACAAAAACATACCAACAGCCAAAAGGTACATGAAAAGGCGCTCAACATCTCTAATCATCAGGAAAATGCAAATTAAAACCACAGGACACCACCTCACACCTATTTAGAAAAGCTATCATCAAAAAGAAAGGTAATGCCAAAGAATGTTCAAACTACTGCACAACTGCACTCATCTCACTAGCAAAGTAATGCTTAAATTTCTTCAAGCCAGGCTTCAACAGTACGTGAACCATAAACTTTCAGATGTTCAAGCTGGATTTAGAAAAGGCAGAAGAACCAGAGATCAAATTGCCAACATCCATTGGATCATCGAAAAAGTAAGAAAGTTCCAGAAAAACATCTACTTCTACTTTATTGACTATGCCAAAGCCTTTGACTGTGTGTATCACAACAACCTATGGAAAATTCTTAAAGAGATGGGAATACCAGACCACCTAACCCACCTCCTGAGAAATCTGTATGCAAGTCAAGAAGCAACAGTTAGAACTGGACATGGAACAACAGACTGGTTCCAAATTGGGAAAGGAGTATGTCAAGGCTGTATATTGTCACCTTGTTTATTTAACTTATATGCAGAGTACATTATGCAAAATGCCAGGCTGGATGAAGCACAAGCTGGAATCAAGATTGCCAGGAGAAATATCAATAATCTCAGGTATATAGATGACACCACCCTTGTAGCAGAAAGTGAAGAACTAAAGTGTCTCTTGATGAAAGTGTAAGAAGACAGTGAAAGAGTTGGCTTAAAACTCAACATTCAGAAAACGAAGATCACGACATCGGGTCCCATGCTGCTACTGCTGCTGCTGCTGCTGCTGCTAAGTCGCTTCAGTTGTGTCCGACTCTGTGCGACCCCACAGATGGCAGCCCACCAGGCTCCCCTGTCCCTGGGATTCTCCAGGCAAGAACACTGGAGTGTGTTGCCATTTCCTTCTCCAATGTGTGAAAGTGAAAAGTGAAAGGGAAGTCGTTCAGTCGTGTCCAACTGTTAGCAACCCCATGGACTGCAGCATACCAGGCTCCGCTGTCCATGGGATTTTCCAGGCAAGAGTACTGGAGTGGGGTGCTATCGCCTTCTCCACAGATCTCATATCTTCATGGCAAATAGAAGGAGAAATAACGGAAACAGTGAGAGACTTTATTTTCTTGGACTCCAAAATTACTGCAGATGGTGACTGCAACCATGAAATTAAAAGAAGCTTGCTCCTTGGAAGAAAAGCCATGACCAACCTAGACAGCATATTAAAAAGCAGAGGAATTACTTTGCCAACAAAGGCCTCGTATAGTCAAGGCTATGGTTTTTCCAGTAGTCATGTATAGATGTGAAAGTTGGACTATAATGGAAGCTGAGCACCAAAGAATTGATGCTTTTGAACTGTGGTGTTGGAGAAGACTCTTGAGCGTCCCCTGGACTGCAAGGAGATCCAACCAGTACATCCTAAAGGAAGTCAGTCATGAATATTCATTGGAAGGACTGATGCTGAAGCTGAAACTCCAATACTTTGGCCACCTGATGTGAAGAACTGACTCATTTGAAAAGACCCTGATGCTGGGAAAGATAGAAGGTGGGAGAAGAAGAGGATGACAGAGGATGAGATGGTTGGATGGCATCACAAACTCAATGGACATGAGTTTGAGTAAACTCCGGGAGCTGGTGATGGACAGGGAGGCCTGGCATGCTGCAGTCCATGGCGTTGCAAAGAGTTGGACACAACTGAGTGACTGAACTGAACTGAACTGATCATAAAAAAGACAAGAGTTGGCGAGGATGTAGAGAAAGAGGAACCCTGTGCACTATTGGTGGAAACGTAAATTGGTGCAACCACTATGGAAAAGAGTATGAAAGTCCCTCAAAAAACTTTCAAGTAGAACTACCATATGGTCCAGTAATCTCACTTCTGGAAATATATCCAGAGGAAATTAAAACAAAGATATTGAAGAAATATCAGCACTCCTGTGTTCTTTGCAGCATTATTTATAATAATCAAGAAATGTCAGAAATCTAATATTTGTATTTTTAATTAGAATCAAAGTCCTTCCTGATTTGGAGGTTTTCAAGTGGTCATTTCATTCATGACTCTTATTAGAGAGTTCTGTACCAGAAATATGAATCTCTGGTTCCACTAGAGATCACTTAGCCTTCTCCTTTAGGCCCTAGAGAAGTCCACTTGCTGGCCTTACCAGCCTAGTCTTTCCCTCTCATCAGAGGCAGCAGCAGCAGGACCAACACTATTAGCTCCAACAGTAGTAGAAGGGTCAAAGGGAAGCAGGCAAACAAGGGAATACAATGGTAATTGCCTTTTTTAAATGGATTCACAGCATCTTTCGTACTTCAAGGTCTTGATTCACTTTCTCCTTAACATTTTATTCACTGAGAAAAATGACAGAAATAACAAATTTAGCAAGTCAGTTCCTCAATCCTACAAACATCTGGTAAGATGCAACTTAGTTTGGAGTTGGGGAAAACCTTAAAGATCAAATTCTAGACTCCATGACAAAATTGATTCAGGTAGACTCAGTGACTTGTCCAAGATTACTTTTCTAAGTTAATATTTTTAAAAGAGTAAATAAACATTTTTAAAGTTTTTTTTTGACAACCTTTACATGGGAAAAAGAAGTAAAGATCTGTTTAAACTTTCAAAAATAAGTTCTTTTAAAAGTTGTAATTTTCTAATTTTTCCAACACAGTCTGGTTGGAAGTCATTTGTCCTCTTATTTAATAAAAAACAGAAAATTATTTATCAACATATATAATACCTTATAGTGCAGCATGTTCCTGATATTAAGGAATTCAAGGTAAAGAAAAAGGCAAATGACTTACAGAACTTCAGAGAAATTTTTTTTCCCGAAGAGAGTAAAAGAAGACTACCTGTGAGTTAAGATATTCTCAGAAAAATTCTGTCTAAGAGATAAATGTGTTTGTTTGACTGTAATACAAGGGGGAAAAAGAAACTGGACTTATGAAGCACACTGGAAAGTCCCATCATTCCCAAGCCTATCCTCATCAGTACAATAAAATAATGAAAGCCAAGGTATCCCTAGTTAGGATCCAAACTGTGTGCTTTGGTTTCTACTAGGAGTTACATTAAGTTTCCCAATGAAATGTTTTTATTTTTTCCTTTATCTGGGTTATTTCTTTGTAGCTGCTACTGTCCCACAGAAGAGTGGTTTTACAGTTCAAATGACCTGTGGCTCGCACTTTGTCTTTGGGAATAGTTCTTCTGCCATTTTTTCATTGTCCCCTGCCCTACCTTTTTCTACCTTAAGAACATTCAGTCCCCACATCTTCATTAACAACATATTTCAAATCCAAGGAAGAATGAATACCAAAATTGACCAAGATAAAAATTGTAAATCTATAGTAGTGTGCAAACAGAAGGAAACGAATAATGTAGACAAATATGATAGCCAAGAAGCTGAAGAAAGCTCTTAAAGCCAAGATTTAATGTCAGAGAAGGTAAATCTAACATTCACTTTGTTTTTTCTGTTCCTGGAATGAATTCCTACTCTGAGCAAGAATAACAACAGCAATAAATCTAAAGGGAAACAAATATTGAGGAAGCCTAATTATACCTTTTTCTTCATAATACACAGCAAATCTTAACACTCAGTAGCATAACATATAATAGTAGGAGAGCTCATTAGTTAAAATATCTCACTAGACTGTTTAAAGACTGCCTCTGGTGGCGTAGGTGGAACAGATATTTATTGCCTCTTTAAAAAAGCCTACAATTCCCCCAAGTTTTTCTGCCAATACTTTTAATCTTGTTTGTTATTTCTATATACTTCTCTTTTTTCAAAAATGTTATTTGGCAATTCATTTTCCAAGAATTTATTATAATAAATTCAGTTCGTGGACCTTTGTCCCCAAGAAAAAAAGTCATTCTAGATTTACTTTTAAAACATGAATTTACTTGGTTGCCTCACTTATATACTTACTTTTTAAAAATTCCTTGCATTTTTATAAATTTCAGAAGGCAAGATTCAGAAAGAGACAGTGAAAGAGAGAGAATTTTGTAATAGAATCCTACCTGAGCCAGTTCTCAGTAGTCTTTTGGCAAAAGGCCTGCGTGTGAACTACTTCCAAGACCTCAGTCTGAAAGGCAGCCAAAGAGTCCATAAAAGAACAGGCCCAAAATGACTTACTACCTTTAACCTCTGACCTTTTACCCAGTTGCCTCATACTTTGTGAACTTGAAATCTTGTCAGAGAATGCTTAGCCATGCTGTATACAAACAGCCTATTTATTCCACAGAAACAGCTTGGCAGGACATATCCAGGTCACTTGACCTTAGGTTGTCACAGAAACCATGAGACTTGGGTTCTTTTTGCAATTAAGCCAAAACTGCAACGTTCTGACTGATGAAATGAGTGTAGAACTGTACAGCAATCCTCAAACATTTAATTCACCTGTATATTATATACTTCACCAAAGTATTAACACACAAAATGTGAAAGCAGTCACAAATGAACTACGAGAATAAGCCATGCCTTCTGCAGAGAACAGAAAAAGCATAAAATTCTAACCTAAATGTTACAAGTTGATCTCAAATATTATTCTGCCCTAGATCTTGCTCAACTTATCAGCACACAACAAAAATCACAGAATCTTTAAGTTATTCATATATTTTCAAAACTCTGTGTGTGTTTTTGTATGTTTTAACTCTAGCCTCTGTTTTAGTCAGACTTTATATTAAGCATTTACCTGAAGAAATTACTTCATTAATTTCATTATCTCCAGCATGTTTTAACTAATTCTTCAAGGCTGCTTCTTTGATCATTTCAAATAGATTATATAATTAATTAATTCCCCCAAATTATGAGTATAAATATAGCCAGATTTCCTTTTTTAAGTGAAAATTGATTTCAAGAATGAATAAAAGAGTGAGTAATCACATTTCAAAGGGTCCTTTATTATTCAATGAATTTATTTTCAGGAGTTATTTTCTGAATTTCCTTACCATACCCAAAATACAAGAGAAGGAAATGGCAATCCACTCCAGTACTCTTGCCTGGGAAATCCCAAGGACAGAGGATCCTGGCAGGCTACAATCCATAGAGTCGCAAGAGTTGGACATGACTGAGCGACTAAACACAGACACACATCCAAAATATAATTACATTTGCCAAAATATGCATACAACTTATCAGGGATACCAACATTTGAAATAAAGTTAATGAGTTTTCTTAACTGAAGAAAACTGCACCACTGTATTCACATATGTATCTGCTGCTGCTAAGTCACTTCAGTTGAGTCCGACTCTGTGCAGCCCCATAGATGGCAGCCCACCAGGCTCCCCCGTCCCTGGGATTCTCCAGGCAAGAACACTGGAGTGGGTTGCCATTTCCTTCTCCAATGCATGAAAGTGAAAAGTGAAAGTAACGTCACTCAGTCGTGTCTGACTCTTAGCAACCCCATGGACTGCAGCCTACCAGGCTACTCCGCCCATGGGATTTTCCAGGCAAGAGTATTGGAGTGGGGTGCCATTGCCTTCTCCACACATATGTATCTACTACTAAGGAAAAACTGAGTTAATTGCTTGGATATGTCACAACAGAATGGCCACTTGAAAAATGGTAAGTATGGTTATTACTTAGGAAAAGAGTTTCTTTTTTAAAATCTAAGAATAATAATGATAATAGGTAACATGTATTAATGTGCCAAACACTGCTGGAAGGATTTTGACATGGATTAGATAATTTAGTCTTCACAACAACCCTATGAGATAGATACTATTATCACTCTCATTTTATAGATGAGGAAAGTGAGACTAAGAGAGATCAGGCTACACTCCTAGCAAGAGGAAGATTTTGAATCTGAACTTAAAGCAACGTGACTTTACTGTCTCTAAAACCATGGTCTTTAGAAAATAACTTACCAAGTACACAAGTAAAATAACACATTATTACTTAGAATATTAAAAACTTAAATATCACTTTACACTTTATAAAATACCATCACAAATATTTCATTTAAGTCTTATAATAATCCTGTGAAGTAATAGCATTCCTATTTTGCAAATGAAGAAACTAAAGGTAAGAAAGGTAAACTGACTTTTCCAAAGTCACTTGGCTAATAAATAATGGAATAAGGATGCCAATCCTGGTCTTTTAATATTATGTCGTGTGAGTGTGTGTGTGTGTGTGTGTGTTAGCTGCTCAGTCGTGTCCAGCTCTTTGCGACCCCATGGACCACAGCCCACCAGGCTCCTCCATCCGTGGAATTCTCCAGGCAAGAGTACTGGAGGGGAAATATGTGTTACATTTTTCCAACTATAATTACTCTCCTTATTCCACACTAAAATCTTTCCTAAGATATTATTCACTCAATGGCAAGTAGAATGAAGACTACCCAATAAGAATGACATTTTAAAACAAGAAAGTAAAGGTTTTCTCAATTTAACATTAAAAGAAAGCAGTATTATAGTAAAACATATTAGTGAAAATAAATCTCATTTCCATATTTTAAAATCATGTAATTCTTAATAGTGAGATTTTCATTTTCCTTACTGAGTATTCATAAATACATTCTTAATCCAAATAATGAGGAAAAAGAGCTAAAAGGGCCTTATACCCAAAGGTTACTCCCATGATCCTACCAAACAGAGGATCAATAGTGTACTAATAGCTGTACTAAGAGTTTGACTTAGAACCTCTACCAATCCTCCTCTCATGAACATTTTTAAGGGGATTCACCATCACCTGGATTATTAGCAAGGTTGCTGCTGCTGCTGCTGCTGCTAAGTCGCTTCAGTCATGTCCAACTCTGTGTGACCCCACAGACGGCAGCCCACCAGGCTCCCCCATCCCTGGGATTCTCCAGGCAAGAACACTGGAGTGCGTTGCCATTTCCTCCTCCAATGCATGAAAGTGAAAAGTGACAGTGAAGGTTAGGCTAGGCATATTACATGGAAGATCATTTCCCAAGAGGTACTCTCCCAGCTCTTGGTTCTCGATTTGTCTAGAAGCCAACAACTGTTTCAGTAATCATAGATTTTAAAACAGATATCTCTAAAAGTTGGATGGTATGCAATTTTAGAAAGCAGTATCTTTTCCGAAAGACTGAATATGACATCTGCAGAGTAGGAAGTACAATAAGGAAAGTCAGCCCACATGCTACTAGAGTAAAGAGTCCTATGAGGCCATCCGTAGGCAGAGACCTATTAGAAATCGAATGAATAAGGCCTGAACTTTTCTCATCTGTGACTCTCTTTGGCCAAGTCTGTGGCATAGTTGCAGTCACTACCCCCTCCAAAAAAAGCAAAGAAAAATGTAAGAGGGAAAAGAGAAAGAAAAGAAAAAGAAAAGAATGTAAAAATAAATAAATGGAGAACTTTAAAATTTAAATTAAAAAATCTAAAATTTTTTTTAAATGAATAAATATGAATAAGAAATAAAGATTTTTAAAGAAAATTAGGCTGATGACAAAGTATCTTAAGACGTATATGGATTAATCAATGAAACACTCTTTTGCCAAGTCTATAATGTGCAATCTAAAAAGCTTCTCAAATATGCCTCATGACCATGAATGTACTCTGGGCTCCCAATTAACTTACTAAATTGCTATGTGATATATTTATATTTAAATCATCACTGGAATATTTCAAAAATATATATTATAGTTGTTAATAATTTTACATACAGGAAAGAATGGTATTTTGGGAGCTAGGGGGTAAATGTGCCAAGAAAAAAAAATGGGAAGTTATCTATATTGAAAGCCCTCTTCCACCAAGCAAGAATATGATGAGTGTGTGTGTCATCTGTTTAAAAAGGAAAAAAGATAAGATCTTTCACAGACTTATAGATGTTTCTGGATTCCCTTTCTCTTTATTTCAAGGGCTGCAGCTCACTCCACAGATACTGATTACAAAGCCCATCATTCTTTGTAGCTCTGATGCTCTATCAAACAGGCTCAAGGGGTTGTCCTTATGGAATCCTATCTGATTGCTAAAATTCCTTTGCTTCTCTGACATTTCAGCACTAAAATTAGCTTTGAAGACCTTAGTGTTTACTCTATAATGCAAACAGACATTAGTTTTAACAGATTTATGATACGAAGTGACAACTAAAGAACATATCCTAGAAATGAGCATTGAGATAAAGAATTTTCCTTTCAAAATAATTTAAAACACACACATTCACAAGTGGACATTTTTTATCCACTGAAAAAACACAATAAAATTTTTGTGACGTGACTGGAATTAAGAGATTCTAGAGGGAAAAACCTGGGAACATCAATAAAGGAAGATAAGTCACTATTCCACTGTATACGAAGGTATATGAATGCTTTGATGACACATGATTGGCTGGTTTAATAAAAGAAAATGAGTTTCTCACTTTAACAATTTAGAAATAAATGCCTCAAAATGCCTTCCAATAATACCTCTCACTTCATTTGTTTTGCCTCAGGTTTCCCCAACTCTTCATAGGGGTTCAACAATGCTCTGACCCTCCAACCTGCAGGCTCTGTCTTACCTTCTATCTTGGTTCATTTTCACTAAGGTAAAAAATTCTTAAACTGACAATATGTTACTAAAGAACCAAAGGATACTAAAGAAATCAAGGAGGAAATTAAAAACATACCTAGAGACAAATGAATATGAAAACATGATCCAAAACCTACCAAAGCAGCAAAAGCAGTTGTAAGAGGAAAGTTTATAGCAATACAGTCTTACATCAGGAAACAAACAAGCAAAAATATCTCAAATAAACAACCTAATCTTATACCTAAAGCAACTAGAAAAAGAATAACAAGCAAAACCCAAAGTTAGGGCTTCCCTGGTGGCTCAGAGGTAAAGAATCCACCTGCCGATGCAGGAGACACGGGTTCGATCCAGAGTCCAGGAAGATCCCACAGCCATGGTGTAACTAAGCCTGTGCACCACAAATACCAAGACTGTACTCTAGAGCCCAGGGACCAAAACTATTGAGCCCATGCATGGCAACTACTGAAGCCTGCGTGCCCTAGAGCCCATGCTCCTTAAGAGAAGCCACTGCAATGAGAAGCCTGTGTACTACAAAGAAGAGCAGAGCCCACTCTCCTGGACTACAGAGAAGCCCCTGTAACAACTAAGACCCAGCACAGTCAAAAATAAATAAATAAATAAAATTTTTAAGTTAGTAGAAGGAAAGAAATCATAAAGATCAGAGCAGAAATAAATGAAACAGAGAGGAAGAAAACAACAGCAAAGAAACTAAAAGCTGATTCTTTGAGAAAATAAACAGAATAGATAAACCTTTAGCTAGACCCATCAAGAAAAAAAGGGAGCAGACTCAAATCTGTGAAATTAGAAATTAAAAATAAGAAGTTACAACAGACACCACAGAAATATAAAGAATCATAAGAGCCTACTACAAGCAACTATATGCCAATAATGGACAACCTAAAAGAAATGGACAAATCTTTAGAAAAGTACTTCCTAAGACTGAACCAGGAAGAAAATACAAATAGACCAACCACGAGTACTGAAATTGGAACTATGATTAAAATTTTTTCAACAAATAAAAGTCCAGGACCACATGGCTTCAAAGGCAAATTCTATTAAATGTTTAGAGTATAGTTAACATCTATCCTTCGGAAACTCTTCCCAAAAACTGCAGAGTAAGGAACACTCCCAGGCTTATTCTACAAGGCCACTATCACCCTAATACCAAAACCAGACAAAGATATCACAAAAAAGAAAATTATAGGCAAATATCATTGCTGAATATGACACAAAAATTCTCAACAAAATACTAGCAAACTGAATCCAAAACACATTAAAAGGATCATAGGCCATGATTAAGTGAGAGACATCCCAGGGATGCAAGGATTCTTTAGTATACGTAAATTAACCAATGTGATACACCACACTAACAAATTGAAGATTAAAAATATATGATCATCTCAATACACTGAAAACCTTTTGACAAAATTCAACACCCATTTATGATAAAAATATCCTCCAGAAAGTGGGAATAGAGAGGACCTACCTCAACATAATAAAATCAATAAATGACAAAGTCACAGCAAACATCATGATCAATGGTGAAAAACTGAAAGCATTTCCTCTAGGCTCAGGAACAAAACAAGGATATCCACTCTCACCACATTTATTCAACATAGTTTTGGACATTCTAGCCATAGCAACCAGAGGAGAGAAAGAAATAAAAGGAATACAAATTGGAAAAGAAGTAAAACTGTCACTGTTTACAGACATGATGCTATACATAGAAAATCCTAAAGATGCCTCCAGAAAACTACTAGAGCTCAGCAGTGAATCTGAGTTGCAAAATACAAAATTAATATACAGAAATTTATTGCATTCTTATACACTAACAACAAAAGATCAAAAAGATAAATTAAGGAAACAATCCCATTTGCCATCACAACCGAAAGAACAAAATACCTAGGAACAAACCTATCTGATGAGGCAAAAGACTTGTACTCAGAAAACTATAAAATACAGATGGAAGAAATCAAAGATTACACAAACAAATGAAAAGATACACCATGTTCTTGGATTAGAAGAGTCAACATAGTCAAAATCACTGTACTACCCAAATAAATCTACAGGTTCAATGCAATACCATCAAACTATCAATGGCATTTTTCACAGAATTAGAACAAAAAATTTACAATTTGTATGGAAACAGAAAAGCCCCCCAGTGGCAAAAGCAATCTTGAGAAAGAAAAACAGAGATAGAGGAATTGGGCTCCCTGACTTCAGGCTATACTACAAAGCTACAGTTATCAAAGCAGAACGATTCTGGCACAAAAACAGAAATATAGATCAACAGAACAGGATAGAAAGCCCAGAAATAAACCCACCCATCTATGGTCAACTAATCTATGACAAAGAAGGCAAGAACATACAGTGGAGAAAAGATTGTCTCTTCAGTAGTGGTACTGGGAAAACTGGACAGCTACAAGTGAAACAGCGAAAGTAGGACACACCCTAACACCATACACACACACAAAAAACTCAAAATAGATTAAAGACCTAAATTTAACACCAGATACCATAAAAGTCTTAGAGGAAAACAGAACACTCTCTGACATAAATCTAAGCAAGATCTTTTTTGATCCATCTCCTAAAGTAATGAAAATAAAAACAAAAATAAACAAATGGAACCTAACTAAACTTAAAAGCTTTTGCACAGCAAAGGAAACCATAAGCAAACCAAAAAGACAACCCACAGAATGGGAATATTTCAAACAAAGTGATCAAGAAGGGATTAATCTCCAAAATATACAAACAGTTCATGCAGTCAATATTAAAAAAAAAAAAAATTGACAACCCAATCAAAAAAAAAAAATGGTCAGAAGTTCTAAATAGACATTTCTACCAAGAAGACATTCAGATGGCCAAAAAACACATGAAAAGATGTTCATCACTAATTACTGGGCTTCTCAGGTAGCTTACCTGCTAAAGAATCCACCTGTGATGCAAGAAACCCCAGTTCAATTTATGGGTTGGGAAAATCCCCTGGAGAAGGGATAGCCTATCCACACAAGTATTCTTGGGTGTCCCTGGTGGCTCAGACAGTAAAGAATCTGCCTGCAACGCAGGAGACCTGGGTTTGATTACTGAATTGGGAAGATCCCCTGGAAGAGGGCATGGCAATCCACTTTCGTATTCTTGCCTGGAGAATCCCCATGAACAGAGAAGCCTGGGGGGCTACAGTCCATGGGGTTACAAAGAGTTTAAAAAAAAAAAAAAAACAGTCAACAAGCCAATCAAAAAAAAAAAAAATGGTCAGAAGTTCTAAACAGACATTTCTCCAAAGAAGACATAGACATGGGCAAGAAACACATGAAAAGATGTTCAATATCACTAGTTATTAGAAAAAAGCAAATCAAAACCACAATAAGGTATCACTTCACATTGCCAGGAATGGCCATCATCAAAAAATCTATGAACAGTAAATGCTGGAAAGGGTGTGGAGAAAAGGGAACCCTTCTCACTGATGGTGAGAATGCAAATTGGTATAGACACTATGGAGAACAGTATGGAGGTTCCTTAAGAAACTAAAAATAGAACTACCTTATAATCCAGCAATCCCACTCTTGGGCATATATACAGAGAAAACCATAATTCAAAAAGATACATGCATCCAAATATTCAGTTCAGCTTAATCATTCAGTCAGGTCTAACTCTTTGCGACCCATGGACTGCAGCACACCAGGCTTCCCTGTCCATCACCAACTCCCAGAGCTTGCTCAAACTCATGTCCATCCAGTCAGTGATGCCATCCAACCACTTCATCCTCTATTGCCCCCTTCTCCTCCTGCCTTCAGTCTTTCCCAGCATCAGGGTCTTTTCTAAAGAGTCAGTCATTCACATCAGGTGATCAAAGTGTCAGAGCTTCAGCTTCAGCATCAGTCCTTCCAACGAATATTCAGGACTGATTTCCTTTAGGACTGAAGAGTCTTCTCCAACAACACAGTTCAAAAGCACCAATTCTTCTGTGCTCAGCTTTCTTTATACTCCAACTCTCACATCCATACATGACTACTAGAAAAACCATAGCCTTGACTAGATGGACCTTTGTTAATAAAGTAATATCTCTGCCTTTTAATATGCTGTCTAAGTTGGTCATAACTTTCCTTCCAAGGAGTAAGCGTCTTTTAATTTCATGGCTGAAATCACCATCTGCAGTGATTTTGGAGCCCAGAAAAATAAAGTCACCCACTGTTTCCACATCTATTTGCCATGAAGTGATGGGACCAGATGCCATGATCTTTGTTTTCTGAATGTTGAGCTTTAAGCCAACTTTTTCACTCTCCTCATTCACTTTCATCAAGAGGCTCTTTAGTTCTTCTTCACTTTCTGCCATAAGGGTGGTGTCATCTGCATATCTGAGGTTATTGATATTTCTCCCAGAAATCTTGATTCCAGCTTGTGTTTCTTCCAGTCCAGCGTTTCTCATGATGTACTCTGCATATAAGTTAAATAAGCAGGGTGACAATATATAGCCTTGACATACTCCTTTTCCTATTTGGAACCAGTCTGTTGTTCCATGTCCAGTTCAGACTGTTGCTTCCTGACCTGCATACAGGTTTCTCAAGAGGCATTTCTCAATCAGACATTAGTGAAACAAATATTCATAACTGAAATTATTACCATAAATGAGTGGTGATTATTTTCTTATGCTCCTCTGTCCATGGAATTCTCTGGGCAAGAATACTGGAGTGGTAGCTATTTCCTTCTTCAGGGCATCTTCTCGACCCGGGGATCAAACCCAGGTCTCCCACACTGCAGGCAGATTCTTTCCTGTCTAAGCCATCAGGAAAACCCTTATATTCTTATAACATGGGCTAAATATTTGTGTCCGCTCCACCGAAGTTCATATGCTTAAGTCCTAATCCCAATTTGATGGTATTTAGAGGTAGGACATTTGTGAGGTAATCAGGTCTTGAGCAGGGAGCTTTCATGAATGGAATTGGCGCCCTTATATGAAGAGACATGAGAGAAAGAATCTTTCTTCCTCACCATGGGAAAATACAGCAAGAAGATGGCCATCTATAAAGCAGGAAGAGGGTCTTCATCAGACACAGACTATGCCAGCTCCTTGATATGAGACTTCCCAACCTTCAGAATTGTAGGAGATAACTGTTGTTTAAGCCACCCAGTTTATAGCATTTTGTTACAGTACTTTGAACTGACTTGAACACATTGCAAAGAAACAACTAACTAGTTGTTAGAATCTAAGAAAACAAGATACAAGTATATGAAATTGTGGTATGCTTTCTTACAAAGATACACGTGAGACTCTACATCAAGCAATGAAATTGAGGAA
Source organism: Capricornis sumatraensis (assembly GCF_032405125.1). Classification (NCBI taxonomy): domain Eukaryota; kingdom Metazoa; phylum Chordata; class Mammalia; order Artiodactyla; family Bovidae; genus Capricornis; species Capricornis sumatraensis. Next base: position 92,311,433 of record NC_091077.1, read on the forward strand.
ATGTTTGCCAGATTGTTTGAGTCTACATCAAGCAATGAAATTGAGGAAATGTTTGCCAGATCATTTGAGAAAATCATAAATTTCTAAGTGATTAGGGTCAATATGACCAATTAATTCATTAACTATTATTAAGGCATTAGTAGTATATTCTTTTTCTTTTATTGGTATATAAATGCTACATCTTAAAATTGATGATATTTTATATTTAATTAAAAAGAGATAAGAGAGCAACAGAATTTTCCAGAACTGATGAAAAACATCAATCCATGTATGCTGCTGCTGCTAAGTCATTTCTGAAGTGTCTGCTCTGCAACCCCATAGACAGCAGCCCACCAGGCTCCTCTGTCCACAGGATTCTCTAGGCAAGAATACTGGAGTGGGTTGCCATTTCCTTCTCCAATGCATGCATGCACGCTAAGTCGCTTCAATCGTGTCTGACTCTGCAACCCCACAGACAACAGCCCACCAGGCTGCTCCATCCACAGGATTTTCTATAGGCAAGAACAGTGGAGTGGGTTGCCATTTCCTTCTCCCAATCCATGTATACAGGAAGCCAAAAGTTCCCAAGCAGTATAAATAAAAGGAAATCCACACTTAAAACACATTATCGTGAAACTGTTTAAAACCAAAAGGAAAGAGAAAGACCTTAAAAGCCATCAGGGCACAGTAGAGGGAGGGACAGAGAAAGATTACCTTCAAAAGAAGCTCAGATACCAGGTTCATGGAGTGGAGAGTTCAATAATGTTCAGAATAGTAATTCTCCCCAGGTTGATTCATATATCAATTGCTACCAGATTTTCAGCAGTCTTTTAGCAGATATTGGCAAGATGATCCTAAAATGTGTTTAGAATTGCAAATTACATAGAATTACAAAATTTATATAGAATTCATATAGAACGCCAAAACAATTTTGAAAAAGACAAAGCTGGACAACATATGCTTCCCAATTTCAAAACTTGATATAAAGCTACTTCAGTAGTTGTGAACACAATGTAGTACTGGCACAAGGACAGACATGTAAATCACTAGAACAGAACTTATTTTCAATAAAGGTGCAAAGGAAATTCACTGAAGGAAAAGATACTCTTTTTAATTACCAGTACTAAGAAAGCTGTATATGCATATGCCAAAAGATAAAGTTACACCTTTATTTCACACTATACAAAATAAATCACAGATTTAAATGTTAGAGCCAAAACAAACTTTTAAAAGAAAACACAGGTGATTATCTTCAATACCTTAGGTTAAGCAAAAATGTCTTTAATATGACACCAAAAATATGGTGCATTCTTTAAAATCTGGTAAATTAAACCTCACCAAAATTCAAATCCTTTACCCTTCAAAAGATACTATTATGAAAATTAAAAGATAAGCAACAGATTGGAAGAAAATATTTGGTAAACATATATATGATAAAGGATTTGTGTACAAAATATGCCAAGAACTCTTTGAATACAAGACAAACAACCCAATCAAAAATTGGGTAAAATTTCTGACAAAACATTTCACCAAAGAAGATATATGGGTGGCTAATAAACACACAAAAAGGTATTCTGTGTTCGTTTAGGAAAATGCAAATTAAAATCACAATGAGAAGCAATTTCATATCCATCAGGATGACTGTAATAACTTTTTTTTAAAAAAGGATAATAACAAATGTTGGCAAGGATGTGGAAAAAAGGAGTCCTCATACTTTGCTGGTGGGAACACGAAACAATGCAACTACTTTGGAAAGTTTGCAGTCTCATTAAAAGTTAAAAATAAATTTTCCAAATGACTGAACGATTTTACACCTAGGTATCTACCCAAGAGAAATGAAAATATGTATTTATACAAAGACATACATGGATCCTCTTAGCAGGATTATTCATATTCATAGTCAAAAACTATAAAAAACTAAATGTGCATCAACTGATGAATGGGCAGACATGATGTAGTATACGCATACAGTGGAACACTACTCATCAATAAACAGAACAAATTACTAACACATGCTTCAACATACGAACCTGAAAAATATTATTCTAGGGGAAAAGGGTGGGGGAGGAACAGACTGGGATTTGGGGATTGGTATGTACATGCTACTATATGTAAAATAGTTAACCAACAAAGACCTACTGTATAGCACAGGGAACTCTGCTCAATATTCTATAATAAGCTAAATGGAAAAAGAATTCTAAAAAGAGTAAATATATGTATATGTATGACTGAATCACCTTGCTGAACACCTGAAACTAATACAGCACTGTTAATTAACTCCAATATAAAATAAAAATTTTTTAATAGAAATAAAAATTGAAAATACATTAAAATGTTAATATTAAACAGTAACAGTAACATTACACAAGTGAAAGTGCAATAAATCATCCTAATGAAATTATCATATATAGAAGTTATTTTCATACTTAAGCATATTCTAATATTTCAGAAGCTTTCATAATTTTCATAAGTGAATGATGATAGTGAATACTTACTGAGTACACTGAACAGTTACACATCAAAGACTTCCAGTGTGGAAATATATATGTATTATTCTAAGTCAAAGAATACCAACACAAGAGACCACATATTGTGTGATTTGATTTATATGAAGTTTCCAGGAAAGAAAAATCTACAGAGAAAGAAAATAGATTAATATTGTCCAGGGTAAGAAGAATGGATAGAAGTTACCAAAGGGGAAAGTCATGGGGGATAAGTCACTCAGTCGTGTCCAACTCTTTGTGACCCCATGGACTGTAGCCTATCAGGCTCCTCCATCCATGGGATTCTCCAGGCAGGGATACTGGAGTGGGTTGCCATTTCCTTCTCCAGGAGATCTCCCCAACCCAGGAATTGAACCCGGGTCTCCCACATTGTAGGCAGACACTTAACCGTCTGAGCCACCAGGGAAGTCATATTAACTGATACACACTACTATATACAAAATAGATAAATAACAAGGACCTACAATATAGCATAGGAAATTGTACTCAATATCTGGTAATAATCTACAATAGAAAAGAATCTGAAAAAGAATATATACATGTACACACATGACTGGATCACTCTCTGTACACTTGGAATACAACATTGTGAATCAACTGTACTTAAACTTAAGAAAAAGGAGAGGGAATGGAGATTAACAATTAATGAACAGAGAGGTGACAGAAGTGCCTGAAATCTGATCAGTGGTGAAGGCTGCACAATTTGTTAAATTTACTAAAAAAAAAAGTCATTGAATAAATACTTGCAATGGCTGAAATGATATACTCCAAAGCTATATATACATACATATATGTATATAAACATATATGACTATACATACATATATACATATATGAACATCAGACTGATAATTCATGTCACAAAAACAACAGTGAAAACCAGAAAACAAGACACTGAGATCTTATACACGATGACAAACAAAATTGCCATCCCTGAATTTTATTCCCAGTGAAATATATTTAAAGAATTAACACAAAACAGAGACTTCTTCAGGCTTCCCTGATAACTCAGCTGGTAGAGAATCTGCCTTCAATGCAGGAGACACCAGTTCAATTCCTGGGTCAGGAAGATCCCCTGGAGAAGGGAGAGGCTGCCCACTCCAGTATTCTTGGGCTTCTCTGGTGGCTCAGATGGTAAATAATCTGCCTGCAATGTGGGAGATCCTGAGTTGGGAAGACTCCCCCGGAGGAGGGATGGCAACACACTCCAATATTCTTGCCTGGAGAATCCCCTTGGACAGAGAGGCCTGGTGGGCTAAAAGTCCATGAGGTCACAAAGAGTCAGACAAGACTGCGTGACTAAGCACACACACACACACACAGAGCCTTCAGAACAATAAAACTGGAGTTTGTAATCAGCAGATACTCTAGAAGAACTGCTAAAGAATAAACTACAGGTAACAGGAGTGAGCGACTAAGCTAACCATCAGACAATCACCCTCATCTCCCACGCTAGTAAGGTCATGCTTAAATGCTTGCATGCAAGGCTTCAGCATTATGCAAACCAAGAACTTTCAGATGTCCAACCTGGGTTTAGAAAAGGAAGATGAACCAGAGATCAAATTGCCAACATTCACTGTACTATAGAGAAAGCAAGAGAATTTCAGAAAAACATCTATTTCTGTTTCATCGACTACACTAAAGCCTTTAACTGTGTGGATCATGACAAACTGTGGAAAGCTCTTAGAAAGATGGGAATACCAGACCATCTTACCTGTCTCCTGAGAAACCTGTATGCAGGTCAAAAAGCAGCAGTTAGAACCCTGTATGGAATAACTGATTGGCTCAAGATCAAGAAAGTTCTACCAGGCTGTCTGCTGTCACCCTGTTTGTTTAATCTATACGCTAAGCACATCATGAGAAATGATGGGCTGGATGCAAGTTGTAAATGCAAGTTGGAATCAACTTAGGCAGGAGAAACATCAGCAACCTCAGATATGCAGACGATACCACTCTAATGGCAGTAAGCGAAGAGAAACTAAAGATTCTCTTGATGAGGGTGAAGGAGGAGAGTGAAAGAGCTGGCTTAAGACTAAATATTGAAAAAACTATGATCATGGCATCCAGCCCCATTACCGTATGGCAAATAAAAGAGGAAAAAGTGGAAACAGTGACAGATTTCCTCTATTTGGCCTCCAAAATCACTATGGATGGTGACCGCAGCCATGAAATCAGAAGATAATTGTTTCTTGGCAGGAAAGCAATGACAGATCTAGACAGTATGTTGAAAAGGTATGTATAGTCAAGGCTATGGTCTTCCCAGTGGAAGCTGGGACTGCAAAGAAGATAGAACGCCAAAGAACTGATGCCTTCGAACTGTGGTGCTGGAGAAGACTGTTGAAAGTCCCTTGGACAGCAAGGAGATCAAACCAGTCAACCTTAAGAGATATCAACCCTGAATATTCACTGGAAGGACTGATGACGAAGCTGAAGCTCCAGGATTTTGGTCATCTGATGCAAACTGACGACTCACTGGAAAAATCCCTGATGTTGGGAAAGTTTGAGGGCAGAAGAAGAAGAGGGCATCAAAGGATGAGATGGCTGGATGGCATCATCGAGGCAATGAACATGAACTTGGGCAAACTCTGGGAGATTGTGAGGAACAGGGAGGCCTGGCATGCTGCAGTCCATGGGGTCGCAAAGAGTCAGACATGACTGGGCAACCGCACAACAACAAGCAGGAATGAGCTCCCAGACAAAAGAGCTAACATGCAAGAAAGAACCAGCAACAAATAAAGTGACAAATATGTGAGTATATGTACATAAATATCAAGTATAAAAATTAGTAATAATAAAGTTTCATGGGGTTAAAAATAAACATTAAACAACAATTTTCAGGAGAGGGGGAACTGGGGTTAAAGTGTCTTTATATTATCGAGAAGGAAGCTAAAAGTAATGATAATAACTTGTTGCTGCTGCCGCTGCTGCTAAGTCGCTTCAGTCATGTCTGACTCTGTGTGACCCCATAGACGGTAGCCCACCAGGCTCCACCGTCCCTGGGATTCTCCAGGCAAGAATACTGGAGTGGGTTGCCATTTTCTTCTCCAATGAATGAAAGTGAAAAGCCAAAGTGAAGTCGATCAGTCGTGTCTGACTCTTCGTGACCCCATGGACTGCAGCCTACCAGGCTCCTCCATCCATGGGATTTTCCAGGCAAGAGTACTGGAGTGAGTTGCCACTGCCTTCTCCAATAATAACTTGAGACTCTGATAGTTATGTTTATTATAACTTCCAGAGTAACCAATAAGTGAATAGAAATAGAATGTATAACTTCTAAATTATTAGAGGGAAAATAAAATCATTTAAAAAAATTATCCATTGTAGGGCTTCCCTGGTGGCTCAGATGGTAACGAATCTGAGAGATGCAATGTGACCTGCCTGCAATATGGGAGACTTGGGTTCAATCCCTGGGTTGGGAAGATCCCCTGGAGGAGGGCATTGCAACCCAGTATTCTTGCCTGGAGAATCTCATGGACAGAGGAGCCTGGCAGTCCATGGGGCCTCAAAGAGTTGGACACAACTGAGCGACTAAGCACAGAAGACAGCACTCTGTAATACAGTCAAGGTTACCCAGAGAAACAGAACCCAAACCAGTAGGGTTTGTCATGTGTGTTACATGTGTGTGTCAAGAGAGAGAAAGAAATACTTATTATAAGAAACTGGCCAATGCAATTATGGAAGCTGACAAGACCCAAGATTTACAGTCAGCAACCTGGAGACAGGAGAGCTGATGGTATAGTTCCAGTCCAAGTCCAAAGGCCTAAGAAGCAGGAAAGTCAATGATATGATTCTAGTCTGAAAGCCAGTAGGTTTGGGACACAGGAAGATGTTTCAGGTTGAGTCTGATTGTGGGGAAAAAGCAAATGTCCCAGCTCAAAGGCAATAATGCAGAAGGAGTTCCTTCTTACTCACCCTTTTTGATCTCTTTAAATCTTTAACAGATTGGATGAGACACACCCATATTGAGGAGGGCAATCTACTTTACTCAACCTACCAACTCAAATGTTAATCTCATTCAGAACGTTTGATAAAACATCTGGGCACCCTGTGGCCTGGTCAAGCTGACTCATTAAATTAATCATCACATCAAACCAAAAGAAAGCAAAAACGGAGAGCAAAACAGAAAAGACACGTAAAATATAAAGTGAAAAATAGGACACCAAAGCCTACCACATCAGTAAACGCATTGAATGTGATCAAATTTAAACCCTTAGAATCAACTAGATGTCTGATAGAAGGTATATTAATTCAATCCACTGATTCACTAACATCTACTATGTGTTATGTTCTATTTTAAGTACATAGACACAACAGTGGAAAAAAAGCAATCAGATTACAGAATAATAAACAGGCTGCAACAGGCACACTAAGCGCAGGCGGCTGTGCTAAGAGCGGCCAAGAGGAATTACCCCACGTCTGAGGTCAGGGGCAAAGCCAGGAGGACCCCACGCCCGAAGGGCGGTGGCCAAGAGGAGTTACCCCACGTCCGAGGTTAGGAGCAGCAGCCGAGAGTGCCAGGCTGTGACGGCGCAGGAACGGCCAAGAGGAGCTACCCTGTGTCAGAGGTCAGGGGTGGCGGCCGGGAGGAGCAACCCCACACCCAAGGACTGGTGGCTGCGCAGGCGCAGGAGGGCCTAGAGGAGCCATCCCATGTTGAAGGTCAGGAAGGGCAGCGGTAAGGAGATACCCATCATCCAAGGTAATGAGCAGTGGCTATGCTTTGCTAGAGCAGCCGTGAAGAGATACCCCACACCCAAGGTAAGAGAAACCCAAGTAAGATGGTAGGTGTTGCAAGAGGGCATCAGAGGGCAGACACACTGAGACCATACTCACAGAAATCTAGTCAATCTAATCACACTAGGACCACAGCCTCGTCTAATTCAATGAAACTAAGCCATGTCCGCAGGGCAACCCAAGACGGGCGGGTCATGGTGGAGACGTCTGACAGAATGTGGTCCACTGGAGAAGGGAATGGCAAACCACTTCAGTATTCTTGCCTTGAGAACCCCATGAACAGTATGAAAAGGCAAAATGATAGGACAATGAAAGAGGAACACCCCAGGTCCGCAGGTGCCCAATATGCTACTGGAAGTCAGTGGAGAAATAACTCCAGAAAGAATGAAGGGATGGAGCCAAAGCAAAAACAATACCCTGTTGTGGATGTGACTGGTGATAGAAGCAAGATCTGATGCTGTAAAGAGCAATATTGCATAGGAACCTGGAATGTCAGGTCCATGAATCAAGGCAAATTGGAAGTGGTCAAACAAGAGATGGCAAGAGTGAACGTCAACATTCTAGGAATCAGTGAACTAAAATGGACTGGAATGGGTGAATTTAATTCAGATGACCATCATATCTACTACTGCGGGCAGGAATCCCTCAGAAGAAATGGAGCAGCTATCATGGTCAACAAAAGAGTCCAAAATGCAGTACTTGGATGCAATCTCAAAAATGACAGAATGATCTCTGTTCATCTCCAAGGCAAACCATTCAATATCACGGTAATCCAAGCCTATGCCTCAACCAGTAATGCTAAAGAAGCTGAAGTTGAACAATTCTATGAAGACCTACAAGACCTTTTAGAACTAACACCCAAAAAAGATGTCCTTTTCATTATAAGGGACTGGAATGCAAAAGTAGGAAGTCAAGAAACAGCTGGAGTAATAGGCAAATTTGGCCTTGGAATGCGAAATGAAGCTGGGCAAAGACTAATAGAGTTCTGCCAAGAAAATGCACAGGTCATAGCAAACACCCTCTTCCAACAACACAAGAGAAGACTCTACACATGGACATCACCAGATGGTCAACACCGAAATCAGATTGATTATATTCTTTGCAGCCAAAGATGGAGAAGCTCTATATAGTCAACAAAAACAAGACCGGGAGCTGACTGTGGCTCAGATCACAAACTCCTTATTACCAAATTCAGACTTAAATTGAAGAAAGTAGGGAAAACCGCTAGACCATTCAGATATGACCTAAATCAAATCCCTTATGATTATACAGTGGAAGTGAGAAATAGATTTAAGGGTCTAGATCTGATAAGATAGAGTGCCTGATGAACTATGGAATGAGGTTCGTGACATTGTACAGGAGACAAATCAAGACCATCCCCATGGAAAAGAAGTGCAAAAAAGCAAAATGGCTGTCTGGGGAGGCCTTACAAATAGCTGTGAAAAGAAGAGAAGTGAAAAGCAAAGGAGAAAAGGAAAGATATAAGCATCTGGATGCAGAGTTCCAAAGAATAGCAAGAAGAGATAAGAAAGCCTTCCTCAGTGATCAATGCAAAGAAATAGAGGAAAAGAACAGAATGGAAAAGGCTAGAGATCTCTTCAAGAAAAATAGAGATACCAAGGGAACATTTCATGCAAAGATGGGCACAATAAAGGACAGAAATGGTATAGACCTAACAGAAGCAGAAGACATTCAGAAGAGGTGGCAAGAATACACAGAAGAACTGCACAAAAAGATCTTCACGACCAAGATAATCACGATGGTGTGACCACTCATCTAGAGCCAGACATCCTGGAATGTGAAGTCAAGTGGGCCTTAGAAAGCATCACTACGAACAAAGCTAGTAGAGGTGATGGAATTCCAGTTGAGCTATTTCAAATCCTGAAAGATGATGCTGTGAAAGTGCTGCACTCAATATGCCAGCACATTTGGAAAACTCAGCAGTGGCCACTAGACTGGAAAAGGTCAGTTTTCATTCCAATCACAAAGAAGGGCAATGCTAAAGAATGCTCAAATTACTGCACAATTCCACTCATCTCACATGCTAGTAAAGTAATGCTCAAAATTTCCAAGCCAGGCTTCAGCAATACGTGAACCGTGAAATTCCTGATGTTCAAGCTGGTTTCAGAAAAGGCAGAGGAAGCAGAAATCAAATTGCCAACATCCGCTGGATCATCGAAAAAGCAAGAGAGTTCCAGAAAAACATCTATTTCTGCTTTATTGCCTATGCCAAAGCCTTTGACTGTGTGGATCACAATAAACTGTGGAAAATTCTGAGAGAGATGGGAATACCAGACCACCTGACCTGCCTCTTGAGAAATCTGTATGCAGGTCAGGAAGCAACAGTGAGAACTGGACATGGAACAACAGACTGGTTCCAAATAGGTAAAGGAGTATGTCAAGGCTGTATATTGTCACTCTGCTTATTTAACTTATATGCAGAGTATATAACTTTCATGAGAAACGCTGGACTGGAAGAAACACAAGTGGAATCAAGATTGCCGGGAGAAATATCAATAACCTCAGATATGCAGATGATACCACCCTTATGGCAGAAAGTGAAGAGGAACTAAAAAGCCTCTTGATGAAAGTGAAAGAGGAGAGTGAAAAAGTTGGCTTAAAGCTCAACATTCAGAAAACAAAGATCACGGCATCTGGTCCCATTACTTCATGAGAAATAGATGGGGAAACAGTGGAAACAGTGTCAGACTTTATTTTTCTAGGCTCCAAAATCACTGCAGATGGTGATTGCAACCATGAAATTAAAAGACGCTTACTCCTTGGAAGAAAAGTTATGACCAACCTAGATAGCATATTCAAAAGCAGAGACATTACTTTGCCGACTAAGGTCCGTCTAGTCAAGGCTATGGTTTTTCCAGTGGTCATGTATGGATGTGAGAGTTGGACTGTGAAGAAGGCTGAGCGCCGAAGAATTGATGCGTTTGAACTGTGGTGTTGGAGAAAACTCTTGCGAGTCCCTTGGACTGCAAGGACATCCAACCAGTCCATTCTGAAGGAGATCAGCCGTGGGATTTCTTTGGAAGGAATGATGCTGAAGCTGAAACTCCAGTACTTTGGCCACCTCATGCGAAGAGTTGACTCATTGGAAAAGACTCTGATGCTGGAAGGGATTGGGGGCAGGAGGAGAAGGGGACAACAGAGGATGAGATGGCTGGATGGCATCACGGACTCGATGGACGTGAGTCTGAGTGAACTCCAGGAGTTGGTGATGGACGGGGAGGCCTGGCGTGCTTCGATTCATGGGGTCGCAAAGAGTCGGACACTACTGAGCGACTGAACTGAACTGATTTTGTATTCATTTTCATCTATCTATAATCCCTTCCTCCCTTTTAAAAAGACTGTGCTTATTTATAGTTGAAAACATTTTATAAAACAGGTTAATATAAAATTAAAGACAAAGGAAGCTCAATAATTACATGAACAAATTCAGGGGTAAAGAATTCGCCTGCCAACACAAGAGATGTGGGTTCAATCCCTGAGTCAAAGATCCCCTGGAGAAGGAAATGGCAACCCACTCCAGTTTTCTTGCATAGGAAATCCCATGGACAGAGAAGCCCGGTGGGCTACAGTCCATGGGGTTACAAAAGTTGAACACAACGTAGCAACTAAACAGCAACAAGAACATGGTTAAACAAGCAACCACACATGAGGAAATTACTAAAAGTAAGTAGTATCAGTATTAAAACTTGAGCCAGTAGGCATCCAAGGCAAAGAGGGAAATAGCACAACTTAGTCACCTACCTACCAGAAATTGTATATTCAATAGAACACACAAACTTTCATTTAGCCCTGAAGTATAATGAAAATGAACAGAGAGCCTTATATTCTGAGAAATATATAATTATATAGGCTGTTCCAAGAGATCCAGTAGCCAACCTAAGAAGCTTCATACAAAGACAAATTGGGTACGATAGGAGAAAAACATGGGCCTCATATTCAGACAGCAGAAGGCAATGGCACCCCACTCCAGTACTCTTGCCTGGGAAATCCCATGGACCAAGGAGCCTGGTGTGCTGTAGTCCATGGGGTCGCTGAGAGTTGGACACGACTCAGTGACTTCACTTTCACTTTTCACTTTCATGCATGGAGAAGGAAATGGCAACCCACTCCAGTGTTCTTGCCTGGAGAATCCCAGGGACGGCAGAGCCTGGTGGGCTGCCGTCTATGGGGTCGCAAAGAGTCAGACACGACTGAAGCGACTTAGCAGCAGCATATTCAGACAGAACTGAGTTTCAGACATATTCCATTCCAGGCTGGATGAATCAGAAAGTGGATTCAAGATTGCTGAGAGAAATATCAACAACTTGAGATATGCAGATGATACCACTCTAATGGCAGAAGGCAGAAAGCAAAGAGGGACTAAAGAGCCTTTTGATGAGGGTGAGTGAGGAGTGTGAAAAAGCTGGCTTAAAACTCAACATTCAAAAAACTGAGATCATTGCATCCTGTCCCATCACTTCATGGCAAATACATGGGGAAAAGTGGAAATAGTGACAGATTTTATTTTCTTAGGCTTCAAAATCACTGTGGACAGTGACTGCAGCCATGAAATTAAAAGACGCTTGCTCCTTGGGAGAAAAGCTATGGCCAACCTAGACAGCATATTAAAAAGCAGAGACATCACTTTGCTTTTTCCAGTAGTCATGTACACATGTTAAAGGTGGACCATAGAGAAAGCTGAGTGTCCAAGAACTGATGTTTTCGAATTGTGGTGCTGGAGAAGACTCTTGAGAGTCCCTTGGACTGCAAAGAGATCAAACCAGTCAATCCTAAAGGGAATCAACCCTAAATATTCATTGGAAGGACTGATGCTGAAGCTGAAGCTCCAATACTTTGGCCACCTGATGCAAAGAGCTGATTCACTGCAAAAGACCCTGATGCTGGGAAAGACAAAAGGGAGACAACAGAGGATAAGGTGTTTGGGTGGAATCACCGACTCAATAGACATGAATCTGAGCAAACTCCGGGAGATACTGAAGAACAGGAGAGCCTAGCATGCTGCAGTCCATGGGGTCACAAGGAGTCAGACACAACTTAGCAACTGAATAACAACAACATTTTTCATCACCTACAGTCTGTACAAACCTGGCAAGTTACTTAACCTTTCTGAAATCAATTTCCTCATCTCTAAAACAGAAGTATGAATGAAGGAATTAGAGAGATGTTTTATAAAGTATCTAGCATATAATAATTTCTCAATTTAAAAAAAGTTATTATTATTATTATAGCACCTACTCATAAACACAGGGGCAATGTAAATTGATACAGAGAGGAGTTTCTACTTATAGATCAAAGTGTATGGTGCTTAAAGAATAGTCAGTTCCACAGTACCAATGAACTAAAATATGAACAATAGTAATACAAATGAAGAGAAAGTTGACTATTGTACACAAATCGTAAGGTTTGTGTATATACATTTGCATAAGGCAAGTCAAAGGAAAACTGGGCTTTTGTCAAGTGGGTTCATCTTTGGGTTAACAACCACTTTTTGCCTTTTTCCTAAGCATAAACATTAACCAGTAAACTACATAAGGTAAGAGTCCATTCATGGTTTTCCATGCCATCTTTCCCAGTATAGACACATTCAGAGCCCTTGATATTTGTTAATCAAAAAATGGGTATCAGCTATTATCTCTGGAATTGATAGTTTTCATTTCAAGAATGTTGTCTAATGTATTTTGCAGTGATAGTTTGACTCTATGCATTTCTGTGACTTGTGACATAAACAGGTTTTTTAAATGACCAACTCTGACAGCTAATTTTATGTGTCAACTTGGCTATGCTATAATACTCAATTATAGATGGGGAAACAATGGAAACAGTAAGAGATTTTATTTTTGGAGTCTCCAAAATCACTGCAGATGGTGACTGCAGCCGTAAAATTAAAAGACACTTGCCCCTTGGAAGAAAAGCTATGACCAACCTAGACAGCATATTAAAAAGCAGAGATATTACCCTGCCAACAAAGGTCTGTCTAGTCAAAGCTGTGGTTTTTCCAGTAGTCAGGTATGGATACGAGAGTTGGACTATTAAAAAAGCTGAGCATCGAAGAATTGATGTTTTTGAACTGTGGTGTTGGAGAAGACTCTTGAGAGTCCCTTGGACTTCAAGGAGATCAAACCAGTCAATCCTAAAGGAAATCAGTCCTGAATATTCGTTGGAAGGACTGATGTTGAAGCTGAAACTCCAATACATTGGCCACCTGATTCAAAGAACTGACTCAGTAGAAAAGACCCTGATGCTGGAAAAGATTGAAGACAGGAGGAGAAGGGGATGATAGAGGATGAGATAGTTGGATGGCATCACCGACTCAACAGACATGAGTTTGAGCAACGCTCCAGGAGTTGGTGATGGACAGGGAAGCCTGGCGTGCTGCAATCCATGGGATCAAAAAGAGTTGGACACAACTGAGCGACTGAACTGAACTGAATTAATCAAACACTAAGGTGTTACTATGAAGGTATTCTGTAAATCTTGTTACCATCTCCAATCAGCTGACTTTAGGTAACAGAAATTATCCTCAGTAACTTGGGTGAGCCTCATCCCATGAGTTGAAGGCCTTAAGAGCAAAAATTGTAGGTCCCAGGCAAGAAGAAATTCTTCCCCCAGACTGCAGCATTATCTTCTGCCTATCTTCTGCAAACTTGCCCTACAGAATTTAGGCTTGATGGTCCCCTCAATCAAGTGAGCCACTTTCTTAAGATAAATCATAAATGTATGTGTGTATATGTATATGTTATATATATATAGAGAGAGAGGTTCTGTTTCCCTGGGGAGCCCTGACTAATACACCACTGAATTGAATGATTTGTTTGAGGCTTTAAAGTACTAAGTCAACATCAAAAGTAGAATACACCAAAAATAATATTGTGTGTTGCTTTCGACCTACAGTTTTAACTAAAACAAAATGTGTTTTTTCTATTCTTCTTTGATATCAATGCTTAAGTACTGATTCCAACCAGCATCTATCATCTTCAAAATTCAAGTCCCTTGAACATTTTTGCATAATAAGATAGAGATTTCTCAGTATCAAAACCATGTACTATTTTTTAACCATGTCATTAAATCCAATAGAAAGGAATTTCTTTAAAAATTCTTTTAAAGATTATCCATAACATTAATAGCATAAGACTTAAATCATACAACATGCACTAATACCCTATTAGTGTTCATATAATAAAAAGTAACATATAATTGTGTACTCCACACCTACTTTTTGTTTGATTGGTTGGGGTTTTTTTAATTTATTTATTTTAATTGGAGGCTAATTACTTTACAATATTGTACTGGTTTTGCCATACATTGACATGAACCCACCAAGGGAGGTGGGAGGGGATTCAGGATGGGGAACATATGTACTCCACACCTATTAATCCTTAGCTCCACTCCTTAGCATATACCTACATGAGAGAAATAAAGAGCTTATCAAATCTATGCCAAGGAAGGATTTAACCAAAAATATTCAAAAGGGCCATATATTTTAATACATCAGATGCTAAAGATTCACTTTATATTATTAGGATAAAAACTGCTACTTTCATTGTACAAAACTAGAAAAGGTACACCAATGTAATGTTGATATTGAGAAATGTAATATATATTTATGTAATATGAGATACTTGGAACATGTTACAAAAATGCAAACTTTATTTTCCTATATGTACATTTAGTAATAAAAGAATTGGAGATTAAATGTCAAGGGTTAAAGTGTAAACTGGAACAAAAGCCTTTGGCATATTTTATTTACACTGAACATTCTGACCCTGTTAAATACTCATCTAGAAATGTAAATACCAGAAATTTATTCTTATGTATTTTGTTTCATTTTTCCCATAATTCACAGCCACTTCCATTCTCTCTCACTCTACTAATGCTAAATTTTTCAAGTGAATCAATTAATAAAAGCAGTCAGGTTATATATCACAAAATGTAGACAATCTAGAAATCTATTTTACTTAGTCAACATAAACAAATGATTAAAATAATTCCATTTCTGTGACTTTAAAAAATGTTCTTGTGTCCTCCTTTCCATGCTAATCTTCTTCTAGTCCTAAGTCTTATAGCCAGGTCACGGCAACAAAAGCCCATTTTACCATCTATTGCTTACCTCAGTATACCTAAAGAAATACAATAAATGTTTCTAGATTTCAAATGTACAGCTATGTCACAGTGGTAAAAAGCACTGAGCCAGGCTGGAAAATGACAGTATTTTATGGCCTTACTTTAGTTTATGGTCATTTCACAAAATCTACCAAAGTCATAAAAGATTTAAAGTTTGTTTCTCTACTAATAAAATTAATAAGTTGATCCTTTGCCTTCTCATTTCTAATTACTAATTCTGCAATTTCAATTCTACTAGGATGGTTTATATTGTTAAAAACATCTTTGGAGAATTAATCTTTTGGTCATAATTTTTAAATGAATAATTGATTAAATATATAATTCACTGCCTAATCAGGAATAAAATTTTAATCCCATAAAAGATGTTTAATAGCAATTTTAACTACTAAGCACATAATTAATGGTGTTAGGGGACAAAAATTAAATTTCAAGGTGACTAAAGCATAAATTCAAGAACTGCAGACAATTCTAGAGTAACACAACATTAAAACTAAAAGATGATAGCTATGTTTATAAAATTATATGTAATTATAACTTACTATCCACCTTTTCACATAAATTAATATAACATAAGATTTTATTCAGAAAAAAACTTTTGTAAAACTTTTTTAAAGGCCATGAAAGAGCAATAAAACAATTTTTGGTTCTAATTTAAATAAATCTTATTCATAAAAGAATAAGCAAAGAAAGTTAAAAGGCATTGGAACTCTTAAGATATTAATTACTGTGCATTTACATAGAGAGAAATTATGACAGTACAATTCCATGACCCTTCTATGTGCAAAGCTTCCATTAACTGATTTTGCCTTTATAAGCAAGAATTACTTCATCATATATAATATTTTTATTAGTAAGAGAATCTCATAATAATACTGTTAAGCAATTGAGGCCCTACATACTCAAGCCTCAGAGTTTTCAATGAAGGGACCATACTTTTACTATGGCAATGACTGAATTTTGTGCAAAATTCTCAAATTTTGAATATATCACATTATGAAGCATTCATTTTATTTTTCAATTGCTTGGGTGGATAGAATCAAAGGAAACGCAATTATACTTCAGGAATTTTCCACCATTCAATTGCCAGTGTAGTTATGCATGAAGAACTCTAAGTCAAAAGAAAACAGAATACATTTGAAAGCAGAATTGACCCCCTTTATTTGGTTTTACAAATGAAAAGATTCAAGATTCAGGTCACTTTTCCCTACTCAAAAAGAGACCTATTAATAAGCATTAAAATGCTTCACATTTTACAGTCTGCAATATCATTGCTTCATTATGAATTAGGTATTTAGGAGAAAATGCATTTCCTACAAAGGAATTGTACAAAAATATAGTTTCTCCAACATGCATTTTTTAAATACTAAGAAAGAAATGTAACTGTTGTTTTCTGCAACCTAGGCTCAGGCAACTGCCCAAGCAGCCTATGGGGGACTGATATCAATAGAAGTTTTATACCTGATGGAAAATCATTCTAAAGATTTTTTTTTTTAATCTGAAAAATAACGTCATCACTGTGATTTCCACCCTGGGATACAGAAGCGGGAATTACATTGTGTTGTTAAAATGTTAGCAACCGCATTTCATTTTTTGAAAAGGCAATTTAGTTTTCCTGAAGTAAAGAGTTGATTATATCCCTTATTACTGTTACAAGAATTTGATATATCACAAAGTATGAATTACAGCATGTGCCAACTATCAACCAGGAAAAATGAACCTGATTCATAATTCACTTTGAGAATGTCTAGTTAGTCAATCAAGTGATTTGTGATCATGAAGGTTGCCAGAAATGGAATGAATAATGAGCCACAGTAAAATCCCTGGATTTTTTTTTTAGTATTCTTATTTCATTATATGACTTTTATTGCCATTTCTGATCGCTGTTTCTCAGCAGCACAAATTAAATTGCACATATTTACTTAGAAGTTTTTGACTATTAAATAGGCTAAAGAATATACAAGTTGAATGGCCAGAGTATTTAATGTCTCCCTACAAAATTAAAAGTCTTAGTGATTATAGCTTTAGCACAGAAAATTTCATTATCTTCCAACTCCCTCAACAGTTACCTTATTTAATTTAAGTTATTTCGTGAAAATGCTATTTCTGGATAGCTTATTGTAGTTCAGAATACTTTCTCAAGTTGTTTCTATATAGTCTAAAATCATTTAGCAGAATTTTGTTAATATCAGAAGCCTTAAACCTCCTTTAGTATTGTCATTGCATACTATTTCCTCAGTTAAAACTATAACATAAGCTGATGGCCTAAGAACTTTTGATCTCTAACATCTGTTATTAAATAATATATATTTATTGCTAAATATACATAATATTAATTATAATATACAGTCATATTGAATTATATGATAGATATATCTATAGTTATTAGTATAATCTTATTAAATTACAAATATAAAAAATATAAACCAACTTACAGCTTGGCATATCACTAAAGGGGTAATATGATAAATTAGTGTTTTTCAAAATGTAAAAATACTAAATTATGTAAGAATTTGTCACTCTGATAATATTGGCTATTATTAGCATGTTATGAGGATAGCATGACAGAAGAACTACACAGTTGTAAAGCAAATAGAACTTTAAATGTGATAACAAATGTGATAACAAATAGGCTCATTCTTTTCAAGCAAAAAAGTCTTTATCCAAATTTAGACGGATTATAACACCAGACTACCCGTGGCTCTCCTTATAAGTAATAAGTCCTTAAGTCAAGACCTATTGTACTCATTATTGAAATCTAATACTTATGAAAACTTCAACTATTTAAATTTTGTGGATTAATTTCCCATAATAAATGCTCAAGATAACAAAATTCCAGGCATACACTATACTGACTCCAAGAAGCAAGGACAATTATGGTGAGACCTCAGGCAAGATACTGTTTTTCATTCTGGATAGTCCCTGAAAAGTATAGCAGCACTCTACCTTGGAATTCAATTTATCACCATTAGGTAAGAATCATCTTCCCTTTCCTACAGAGTTTAACTATTCATTCAACAAATGCTTATTAAGCACCCATTATGTGTCAGATACTGTGCTAAAAATGGGGGATGTAAAAATGAATCAAACACACGGCCTTTGTACTCACCCTTGAGAGACCCATAATCTAGTTAGAAAGATTCATACAGGTAAACAAATAAAATAAAGGTTCTAGAATAGATCTATGTACTGGAAAGACTCAAAGAATGTAAGGTACAATGACAGAGGTCAGTAGTCACAAAAAGCTTGAGACAGGTAACAAAGTTGAATCTTTATGAAAAGTCACTATTCGCCAGGAAGCAAGGAGAAAAGATCATAATGGTAAGAAGGAGAATATTAATAAAGAAGTGCCAAATAGCTAATTACCATAGGGTGACCACAAGCTACTTAGTTTAACTGAAGTTGACATGTAAAGAAAATATATGAAGTTGGGTGGTGAGGAAGAAGGCCACCAGAAGTAAGCCTGAAGTAAGCCTGAAGTAGTATGTAACAGATCAATAACACAAGTTCTATTTGTACACTAACAAAATACATGTCTTATAAACAATAGAAACTTTTGAAGAACTTTAAGCATAAAAATCACAGGGCCATAGGTTTTCATAATGTCTAAACAATTTATATATTTGGCTTCCTTCACAATGGTCAAATTAACATTTTACATTTTATTATGTAGGTGATGGAGAACGAATACCACTATTTTGTCCTACTTATTTTATATTCATATGTAAATAATCTCCCAAAACAAGGGTCTCAGACTCTAGCAGACTTGTGAATTGAACAGCAATTCTGAAGAGTGTGGCAAACACTAAAAATATATCAAGTTTACCAAGGAAGCATATCAAGATTCTACTTAGAGAAGTCATACATGTGATATATGTATGTGCATACACACACAACACAGATAATATATTGACTTTCAAACGTTATGTTCATGTAAAGTCACGAAAGCAAGTGTTTAACGTAGACACATTTTGGTGTACCTCAATCAGTAGCACAAAATCACTATGAACTAGCCAGACTATGTTTCAAAATAAAGCACCCCAGTCCCGAATTGCATACATAAAAGCTTCATGCAGCTTAATGCAGCATTTATAAACAGGAACTCTGAGGTCAGAGAGTCCAGGGTTGGAATCCTGGATTAGCGACAATCTTATACCCTGGAGAAGGAAATGGCAACCCACTCCAGTACTCTTGCCTGGAAAATCCCATGGATGGAGGAGCCCAACAGGCTACAGTCCAATGGGGTCACAAAGAGTCAGACATGACTGAGTGACTTCACTTCACTTTATACAAATTATTAACCTCTTTGAGTCTTAGTTGCCTTATCTATAAGCCTGGGATAATTATTCCTGTCCCACAACACTGTTATGAAGATACAATGAGTACAGAAAGCACTTAGCACAGGGTTGAGCAAATATTAATTATTCAGTAAATAGTATCTTATTATTACAGAAAGAATAGAAATTATTCTAGCTGTGATAAACTCATTTATACACTAAAAAAATTTGGTTTATTTGCATATAGTTATTAAAGAAATTTCCGAAGTCTAGTCCAACTGAAAATATTTGATGTAGGCTTAATGTGAAAATAATAATATGAGAAAATCATCTAAAACAATGTTTTAAAGGAAAAAGATTTTGAAAAATGCATCAAGTTATAATTAATTACTTACAGAGCATGGGAAGGGTGAGTCCAATCACTACAGGACTATTGGGAGCCTCTTTCAGGAAAAGGAAAACTACAGTCAAATCTTTTCTCCAAATACAGTGCCATGTCATTCCTTTTTTGAATTTCATTGCCTCTTACTAAAAGATTTAGTACAGATGATGAGACTGGTTATAATCACATAATGACATGTACCTGTAGTATAAGGATCTTCTCCCTAGAGTGGAGGTCTTTTCTGACTTCGGTGAGCATCAGTCCTAACAGTCTCTGATCTTGGGATCTGTTTATAACCTGAAAAAAAAAAAAAGATAATAACAATAAAGCAACAAAAAAAGTAGAATACTAGTAAAGCAAGACTGTAAAAGAAAATTGACAGTCTGACAATAGAGCTGACTCAAATGAAAATAACTAGAATAGAGAGCCAAAGCAACATGGTAACTGTATCAAGTTACTTATACATATATTCAAGGTTAGGTAAATTTGAGTCAAGTCAAAAATGTAATTACTATAGTAAAATGAAGTTATGATTATTAAATATGCATTAAATGATATTAACCTGAACTACAGATTGCTACAATAGATACACTACTAACTCTTGTGATAATATTAAACATATATATGTAGTCATTCACTGTGTTTCTGAGATAGCAAATGTGCAGCAAGCATTAACATCAGGTACCCACTGAAAAATCATAATCTATATATTTGAAAATGGAAAAGAATCTTTATAATTATACTGCAATTATTCTGAAATTTCCTAAAATCAGTAATATATTTTAAAATAAGCATGTAATACAGGTGATTCTATTCTGCCCATATTTATTCAAATAAAAGTCATGAATTATAAGTCAGCTAGCATGTGTTATATAGAAATAAGAACAGAGGTGAGAGAAAGAAGCTAATCAACTACTGTTATTAGGTATATTCATGAATAGCAAATTATTACTTCCAATTTTACGCAATCCTTTAGACACAAGTAGTGAAGCACTGTGGTTTACCATTCTAATGTTGTGGAGTCACTCAGTCATGCCCAGTTCTGCAGTTCCATGGACTGCAGCATGCTAGGCTCCCCTGTCCTTCACCATCTCCAGGAGTTTGCTCAAACTCAAACCCACTGGGGCTTCCCTGGTGGCTCAACTGGTAAAGAGTCCGCCTGCGATGCAGGAGACCTGGGTTCAGTCCCTGGGTTGGGAAGATCCCCTGGAGAAGGGAAAGGCTACTCACTCCAGCATTCTGGCCTGGAGAATCCCATGGACTGTACAGTCTATGGAGTCGCAAAGAGTCCCACATGACTGAGCAACTTTCACTTTCGAGTCCCTTGAGTCGGTTATATCACTCAACCATCTCAGCCTCTGTCACCCCCAAAATCCTAATAATGTCTCACAAAAAAAGTTTAAACCAAATAGTTGTTTAATAATACTGAAAATATAAAATAATGCTAGTATGATCTTTCCTGTATGAAGATGAGACTGACTCACCGTCAACAAAGACGAGGTTCAAGCTGATTTTCCACAGTGAAGATAGACTTCCTGATACAGCCATTCTCTTGCCAAAGCTCCCTGGTGAATAATAGCTTGTATCTGCAAGATAAGTGTTACCAATAGTCACAGAAAGTAACAAAATAAAATTATCAATATAGAAATGAAACCTATGCCTTGGTCCCAACCAGTGTGTTTTGATGAACTAAAAATGAAGTCACAAAAATATATAAATACTGTATAATACTTAAAAACAAAATTGCATATGCATTTACTCTGATATATTAATTGTATTCTATATATCACTGACCTAAAAATACAAATAATCACAGCCTGACCTCTATCCCTAAGTAAAAATGTTCTCAGCCATCTTAACTAAAACAAAAATTGCATCTGACATGTAAAACCTGAAGTATATAATGAAAATGCTCAAAACATGAAAGCATGCCAACTTTACATCCCTCATCACCAGTAGCAATAACTGAGGAAATTACAGAATATTTTTGTTAATGTTAGCAATATTCTCAACAGCATTAAAAACAGTATGACTACAACCAAAATTATTTCAACATTTCCCAGAATCCTGAAAAATACTTCTACTTTTCATGAAGAAAAAGTACTTTCGTTACTAGCTTCAGTGTTCATTCATGTTAATGCAGAACAGAGGTTTTGTAATTAAATATTCCTGATACAGAATTTAATCAGTTGCCAGATGAATCTCCTTCATAAGAGTTGAGGAAGCTAGCTAAACATTGCTGAAGACATACTTTACAGTAGAAGTAAAATTAATGTATGGGCTTCTTTGTTATTTAAGGAAGTAAGAGATTAATATTTGCTAAAAATCAGTAAGAAGCAGAACTTCTCTAGAGGTCCTATGGTAAAGACTTTGTGCTTCCAATGTAGGGGTCATGGGTTTGCTCCCTGGTCAGGGAATTAAAATCCCACAAGCCATGTGGTATGGCCAAAGTAGCCAAAAAATTAAAAGTTAAAAAATTTAATTAAAAAAAAAAGAAAAAAATGAGTAAGCAGCAGCTAACAGCTGTATACAATTTAAACAAAAGCATGATGCTAAGTACCTATGAGGAGCAGTGTTAGTCGCTCAGTCATGTCCGACCCTGTGCAACCCCATGAACTGTAACACGCCAGGATCTTCTGTCCATGGAATTCTCCAGGCAAGAATACTAGAGTGGGTTGCCAGTTCCTTCTCCAGGGTGTCTTCCCGACCCAGGGATCAAACCCAGGTCTCCTGCATTGCAAGCAGATGTCGAGCCACCAGGGAAGCCTCTGAGTCTATTTGGGGGTTCCATATCAAGTATAAAAATAACAAGGCATAGTACACAATCTCAAAGAAATCACAGTATCAGTATTATTGAAACATTCCCCACTTCCACTTCTACATAGTTCCTGCAATAATAAACAGCTAAATTCCAACCCAGGTCCTCTGCTAGAACAGGAAGGACGAAGTAGAAGAGCACAGCATCATACTAGAACAAGTTAGCTACCACAGGGATGAGGCTCTGGGGCTCCTCCTGCAAATGGAGATAAGGAAATTTCAATAGGAATGTTGAGAAAATTTGCTACAACCTGTGATGGAGGTCTACTGTCACCTGTAAACAAATAAACTGTTAATTCTAAGGTACTAAACTGTTTCCAGTCACAATTCTGTTTTAAAAGGTCATTCTCCTTATCAACTCTTCATTATTTTCCTTACTATCCTCTCTCACCAACTCATCAAAATTGAGAATTAGGCTGCAAACTCCTAAACTTCCTCTTCATTGTGGTTCCCATTTCCACAATGCCTAGCAGAGCACCTTCCAATTTTTAAATGCTTAATGTTTGGTAAATTGAACTGAACTAGTCATCTTACTTGTCCACCTGTCACCTACAAAATCATCATTTATGCTAACTACACCCATCATTCTTGGCAGGACAGTATGAGATGAAAAGAAAATGATTTATTAATTCAACAAATGTTTTGCTCAAACACCTACTAGGTACCATGTTAACTTCCATGGATATTAGTGTAAATGATCCCTGCCTTTAAATAACTCAGTCTAGTAAGAAAGATAAAGAAGGAAAATAGCCATTGTAATACACTGAAATCAGTTTATAACAAGTTTAATAGAAAGTGCTACAGATACTAAAAGGGAGGAAAACTGGCTTAGAACAAAGGCTTTAGAGAGGAGATGTCATGTGAGACGAGTACTAACAAATAAGTAGCTGCTGAACAGAAGGATAAACAGAGAAAGGGCATTCTAAGCAAAAGAGTAAAAAATTATCGATATGCAAAAGAGTACACAATATATTGAGAATTTTGAGAAGCTTTTGGAAAAGTAGCAAATGAGGGGAAAAAAAGACATACAGAAGATTATAGAGATGCCTTATGGTACTAAAAGGCTACAGCTCTGTCCCAACTAAAGGAGATAAGCCAAGAATATGACATGACCATTAAAAAGATCTTGGCATTCTATCATGTATACTATCATGTAAGAATTGAATTGCCAGTCTATGTCTGACGCAGGATACAGCATGCTTGGGGTTGGTGCATGGGGATGACTCTCAGAGATGTTATGGGGAGGGAGGTGGGAGGGGGGTTCATGTTTGGGAACACATGTAAGAATTAAAGATTTTAAAATTAAATTAAAAAAATTAAAAAAAAAAAGAAAATTAAAAAAAAAAAAAAAGATCTTGGCAGCAGTGTGAAAGATCAGAGGGAAGACAAGACGAGAGAGGCATGGGACCAAATCACGAGACAAAGATGACTTGACTTTAATGGTTAATGAAAACTATGGTTCATGGGTTTGCTACCCAGTGGATCTTAAATTTAGATATACATTTAGAAACTACTACAGATTTACGGACTTCTCTTGTGGCTCAGATGGTAAAGCGTCTGTCTACAATGCGGGAGACCTGGGTTTGATCCCTGGGTGAGGAAGATCCCCTGGAGAAGGAAATGGCAATCCAATCCAGTACTATTGCCTGGAAAAATCCCATGGACAGAGGAGCCTGGTAGGCTACAATCCATGGGGTCCCAAAGAGTCGGACATGACTGAGCGACTTCACTTTCACTTTCACAGATTCTAATTTATTTCAGAAAACTGCTTATGTGATATAATCTCAACCAAACAGCAGAGCAGGAATTTCAAAGAAATTATATCAAGATTCCAAAATATAATGACTAGCTCAGGGTACTGGGATTACAGGTTATACTTTTCTTCTTGTTACTGATATGCTCAAAATTTCCCACACATTAGAATTAAAAATAAATGTCAGGGCAATTTCTTGAAACATAAAAGCTACAACTGGCATTAACCCTAAATGGCCAGTGCCAGGATTCCTTGACAACATAATTGACTTCAAAGGCTCCCTTCACAACCACAGCCCACTAGACATAAAATACTCATGCCTACATCGTAACATAAACCCATTCCCTTTCTGCTCCTGTAATTTCCTCTTACCTTGAATGACTATCTAAATCCTAAC
The DNA here is from genome assembly GCF_032405125.1 of Capricornis sumatraensis. Lineage (NCBI taxonomy): Eukaryota > Metazoa > Chordata > Mammalia > Artiodactyla > Bovidae > Capricornis > Capricornis sumatraensis. Next base: position 92,336,415 of record NC_091077.1, read on the forward strand.
CTCATCATTCATTGTTGTTCAGTTGCTAAGTCATGTCTAACTCTTTGCAGCATGCCAGGCTCATAGACTGCAGCATACCAGGCTTCCCTGTCCATCACCAATTCCCAGAGCTTGCTCAAACTCATGTCCATCGAGTCAGTGATGCCATCCAACAATTTCATCCCGTCGTCCCCTTCTCCTCCTGCCATCAGTCTTTGCCAGCATCAGGGTCTTTTCTAAAGAGTCAGTCATTCGCATCAGGTGGTCAAAGTATCAGAGCTTCGGCTTCAGAATCAGTCCTTCCAATGAATATTCAGGACTGATTTCCTTTAGGATTGACTGGTTTGATTTCCTTGCAGTCCAAGGGACTCTCAAGAGTCTTCTCCAACATCACAGTTCAAAAGCATCATTTCTTTGGTGCTCAGTCTCCTTTATGGTCCAGCTCTCACACCTGTACATGACTACTGGAAAAACTATAGCTTTGACTACACGGACCTTTGTCAACAAAATGACATCTCTGCTTTTTAATATGCTGTCTATGTTTGTCACAGCTTTTCTTCCAAGGAGCAAGCATGTTTTAATTTCATGGCTGCAGTCACCATCCACAGTGACCTGGAGCCCAAGAAAATAAAATGTGTCATTGCTTCCAATTTTTCCCCATCTATTTGCCATGAAGTGATAGGACTGGATGCCATGATCTCATTTTTTGAATGTTGAGTTTTAAGCCAGCTTTGTCACTCTCCACATTCACCCTCATCAAGAGGCTCTTTAGCTCCTCTTTGCTTTCTGTCATTAGAGTGGTATCATTTGCCTGTCTAAGGTTGTTGCTATTTCTCCCAGCAATCTTGATTCCAGCTTGTGCTTCAACCAACCTGGCATTTTGGATCATGGAAAAAGCAAGAGTTCCAGAAAAACATCTATTTCTGCTGTATTGACTATGCCAAAGCCTTTGACTGTGTGGATCACAATAAACTGTGGAAAATTCTGAGAGATGGGAATACCAGACCACCTGACCTGCCTCTTGAGAAATCTGTATGCAGGTCAGGAAGCAACAGTTAGAACTGGACATGGAACAACAGACTGATTTCAAATAGGAAAAGGAATACATCAAGGCTGTATATTGTCACCCTGCTTATTTAACTTATATGCAGAGTACATCATGAGAAATACTGCACTGGAAGAAATACAAGCTGGAATCAAGATTGCTGGGAGAAATATCAGTAACCTCAGATATGCAGATGACACCACCCTTACGGCAGAAAGTGAAGAGGAACTAAAAAGCCTCTTGATGAAAGTGAAAGTGGAGAGTGAAAAAGTTGGCTTAAAGCTCAACATTCAGAAAACGAAGATCATGGCATCTGGTCCCATCACTTCATGTCAGATAGATGGGGAAACAGTGGAAACAGTGTCAGACTATTTTTCTGGGCTCCAAAATCACTGCAGATGGTGACTGCAGCCATGGAATTAAAAGACGCTTACTCCTTGGAAGGAAAGTTATGACCAACCTAGATAGCATATTCAAAAGCAGAGATATTGCTTTGCCGACTAAGGTCCATCTAGTCAAGGCTATGGTTTTTCCTGTGGTCATGTATGGATGTGAGAGTTGGACTGTGAAGAAGGCTGAGCGCCGAAGAACTGATGCGTTTGAACTGTGGTGTTGGAGAAGACTCTTGAGAGTCCCTTGGACTACAAGGAGATCCAACCAGTCCATTCTGAAGATCAGCCCTGGGATTTCTTTGGAAGGAATGATGCTAAAGCTGAAACTCAGTACTTTGGCCACCTCATGCGAAGAGTTGACTCATTGGAAAAGACTCTGATGCTGGGAGGGATTGGGGGCAAGAGGAGAAGGGGACAACAGAGGATGAGATGGTTGGATGGCATCACTGACTCGATGGACATGAGTCTGAGTGAACTCCAGGAGTTGGTGATGCACAGGGAGGCCTGGAGTGCTGCAATTCATGGAGTCGCAAAGAGTCGGACACGACTGAGTGAACTGAGCTGAACTCTGCATATAAGTTAAATAAGCAGGATGACAATATACAGCCTTGATGTACTTCTTTCTTAATTTTGAATGAGTCCATTGTTCCATGTCTGGTTCTAACTGTTGCTTCTTGACCTGCATATAGGTTTCTCAGGAGACAGGTAAAGTGATCTGGTATTTCCATCTCTTTAAGAATTTTCCACAGTTTATTGTGATCCACACAGTCAAAGGCTTTAGCATTGTAACCAACAGCTATGATATTATACATGCATAACCAAAAGCTCATTGTCTGCCCCACACATTGTGACATCGAATCACATTATTTATTGAAACCCTTCTTGAATAGTTCCCCAGTTTGGGCTTCCCTGGTGGCTCAGAGGTTAGAGGTGGCTCCTGTCTGCAATGCAGGAGACCTAGGTTCAATCCCTGGGTCGGGAAGATCCCCTGGAGAAGGAAATGGCAACCCACTGCAGTGTTCTTGCCTGGAGAATCCCATGGACGGAGAAGCCTGGTGCGCTATAGTCCACAGGGTCACAAAGAATCAGACACGACTGAGCGAGTTCACTTTCACTTTTTTCTTCCTACAATTTTCTACAAGAATACTAGTGAATAAAAAAAACAATGCTAGTGCAAAATCAGTCCTATTCTAAAACAAATATTCAGACATGACTCATTTATGGACATATGTGCATATAATTATACCAATGACTTAATAAACTGAAAATTTATGTATATAACCACTACAAAAGAGTTTTCAAATCTATTATCTCAGAAGAAATTGCTTACTATTATGAGTTGCACTGTGCCCCCTACAAGATGTTGAGATCCTAACTCTCAGTACCTGCGAATGCAACCTTATTTGGAAATAGGGTTTTTCAGGTTAAAATGAGGTCATTAGGGTGAACGCTAATCCAATATGACTGATGTCCTTATACATAGAGGAAATCTGAACACAGAGACAATAATGCATACGGGGAGGATACCACATAAAGACGAAGGCCAGGTTCAGGGTCATGCATCTACAAGTCAGGGAACACCAAGGACTGCCAGCACACCATCACAAGCTGCGAGAGAGGCCCGGAAGGGATGCTCTCCCACATGGCCCTCAGAGGAACCAACCCTGCCAGCATCGCAGTCTTGGTCTTCTAGCTTACAGAACTGAGAGACAGGAAGTTACTGTTACTGCTGGAATCAAGATTCCCGGGAGAAATATCAATAACCTCAGATATGCAGATGACACCACCCTTATAGCAGAAAGTGAAGAGGAACTTTTTAAAAAGCCTCTTGATGAAAGTGAAAAAGGAGAGTGAAAAAGTTGGCTTAAAGCTCAACATTCAGAAAACGAAGATCATGGCATCTGGTCCCATCACTTCATGCCAAATAGATGGGGAAACAGTGGAAACAGTGTCAGACTTCATTTTGGGGGGCTCCAAAATCACTTCAGATGGTGACTGCAGCCATGGAATTAAAAGACGCTTACTCCTTGGAGGAAAGTTATGACCAACCTAGATAGCATATTCAAAAGCAGAGACATTACTTTGCCGACTAAGGTTCGTCTAGTCAAGGCTATGGTTTTTCCTGTGGTCATGTATGGATGTGAGAGTTGGACTGTGAAGAAGGCTGAGCACCGAAGAACTGATGCTTTTGAACTGTGGTGTTGGCGAAGACTCTTGAGAGTCCCTTGGACTGCAAGGAGATCCAACCAGTCCATTCTGAAGGAGATCAGCCCTGGGATTTCTTTGGAAGGAATGATGCTAAAGCTGAAACTCCAATACTTTGGCCACCTCACATGAAGAGTTGACTCATTGGAAAAGACTCTGATGCTGGGAGGGACTGGGGGCAGGAGGAGAAAGGGACGACCGAGGATGAGATGGCTGGATGGCATCACTGACTCGATGGACATGAGTCTGAGTGAACTCCGGGAGTTGGTGATGGACAGGAGGCCTGGCATGCTGCGATTCATGGGGTCACCAAGAGTCAGACACGACTGAGTGACTGAACTGAACTGAACTGAACTGAAGCTACCCTCATTTGTGGTGCTTTGTTACAGCAGCCCTAGTAAAACCGCACATCCACTAAGGGAAACTATGATTTTTTTCCTTTGCAAGTCACTAAAGATGAAAACACTGTGAAGAAAGAATGCAAATCTGAAATAATTTCTTCCTATTCATTTTTAAACTTTATAGCAAAAGTGCTATTTAGCAGCTAAACCAACCTGGTGCCAAAAAATTCTAATGGGATACGATTCAATCTTCATCCTATATAGTACCTTTATACATATAGCATTACATTGGAGGATGATATCATCCCATGGGGTTTCCCTGGTGGCTCAGCTGGTAAAGAATCTGCCTGCAATGCAGGAGATCGGGGCTTGATCCCTGAATTGGGCAGATCCCCTGGAGGAGGACATAGCAACCCATTTCAATAGTCTTGCCTGGAGAATCCCATGGACAGAGGAGCCTGGCGGGGTTCAGTCCATGGGGTCACAAACTGTCAGACACGCAAAGAGTCAAACTACCTTTACAACTTAGGCTGACATCAGGTTAACTCTAATAGTATGGCATTGTCCATTATAACTTTCTATCAGGTATTACTGACGTGTTTTTGCCTTTTTTTAAATAATGCAAAACTCAACTGATTACCAAAATTCAAGAGAATCTTGTTATATCATGCAAACACTCTTCAAAAGATACAAATTATACCTCCACTGCTCACTGCAATCAGTTCAGTTCAGACACTCAGTCGTGTCCGACTCTGCGACTCCATGAATCGCAGCACGCCAGGCCTCCCTGTCCGTCACCAACTCCTGGAGTTCACTCAGACTCACGTCCATCGAGTCAGTGACTCCATCCAGCCATCTCATCCTTGGTCGTCCCCTTCTCCTCCTGCCTCCAATCCCTGCCAGCCTCAGTCTTTTCCAATGAGTCAACTCTTTGCGTGAGGTGGCCAAAATATTGGAGTTTCAGTTTTAGCATCATTCCTTCCAAAGAACACCCAGGACCGATCTCCTTTAGAATGGACTGGTTGGATCTCCTGTAGTCCAAGGGACTCTCAAGAGTCTTCTCCAACACCACAGTTCAAAAGCATCAATTCTTCAGCACTCAGCTTTCTTCACAGTCCAACTTTCACATCCATACATGCTGCTGCTAAGTCACTTCAGTCGTGTCCAACTCTGTGCAACCCCACAGACGGCAGCCCACCAGGTTCCCCTGTCCCTGGGATTCTCCAGGCAAGAGCAATGGAGTGGGTTGCCATTTCCTTCTCCAATGCATAAAAATGAAAAGTGAAAGTGAAGTCGCTCAGTCGTGTCCGACTCTTCAAGACCCCATGGACTGCAGAATACCAGGCTCCTCCATCCATGGGATTTTCCAGGCAAGAGTACTGGAGTGAGGTGCCATTGCCTTGTCCGATCCATACATGACCACTGGAAAAACCACAGACTTGTTAAGATAGACCTTTGTTGGCAAAGTAATGTCTCTCCTTTTGAATATGCTATCTAGGTTGGTCATAACTTTCAAGGAGTAAGCGTCTTTTAATTTCATGGCTGCAATCACCATCTGCAGTGATTTTGGAGCCCAAAGGAATAGTTTGACACTGTGTTCAATACTTATACTTAAATGACACTTACACTTCTATATATAAAGAAATAAAACACAATTCCCTCGAATTCCAGTGGTCAAGACTTGGCATTTTCACTGCCATGGCCCAAGTTCAATTCCTGGTTGGAGAACCAAGATCTTATAAGCCATGTAGCATGGCAAAAAACAGAGACTACATAATTAAAAGTCTAAAAAAGACTGAAACTACTACGAAGAGAATGGTGGTATTTTTTTGTTAACCTTTTCACCTAAAGTAGTTATCATCTGTTGTTGTTGTTGTTTAGGTGCTAAGTCATGTCCAATTCTTTTGCAACCCCATGGACTACAGTCCGCCAGGCTCCTCTGTCTGTGGGATTTCGCAGGTAGGAATACTTGAGTGGGTTGCCATTTCCTTCTCTGGGGTATCTTTCTGACCCAGGAATTGAATTTGCATCTCCTCCATTGGCACACAGATTCTTTACCACTGAGCCAGCAGGATCTACATTGGTCAAATTTGTTAGAAAATGTACCAACAACACACTTCTCCTTGTGAGAAGGCCAAATAGTAAATTATTCTATAGTACTCAATAAAATTTGGTGAAGTATAAAAGTGTGATGATGCTGGGAAAAGACCCTGATGCTGGGAAAGATTGAGGGCAAAAGGAGAAGTGGGCGACAGAGGATGAGATGGTTGGATGGCATCACTGACTCAGTAGAAATGAGTTTGAGCAAACTCAGGGAGATGGTGGAGAACAAGAAAGCCTGGCATGCTGCAGTTCACGGGGTAGCCAAGAGTCAGACACAACTTAGTGACTGAAAAACAACAAATAAAAATATGTTCAATGCTGTAATAAATTTAATAATATTAGAGATAACATGAGGTCCAGACCAAACATATGTATATTTCTAAACATTTATAAAATATGTTTTGCCTTCATACTTAATATATGTCCTAATGTTAATTCAAATAGACTTTGCAATTGAGTTTCTTTAAAAAATGAATCTGCTTCTTGCCAAATAAGGAAATGGAGGTCACCTTTCAAAAAATATTATTATGTAATTATATTTTATTTAGACAGATTGGCATATTTAATAGAGTATAAAGAAATTCTTAGATCTTATTTTTTAACTTATTTACAGTTAGCTAATGCCATATTCTATTGATTCAAAATACTATATTAAGATAGTATTTTTCTTAGCTTATTTTTGTGTATGGTGAGAGAATGTTTTAACTTCATTTACATGCAGCTAGCCAACCTGCCCAACACCACTTGCTGAAGAAACTGTCTTTTTCCCATTGTATATTCTTGCCTCCTTTGTCAAAAATTAATTGACCATAGGTGCACAGATTAATTTCTGAGCTCTCTATTCTGCTCCATCGATCCATTTGCCTGTTTCTGTGCCATGCTGTTTTGATTACTGTAGCTTTATAATACTGTATTGTCTGTGATGGCCAGGCCTCCTACTTAGTTCTTTTCCTTCAGGATTGCTTTGGAAAAATGGCTTAAAGGCTTAAACATAAGACATGACACCATAAAACTCCTAGAAGAAAACACAGGCAAAACATTCTCTGACATAAATTGTACAAATGCTTTCTTAGATCAGAGTCCTCAGGCAATAGAAGTAAAAACAAAAATAAATGAATGGGACCTAATCAAACTCACAAGCTTTTGCACAGCAAAAGAACCATAAACAAAATGAAAAGACAATCTACAGAACAGGAGAAAAAATTTGTAAATGATGCACCCAACAAAGGCTTAATTTCCAAAATATACAACAGTTCATACAACTTGACAACAACAAAAACAATTTTTAATGTGCAGAAGACCCAAAGAGATGCTTCTCTAAAGAAGAAATACAGATGGCCAACAGGCACATGAAAAGATACTCAACATGACTAGTTATTAGAGAAATGCAAATCAAAACTACAATGAGGTAATGCCTCATGCCAGTCAGAATGGCCACCAGTAAAAAGTCTACAAATAACAAATGCTAAAGAGGGTGTGGAGAAAAGAGAACCCTTACACTGTTGGTGGGAATGTAAGTTGGTACAGCCACTGTGGAAAACAGTATGGAGGTTTCTCAGAAAATTAAAAATAGAATTACCATACAATCCAGCAGTTCCACTCCTGGGCATATATCCAGACAAAACAGTAATTCTAAAGGCTACATGCATCCCTATGTTTACATTAGCACTGTTTACAATACCCAAAACATAGGAACAACCTAAATGTACTTCAACAGGTGAACGGATAAAGACGTGGCACATATATGCAATGTAGTACTACTCAGCCATATAAAAAGAATGAAACACTGGCATTTGCAGCAACACGGATGCAACTAGAGATTAACATACTAAGTAAAATAAGGCAAAAAAGGGAAAGACAAATACCAGATGATATCACTTATATGCAGAATCTAAAATGTGACACATATGAGCCTATCTATGAAACATAAATAGGATCAGGGATATAGAGAATAGACTTGATGGCTGTGAAGGGAGAGCCTGGGAGGGGGTTAGACTGGGAGTTGGGGATTAGCAGATGCAAACTGGTATATACAGAATGCACAGACAGCAAAGTCCTACTGTATAGAGCAGGGAACTATATTTAGTATCCTGTGGAAAACCATAATCAAAAAGAACATGAAAAAGAATGTGTATATATGTATAACTGAGTCACTGTGTTGTACAGCAGTAATTAACACAATATTGTAATTCAACTGTAAATTCAAATTACAATTTTATTGTAATTCAATAAAAAATAAAGAATAACACAGTATTAAAACAAAGTGGAGATCCCTCAAAAAATTAAGAATAGAACTATCATATGACCCAGCTGTTCCTCTTCTGGGTATTTATCCAAAGAACATGCAAACACTATTTCTAAAATATGTATGTACCCTTATGCTCATTACAGCTTATTTATAATAGCGAAGATATGGAAGAAATCAAAGTGCCCAATGATACATGAATGAATGAAAAAGATGTGATGCATGCTTGTATGTAATGAAAAATTAATCAGTCACAAAAAAGAGTGAAATCCAGCCCTTTGCAATAACATGGGTGGTCCTTGACAGTATTATGCTAACTGAAATAAGTCAGATGGAGAAAGACAAATATCATACTACTTCACTCATGTGCAATCAAAAAAAAAAAGAACAAAATAAAACAAAAACAAGCTAATAAATATAGAAATCAGATTAGCGGTTATCAGAGAAGAAGTGAACGAGAAGAGGTGGGTGAAATGGATGAAGGGGTCAACTAGACTTATGGTAGTGATCACTTTGTAGTGTATACAAATGTCACATTATAATGCCATACTTGCATAATAAAAAATAATAAAATATCATTTTGGCTGAGCTCAAATTATAATTCTAAGAATCTTCTCAAAAGGTAAAGAAGAGCAACAGAAAACTAAGCATATTTTCTTTTTCCTTTAATGTCCTAATAATATAAAATCACACAAATTCATTATATTAAGAAAATGCAATATGTTAAATTATGACAGTATCAATTATTATCCCCCTGAAGACAGGGACTATGCTTTTATCTACTACACATGCTTAAGCAAAAGAACTCAATAAACGTTAACTATACTTCAAGAACAATAAGCACAACTGTAACACAACTCTTCTAAGAATCAAATAATAGGAAAATTCTAAAGAGCTGGGAATTCAAAACAGGCTGTGGACAAAATTTTACAACGTGCAAATTCTAATATTAGTAGAAGAAAATTCTACCCCCTGTAACCCACAGACAAATTCCAAGGTCACAGATGGAAAATGTATATTGGCTGTGTCAAGAGAAGCTATACAGTCAATGCTGGTTTTATAATAATCTTAACTTGGCCTAAACCGAAGTCTTTCTCCTTCTGATTTACTTCACTTAGTATGATACTCGCTACCAGACTGCTGCAAATATTATTTCATTCTTTTTTGTGGTTAATGCCACATGATATCATGTACATGTGGAATCTAAAATAAGATACAATGAACTTATTTACAAAACAGAAACAGACCCACAGACATATAAAACAAATTTATGGTTACCAAAGGGAAAAGGGGTTGGGGAGGAATAAATTAGGAGCTTATATTTTTGCCTGGGAAATCCCATGGACGGAGGAGCCTGGTGGCCTCAGTCCACGGGGTCGCAAAGAGTCGGACATGACTGTGCAACTTCACTTTTGGGATTAGCAGATATAAACCACTAAATATAAAACAAACATGATACTACTATATAGCACAGGGAACTATATTCAACATCCTGTTATAACCCATAATGGGAAAGTATATATATATGTATTTCTTTTCTAGACACCAGAAACTAACACGACATTGTAAATCAACTATACTTCAATTTTTAAAAATCTTAATAAATAGAGTGAAGTCATTAAGAACAGAGGAGAATCAGTGGAGACATCAAAGGACCTAAATATAATCCTGGTAGTCTATATGGCCAAAAGAAAATTCTCTTTTTACTATATGTGGTTGATGTTTTTGCAAGCAGCACATCATCTGTCTACTAAGCTGTTATAAGTAAGGTGGTAAATGTGGGCTATGCATAGACTATACATCCTTGTGTCTGCTGGGGTCTTTCTGATATTAGCATTGTTGGCTTGATGGTTAAAAGTCTGTCTACTCACCACCACCATCCAGATTTATCCTGTGGTCAGGAGAAAATGGGTTAGTCAGGAGCTAGTTTCCTTCACCCACACCTTTTCTCTCGAGTTTCACCTACCTGCTAGAGCAATATGGGGAATTTAACCAGTGTAGAGAATTCTTTATACTACAGACTATAGATGTTCACCAGAACTTTCAATTAGATAAGAACTGCCTTTTGAAATACACACACATATAAGCAGGAGCTTCCCTGGTGGCTCAGCTGGTAAAGAATCTGCCTGCAATGCAGGAGACCTGGGTTCAATCCCTGGGTTGGGAAGATCCCTTGCAGAAGGGAATGTCATCCCACTCCAGTAGTCTTCCTTGGAGAATCCCATGGACAGAGGAGCCTGGCAGGCTACAGTCCATGGCGTCGCAAAGGGTCAGATATAACTGAGCAACTAACACTTCATACACACATACCACAGCTCTCTTTCTGAACCAAAATGCTACAGAAATTAAAGAAATCATATTCAGTGAGTATAATCACATGAAGCAATGGCTAAATAAAACAGGCACTAAATGCTGGTGTCTGATCACATTGGGTCTCTCCTACCCAACCTAACATACTATGGGAAGTTTCCTACAAGCTGCTGAACACATAAGCTAATTAATCTAAAATACTCAGAGAAAAATGTGTTACCTGGCTTATTGTTAAAATACAACCACCTTGAGAATATTTATAGCATTGACAAAGCTACTATTAGTAGTTTCATTGGCCCTAAAAAGAATTAACTACTATTACAAGTTTCCAAGTATGTATTTACAGAGGGAAGCAAACAATTTATTAAGCCAACTTTTTGGTCTTGAAGCAACAGATTTGGGGAAAGACAGTTTTACAATAGGACACAGAACTCACTTCTAGTTACACTGCTATTTTTTCATAGGAGAGGCATGGCACTGTCTGTGTGAATATTATGACTCAAGCTTACTCATCTTAACGAAGAATGAATTAAATTTGTTAGAGTAAAAACCTGAAAGAGAATGAAGATCCATGTAATTCAAAGTTGCCATTTTTAGAATGGGGTTTTGCTCCAAAGAGATTTTAAAAACATGTTTCTACATTATTCTATTCGCACTACTTTCACTTTAGTGCTCTGGTAAGTTGGCTGCTAAATAGAAACATGAAATGAACTCATTTTCAAAAAGAAAGTCATTTGTGATTTGACCATAGCATAAGCAACATAAAGAAGGAAGAAGTAATTTGTTAAGGTCCTGACTGCCAAAATATATTGCAATGTAGATACAAGTGCATGCAAACACTTGTGTGTGCCCCTCCCTATTTTCCTGGTGCAGTTACCCCGTGACAAAAATCAGATAATTAACGATAGGGTAAGGAGCCTATTGAAAGTCTCATTATATCCAAAGTCATTCTTTCCCAGAAAGTCCAGAAAATATAGAAGGGAATCACGGGCACTGCAGGGCAGAGAGTCTCTCATTCTATAAGTAGCTTTCAGGGTGATACGGCTTCAGTGTTTTTCCCCACAGAAAAGATATTCTAAGAGAAAAAAAAAAACCTTTCCAGCATGCACAATCACAAAATCATGCAAGCCTGTGGATCGTCTTTAATCACAGGCTAGAGCAGCAGTCCGCCAGCCTGTACCCAAAGCAGACAGACAATGTGAACCGAAGAAAAGAGTTTGAATGGAAGTGAAAAGAACTGAGTTTTATTCCCAGCTCTGTGATTTACCTGCATGGTCTTGGGCAAGTTACTTAACCTCTCTGGACCTCCATCTCTTGTTCATTGTTTTATTTTGTTTCACGGGGAAAACAAGAGGAAATCAAAAAACTTTTAAAAATTATGCCTAGGAAAATATTAGAGATCACACAGACCCATTTCCAACTTCACAGATGAGGACAGTAAAGCAGAGAAGTATACTCAGCCATAGGCAATTAGATAAGAAGGGTTCTAACAGGCATTGCAGCTCCAATTTTTAAAATTTACTTAAAATGACAAGTAACTTATGTCAAATTTTTAGGCCACGTGAAAAAAGTAAATAAAAGGCAAAAAAGGTTGATAATTACCAAATTCAGGATGATGGTGATTATCTCTTCAAGATATAAGGGAATAGAATCAGGAAAAGCATCAGTTGTTCTGGTAGCATTTTATTTCTCAAAATTAGTTTAGAGTACAAAAATGCTTGTTTCTCTTTATACATCATTTTTTGTCTAGAATGTTTTCTAGTAATGTTTTAAGTAACCACCAAAACATCTTTAACCAAAATCTGAATGAAATAAATGGAATTTCTCTGGAAACTATTTTAAACATTCTCCTGTTGAGTTTAAAAGGTAAATATCACTATGCCTCCTAATATAAGAACACAAGAGTAAAACAGGCTATATTTCCAGCTTAGTAAAATATTAAAAATACACAAATGGCACCAAACATAAAAGAAACTGTATTACTAGAAGACTGATTAATCCATTTAAGAATAGTGAGTGAAATACCCAATAATTTGTATATGCCTAAGAGAAACAGATTCAAGAGTCTCACCTGAGGGTCTACTGTTTAATCATCAGGATTCTTTGTTTATTTGTTGTTAATGAGACAAACAGGAACTGAAATGGCTTACCAAAAGTAAGCTAAGGCCTTTCTAAACCTCAACATGGAACCTACCTGTAAAAACTAAGTGCTTCTGAAATCTCTGAAATTTTCCAACAAGAAAGTATAGGTCATTCAGCAAAATATATTTACTGTACACTACTATAATAGCATTTAATTGTTATCATTATGATGCAGATATATAATGGAAACAGATGTTCCTTTTTCCTTTCAGCAAAGCACAGGAAAAGCATAAACTTGCTGATATTGCATGGACTACTACCATAGCACAATAGAGGAAAAAAAGACGTTAGCACATGACAATATTAGTTTTTACTACACAACTAATTGCATAAAAAGTACAACTTGAGATCATTAAATCAATATAATTTTCAGCACTACAGAAGGGAAACAAATAGATTTGTATAACCAGCCTATTTCACATCTGCAGTTGGGAAAATACTTCTGAGAGACTAAGTATATGCAAAATGCTACCACTGCTTACAGAACACAAGGAAAAGTGTTGTTCTGTTTTCTTTGCTAATGTAACATGAATTAAAATGCTGCCTCCACAGAGAACATTTTTTAAACAGTACCAGTATAAACTGGAAGAACCTTTCCAAAAACGATTTGGCAGTTCCTATCAAGACTTTTTAAAAATAGCCTATACTCTCAATGCAAGTATTTTCTTTGCTAATGATATATTGTAACGAAATTAACCAGAGGGATGATAGTTTTATTTTAAATGCTATTCTTCATAATTTTATTTTTAATCATGGAAAACTAGAAATGTAACTAATAGTAGACCAATGGTTACTTAAATCATATATGTTAAAACATACAGTGATATGACTTTAACAATAATTTTAATTATATAAGAAAATTTTCATTGTATAACACCAACTGAAGAAAAGCAGGACAGTTTATGTCTATAACTACAGTATATATATAAAATGTTTGGGGGGAAAACTCTTAGAAAAACATACAAAATGTCATTTCTAACTTTTTCAAATTCTCTGAGCAGATACTACCTTTTTAATCAGAAAATGACGTATTTTTCTTTAAACAGTTCAACAATTCTATTTCCATGCTCTAATACTCTCTGTCCTTGTCCAAGGTTTCTAAAAATTCTTTGGGTCAAATATTCTTATAAATATTTATAGGTAAATGGACTTAAAGTTATGGTGACATGTTGTTCGATCCCAAAATCTAGCATAGAAAGAAAAGTATGTCAATCACATAGACATTGCATTTTTTCCTGAGTTAAACATTTTTTTTCCTCACAAATTAAGGAAAAGTTTTATGGAACAAACATTACAAACGCTTACTTAACAGCTATTAAAATGATGTATTTTAAGTCACAAAATCAAGGAAATTTTTCAATTAAAAATAATTCTAAAGCATATTAAGTAGCCTATTAACTGCTCTCCCAAAATGCAAATCAAAAGTTTGCCATAAGCTTTTGTAGGATTCCTAGTTTCAGGATTCTATTTTTACAAGAAGGAGCTGATTTGTCTTAGGCTATTACTGTCTATTACTTCTAGAAGTCTTGAGGAAAGGTGGGAAGCAGCAAATTCTGGCAATCTGCCTAAAGAGAAATCAATGAAACAAATTAATCCTTCGCAGGCTGCAATGACACAGTAATCCATCATTCAGAGCTGCTTTTATATACCAAATCAGAGAGCAGAGCAGAGAGCCCTGGGGGACATCACAGACAACAACTTACACCAACACTGGGAAAATACTGAGGAATCAGTTTATTTAAAGAGGATAGATTTCAGTTGATTGCCTATTTCATCAAATAAAGATTTTTTTTCCCTTCACAGTGTGGTGAACCCAAGGCCTGATGACTGTATCTTCAGAATTCAGTACCATATATGCTGGCTGACATCAATAAGGGATGGGTGTTTTAAAATAATTAGCATCATTAATCAGTATGAAAAAATATCTGGATAGAGTAATATTACTTTTTTCATCAAATTTCTAGGTGTTAAACACATTCTCTGTTTGCAGTAGGTAGGGACTAACTGTAAATTCACCTATTAATCTATAACTTAACTGACCAATTCCTGGTAAACCACATTTGAAGTATAAGATATATACAACTTCCTAAGTATTGCGTTAAGTCTAAAGGCATGAAAACTTTAATTTCATTTCTTATGGTATAAAGTCCAACAAGCCAACCAGATTATAAATAAATAACTTGCTTTATCATGATAAATAGCTCTCTGGCTTATACTAGAAAATGAAAGATAAATATGGTTTCTTGTTAAAAATAAACTTATAATCAATGTAGAGCAATACATTTACACTAAGTGTATTTGTTTATATATACACAAAAACATATGTATCTAAATTTATTTATGCCTATGGAGAAATTTATGCACCTGAGTGTGTCATTCTAGAGCAATGTATTCTGAGTGAAGTATATTCCCTAGATGAAAACTAATGACAAGAACTATAAAGTCACAGTGTATTACTACTGTTAAATGCATGCATCTTTTTCACAGCTAAATGAGAGAAGTTAATGAAAGAAAAGAATTTTCAAGAAACAAAACAGAAACAAACCTGTCACAATGGTCCCTGAAATGTTAAAACTCAGAAAACCTAATCATGAATCAGAAAAAAAAAAGTTAAATAAATGCTAACTAGTCGATTTCTGAGTGGCATCTTCGATTCTGAGGTCCATGGCCATATGATTGCAATTCCTGGACGGGCTGATGCATTTTTAATTCAATGCAAGGATCTAGTATTTATTGATTTAATAAGGTTAGAGGTATTACATTGTTGCTGCTACTGATGAACTGTCAGCAATTTAATCTAGTGAAATCTAACAGAGGAATATATATTTTAGGGAAGGGAGTGGGTGAGGGAAGGGAGAGAGGGAGGAGGGAGGCAATAGCTATGTAAATGTCATCCCTTCAATACCCATGATGGTGACAAGACCAAAGCCCCTTCTCTCTCACACTGATTTGGGCTCCAGATATTTACTAACAATGTTGGCCACCAGCTAGCTGAGGTCAAAATGAAGAGACTGCAACAAAGTCTTGCAGGTAAACCTTCAATATTAGGGAAAGCAAGGACTTATCTCCCATAGCCACCCTCCGGCCTCTCCTCGAAGGTTTTGAGGTGCCTGCAGGCACACACATGCACTCACCCTCAATGACCTGAGCCTTTACCTCCTCACCTCAGGGTTTAAAGGAGCCCTTCAGCAGTTTCTTTTTTGGCCCCTAACATTGTCCAGGACATCATTAGCATGCAGGCAGACAGAAAAGAAAGGAGACAATTCACTTTCTCAAAAACAATTCTGCCAAAAATACAACCAAAAGAAAGAGGCTTTACAGGTTATGTCAAAAGATGGAGATACTATAGGCTCCAGAATCAGAGAGGAGGAAAGAAATCCACCAAAGTTGCTGAAACAGACACTTGGGGAATATTAAAAACCTTTTTGCACTGCTCCGCTACCCTGCTTGTGGGCTTCTTTCCCCAACCTGGACACCTGGGAAGCGAGTTGTGCTCCAGCTTTTCCCCGACTTTGAAGAAATGGATAATCTAAGGAGCAGTGCTGCTGCTGGGGTCAGTAAAACTATGCTAATTGGTGAACCTAATTGCTTCAAGCAGTCCTGCCTCCAAACAGGGAGAGCACAGTTGATGGAGTCGGTCTGTTCCTAATAAAATGAAGAAGCCCTGAATTAAATTCCCAAGGAAGGCACTATAAAAGTTTCCACAGTGTAACCAAATGACTTCACCTATGCTATTGCCCCTAAGATGACATCTTTGAAAGAAAGCAGACCCCAGTCAGGCTCCATATTCATAAATTGGCTGAGTTTTAGGCCAGTGAATCTGGATTGATTTAAAAAGGCTTTTTCATCCTTCCAATCAAATGAAGTCATTGTTAATTAGACGCTTTCTGTTAACAATGTCACTCTTCTCCGCATTACCTGCTCACACTTGCAGCGCCTCTAGTGCAACATCTGGACTTTCCCTACCCCCCTCGGCCCCCCATCAGTCCAGAAAGTTCGGCTCCAGGGTGGTGGTGTTTCCGTTTCTCCATCCCTGTCTGAAGGAAGATCCTATTCAGTGTACCAGAGGCGAGATACACAGCAACTCTGTAGACTGAGAGATGATAAAACAATCTCTGGGAACACTCCCCAGATACGGGGCTTCCAAAAAAATCATTTTTAATTAACTACGCACAAGTTTCTCTGTGCTGTTTCCCGCCTTGTAGACGGATGTTTTCCACGCTACCGAAGCCCACAACGTAAACTCCCAGTGACTGTCCAACTTCTTAAAATCAAGCTCCCCCTTACACTAGAAACTGGGGTTTGAGGTCTCCCAGCCTTGCCCCCCAGGACCTTGCTCCCTATCCCCTTGTCACTACACCCAACACCTAAAGAGGACCAGCGGGCCGAGACGAGCAACCAGGGCGCTCCGGGCCCAAGAAAGGAGAGAAGCGAGAAGCGCAGGGAGTTAGCCTCGCACAAGGCGCCTCGCTCGACGGTAGGTCTCCCTCAGAACCTTACAAGGCTGGGCGGAGGCCGGCTCCCTCCTTCCGGGTTCATTTCGGAGAGGCTGGCGGCGCGGAACCGACCGAGGGCGCGCGCCCGGGGTTGGGGGACCGTGCGCCACCCCCGGGTCGGGCCTGGCTTCCTTCCTGAACCTTCCACGCCGCGCGGGCCCGGGGCCTCGGTCGCTCCGGCTCGCCCAGGAGCGGGGGCGAGGGGGGAGCCTTCGGCACCCGCGAAGGCGCGGCTCCCGCGCTCGGAGGAGGGCCCGACGCGGCCCACCCCGGCACGGCCCGGGCCCCTCGGCCGCGCGGAGTGCCCCCGGCTCGCGTCGAGCTCCCGACCGCCCCACCCCGCGAGCGGGCCTTTGTGCCCGGATGTGGGCCTCGCTTCCGGGAAGGCCTTCCCCTCCACACCCCACCGCCCACGCCGGGCCCAGCTCCTACACGAGAGCCCGGGCCTCGAGGGAAGGATCCCCAGGGGGGCCCTGAAGGGAAAATGGGTGGGAAGGAATCCGAGGGGGGGGCCTGAAGGGAAAACGGGTGCGCAGAGCGCAGAACTCGTTCCCCGGGGACCCCCATGTGGGGGTGAAGAATGTGAGGAGACAGGGGCAGCGAGGGCCCTAGACGGCCGTGGGGACGGCGCGGGCTTCCGGCAAGGGCCTCCCTCCCCTGAGGCGGCGCCCGGCGTCGGCAGCGCCGAGGTCCACGCTAGATCCGAGGGCCTCGGCGGACGAAGGGGCCGCCGCCATCACCCTAGAACCGCCGGCGGGCCCCCGAAGGCCTCTTTGGGACCTGCCGCCAAGTCACACACTTCACCCCAGTGCAAGGAGGTCCTGAGCTGGAGTCGCCTGCCTACCAGGACACAGACCTCGATCTGGGACTCTGAGTACCTGAGGCACGCGCTTGGGGGCCAGACGGCCTTGGGGGCGCCCGACGGCCTTGGAGACCGCGGCCTGGCAGTCCTCCCTGCCTGCGGCTGCGGAGGGGTGGCGGTCAGCGGGGCTCGACGGTTAGGCCACCGTGAGTCCCGAATTCCTAGACATCACAGAAGGCAGAATCACAGCAGACGAGGTTAGACAGTGACGGTGGAAAGACAGAAGCACCTCCCGTCCCCGAGACAGGCACACTTCGGCGAGCGAGGACACTTCACTGCCCTTCTTCAAATCTTTTACCTCAGGGCTTTGCCCTCTGACAACGCCCGCCCGCTCCTCGAGACGGTTCAGGGAAAGGAACTTTCCCCGGGCCTCTTTACTCCTGTTACGTCTGCTCTGGGAGGAAGTCCGACAAATAATAGCAGCAGCTGAAACACCTGCGATCTCTCAGTACCATAAAAAATATATATATATGGACGGTGATTGGAGTCATTTCTCCTTCCGCTTCCAGAGGGAGCTCAAACCTGAAGCCTCAAGGTTATCCCTAAGTGTGAAACAGGATGCTCGCCAAACCGGCTGGGAACACCGCCGCCCCACACCTGAAGGGTGGGGGGGTCCCCTTTGCCAACAGAGACACGACCCGATGGTTCTCCTTCTCGTGTGTGTGTGTGAACCTAAATTGGGGGCTTGTGCAGTGTAACACTCTCCTCTGACCCTCTGGAGACTAAACTAGAACTGAGCGAAGGGGGATGGGGAGAAGGGGAAGGGAAGGTGCCCTGGAGAGAGTGGCTGGCAGAAGTCTGAGTGGGTGGTTGCGCAAGGGCGGCGGGACCCAGGTGCGCACGGGTGAATCCCAGAACCGCCGGCCACCCGGCTCTGGGCAGACCCCGCAGAATCCGGCCACGTGCTGGGGCTGCTGTACTCTGATTCTGCCTCTCGGCGATCTACACACACACACACCCGACGCGTGCATCTTTCTATCCTGGTCCTGAGGTTCCTCCGAGGTTGTTCAGGCCCGGGAACACCATAGGTGTCCGCGTGGCACCGCCACTTGGCCATTTCGCTCTCAGCTGGATGCAGGGGTAGCTGCAGCCGGGGAGGGAGGGCAGACGAAGGCGCCCGTCTCGGTGAGCACCCAGCCCCGCGCAGGGTAAGGGCTGATCGAGGGGCCGCGCCCTGGGAGGGGCGGCGTCCTCCATTTCCCAGGCCTCTCCTCCTCGCCGCTAGGTCGGGTCACCTGTCATCCCGAGCTTGCCGGGTGCTCGCCACGCTCCGCTCTCCGCGGCCACGCGACAACACCCTGCCAGCCGAAGCTGCGCGCCCTGGCGGTTCCCGGGTGCCCCAGCCCAGAGAGCCAGGACTCACCCCTCACCGCGAGCCTCTAGATACAAACAGCACTGGCGTCGCTCTTACTGCCTCCAGATCCGGGTCTTATCCTCCCAGCGGGCAATGACTCGCCGGTGTTTGGGGGGTGGTTGTTGTTTCTTTTAAAAGTATATTAAAGGCTCATTGGCATCTCCCCGTCCAGTCATTATGCCTTCATCCCCCGTCAATTAACCACACCTCAGAGGGCTGCTATTAAGAGCTAAATTGAGCTGCAAAAGTAGGTATCCCGTTTCGGGCAGATGTTGTCATCTCCCGCGGAGATAAGCGGCGGGCGGGCCAGACCCGCAGCTTCCGCAGCCGCCGGAGCTGCGCTGAACCAGGCTAAGGACTCTGGTTTCCAGGGGCTGGAAGGGAGGTCCCCGCCCGACATTGCGCTGGCGCTCCAGGAGCCGCGGGGAAAGGGGTAGGGCCCTAGCCCTCGGACCTCAACCGCTGAGCCGTCAAGGGGAAGTGTCTCCCGAGTTACGCCAGGAAAAACGTCAAGAGCTAGCCGTGCGTCTTTACGCAGAAAAGTAGAGTGCAGAGTGTGAGCGAAGCCCCAGCTCCCGGGCCGGAGACCCGAAACGGGGACAGCGGAGTTGTGGCAAGAGGGCAAAGTAGTGACTTTGGCTGGCAGCCCTCCACCGGCACACCCCACTTCCTCTTTCCTCCACTCCAGCCTCCTTCCTCCCTGGTGGCGGGCCCCCAGGACTCCTTGTGGAGGAAGGCGCGGTACTATGGAGATGCTAGAGCTGGAGCTAGGGAATCCTGGACGGAAACGTGGCGTTTAGGACAAAGGAGGTGCACTAGAGACGGCCCGCCGTGATGTGCCTTTCCACTCTTCCTCACTCCTGGGGACTTGGAACACGGCTGTCCTGCCGCACGCGGCTGGGAGACCCTGGAGAGAGGAGGAAAAGGGGGTGGGGAGCAAGGGGAAGTGGCCCTCGCTGCAGTTACAGGGCCTTCCTCCCGATAGTGGGCACAATAAATTTAGCCAAGGCTAGAGGAGATTAATTTCCCAGCATAATCCAATTAAAAGATTTCTAAAGTAATCTTTTGCGAAAATGAAAAAAAAAAGTGCTGGCTAAAGAGTGGACTGCTTTTGATGACAGTGATTTATCGCCTCGGCACAGCGGGCCCTGGCCGCTCGCTCTCCTGCACGCGATTTGACCAGGGCCTCCCGTCGGTGCCTCCAATCCAAACCTTAGCCTTTCTGAAAGATAGCCATCCATCACGCCAACCTGGGCAGGAGAAACAAGTGCAAGGGACTGGGGTTGCTTACAAGCACCATAGACTTTTTAAAGTGCTATTAGATTTATGGTCTCTTTTTCGACGCCCATCCAGAGTAATTAGCACATATGTTCTAAATAGATGATAGTTTTGTGAGCAATAAAGCAATTACCCATCGTTGGAGCTGACAGTTCCTCCAACTAAACTCCAACCAGCAGCTAATTGGAAAAGTCATTTCAGCTCCATTGTCTGCAATTAGTCCTGCTAAACTACTACACCCCAACTAGCTGGTTTGAGGTTAATTTATTCAGTGTTGTATATGCACGGACGAACCATTGCTACGAAGGGACTTGTCTTTTGCCCCCACCAGACTTCGCACTGGGACTAGAAGAGCAGGTGGGAGTGAGGTCGATGTTTGGGGGAGTCAGGATGGTTCCCAGGGGAGGAAGCGCCTGGCCGGGCCTCAGCTTCAAGGTCAGTGTCCAGCGCACTAAGCGCTGCCGCCGACAGAGAAAGCCATTGTTTCTCCTGCTGGGCAGTAACTGAAAGAAACTGCTCAGTTCTCAGTTTGTGCTACCAAAAACTGAGTGTTTAAAAAAAAAAAATCAGCATAGAGGAGGTGACTGCGTTCTGCGGGCACACCTTTCCTGCTGCACACGAAGCTGTGACCCTGGGCCACCTATCTGTCCCTAAAGGATAAAAGTAGACTCAGACTCCAAAACAGCAAAACCCCGAGCCCTCTTCCAGGTCGGGGGAGAGGGATCTTTCAATTCTTTCAATTCTCAGAGTAGTTGGTGAAAGAAAAGACTAGAAAGGTCAGGCAGACTAGAAAGCCCTGCTTCTGCCTTCAGCCTCTCTGAGTGCAAAGTCCCCTTGAAGCTGGTGGGTTTACATGAATTCCTTTCTTCGCTTTTTCTTTTTATTTTCCTTTCTCTCTTTCCTTCTTTCTTTACCTTTTTTCTTCTTTCCTTTCTAAAGTTAAGCCCAACAGGTCCAAGATTTGTGCACAGTGAGTGGAAAAAATGTGTTAAACGTCGGTTTGACGCCCCACCGGAACTCCCAAATATCCAGCGGCTGGGATTCTTCTACTTAATTTAATCTTTATTGGACAGGGCAGCTCCTACGCTTCTATTCACCAGGAAACCCCGGGAAACGGATCCGTTGGGGTTCAGAACTCAGGGCGGGAGGAAGAGGAGTTAAAGAGGGATTAATCCTCTCCCACCCAAACTCGAACTTTGGAACTGCGATCTCCGCTAGGCTGGAGTTAGGGGAGGGGGCCCAAGGTCCCAGCCGTGACAGCCAAGGGTCTCTGCAGTCTGGAGCAGGGGGCGGGGAGGCTGCCAGGCTAGATGGGAACTTGTAGCCCTGGTAACCGAGTATTCCCTTAAAGGAATTTACATTCTGAGAGCAATGCGAATTTTACTTAGAAGAATATGGGTTTGGGGGGTGGGGGCCAGAACGGTTTCTTAGGAAGTAAAGCCCAGTGCCTTCAGCCCTAGAAATCAAATGTCCTTTTCTTGATAGCCATTCATACCTAACAACCTGAGACTGTTTCTCCTTTATGAAGGACATGTAACAATGGCTAAGAAAACAATTCAAATAGTATTGTAGTCAACATGTGAGACTTACTATAACAATTCTCATTTCAGAACAAATTATAATCAGTTACTCAGCTTGAAAGATTTGGAAATATCTATAGCAAAAAAAAAAAGCAAACTTTTAAACTGCTTATTATCAGGCTCTTGTTTTCCAGTTATTTTTGTTTTAGCCAATTTAATTCCAATAAAAATCAAACAAAAAATTACTGGGGAGAAATCGAAAGTAATGGTCTCATCTTACCCCATCACTTCCCACCTGTCATACACTCTCTACCCTCTAAAGAGAAATTCTCCTGTCAATGTGGCTTCCAGTTGAAAGTGGAAAGGAAATTAGATGTCTTCACTAAAAGACTGTTCATCCTGTTCTCAATTACTTGCTTTTTTTTTTCAGGACTTAAATATGACATCCTAGAGAGTAGGGTCAGGGGAGCTGAAAAAAGAATCAGCTGACACTATCACTTGGACTTGGTAGAGAATCCTAATGTGTGTATGCATACTTATGTGTAAGGGCAAAAAAAAATCCCACCCAAATCCAGAATGTATGGGACACATTTAAGTAAACATCCTTACACCCCCAAAAATCTCTAAGCACATGTGTACAGAGATGTAGTCCTATGCAAGCTCAGCTAGCTGTCCACACACATGTATTCACTTCTGGAGTAAAGGCATTTTCATTGCTCCCCATAGTTTCTTTCCATTAAGCGCGATTAGATGATGTCTATTCAAAGTTGCTGATCCAGAGAGAAAATAAGAGGAGATAAAAGGAGATTTCAAGTGACCTCCTCGTCCCTTTCACACCAACCTGAGCCCTAGAATAGCCAAGGATCAACCAACACAAAAGCCCTGTCCTTTCTCTCTTCAGCTTCAGAAGATTTCACGCAAATGGTTAACAATAAAACATAGAACTATCACCAAGTTTGTTAGCTCACGCATTGGGAATACTTTATTAACTCCTCCCACAGATGGGCTAGGTTTATTATCCACCTCTGAAGTGGGTAAATAAAATACACACAGCAAAACAGGGCATAATTATTTACTGCTCCATGTGGTTTGTATCAGTGGTGTACTATGCTCGTTGCTTTTTCATTTGAACTTTACCTAAAGGCCCTCTCCCCCACTAATGGAGGACACTGTAATAAACATATCTTTCCACTGACAGTTTAGAGAGAAATATTAGGTTTTTATTTACATCAAACTTCTGATGGGTAAAACAGGATTGCAGCATGACCATAGTTACCGACAGATCTGCTGGCTCTGTGAGCCAATACTTTTCCACTACTTTGGTTTACTTTATAGGCAGTGAAGAAAGTGGCATTGAAGATTTAAACATATTCCAGCAGCTTTTAATCAGTGACTGTCCAACTTAGATCTACTTCTGATGGGCTAATCCTGGAGTAAAAAAAATAGGTGCCCTGACAGGTAACTATGAAGGGAAAGTATTACAGAGTGTAGTTAATTGTATTGCCAATGTACTCTAACAAGTTTCAAACTTATTTCAAACTTGAACTTTTCTTCCAAAGCCAAGTCATTTTCCCTAGGAAGAAGAGCCACACAGTTATCCTTCACTCAAGCCGGACATTTAAAATACATACATACATTTCCTAACACAAAGTCTCCAGTTCTTAATTTTTGCATAAATGCATTCACATAGCTAAGGCTTGATTTTTACAAAAAGTAAATATTTGTCCCTGGTTTCACTGGCGCGGGGCGTGCTAGGAACTGTTGTCACTTTTCCTCCTACAAAAGGCTTGATTTGCATCCAAAGGTCAGTACTTGCTCTCCTGCCATTTTCCTGAGGTTACTCCTGGGCCCTTTAACTGGGGGCCCAAGCAAAAAAAACGGGAAGTGCTTCCCTTATCTCTCTTTTCCAAAACACATGCTTTAACTGGCCAGTTTGTGATAGAAAACTAAACTGCTTTTTAAGGTAAAGCACTTTTGTCTGGGCCCAAAGGTGACCAAGAAGTAGTACCCAGACATACCAGTGTGCTAGTGAGTGCAAAAGCCTGCTGGATCCCTGGTTCAACTACAGAGGCAGGCTGAGAGCAGGCAGTCCATCAGAAGTCTGACTCCCAACTTGGCCTTTCCACCCTTGTTTTCACATTGACAAAGGCAGACCTTTTTACAGCTGGGCAGCCACAATACAGACTGAGTTCAGTCTTGCAAGAGGGGGTGGTTTCTGACATAGGCAAGGCTTTTGTTTGTTTGTTTGTTTGGGATTTTGTTTTTAAAACAATCACAAAACATTAGGCAGGCATTACTATGCCTCTCTTCACCCTTTTCTTCAAAAGACCTATGCAAGATCATTTTAAATACATCTTCTTCAACTTCATTTTTCACAGCCTTAATCTCATACCAAGGGAGACTAATTGATTCGGCACCTTTAAAATCAGCTCTTTGAGAAAGGTCTGCAGTAAGATCAGAAGAACTGACCTTTCTCCCAACAATTGCAGGCATGTTCATTTCTCCAGATGGGCCTGATAAAACAGGGTTATTGCTGTTCTATGGTTTCTCAAAACAGAAGAGTACCATTTGTAACGATTTAGGGGATAGGGAACATATACAGGAAAGAATTTTCTACACATATCTGGTCATTTGTAGGGGCTCTTGAACTAGATTGAGAAAACGTTTTTACAAGGGCACTTTTTTTTTTCAGTATGATTTACCAAAAAACCAAAACAAATGATCCGCTGAGTTTGGGGAAAGCAAAATACCAATATCAAAGAGGTCACGGGATTAGTAAAGAATGATTCCAGCCTTAGTAGAAAGAAAGATAGTGGGGAAGGGGCTTGTTCATCAACTAGAAAGTCTGCATAGATCTGGACTCTGGGGCCTGGAATGCAAGTCATGTTGTCTGTGAAGCCACTGCGTCTTTCCTTCTCCCACCAGGTCACAACTGTTTATTAGTTGTCACGCTAGAGGAGAGCAAGTGTTGTGTGGAAGGTGTTTAAAAAGTGAGTAAGGCTGAGCTCTGATGCTAGCAATCCACAAGAGGTATAATAAGTCTGATTTCTCTCCCCAAACGGAGAGTACCTTCTCATGTCCCTTGGGGAGACACACGGAGACTCTGTGCATTGAATTAGACCATGAGGTCTAGGAGGACAGAGGATGGCTTTAGAAGGGAGGCCTGGGAGTCCAGGCTCAGAGACCTGGGAGAGGGCTGACTATATATGGCCACGACGCTGGCAGTCTCAAGGAGGGTTCTGAGACAAGGGCCACAGTGGGTCTGGATCCAGGAGCCAAGTCCACACGCTGAGTCTCAAGTTAGAGGTTCCCCGCGCCCCACCGCCCCAAACAAGGCCTTGGTGGAGAACGGTGGGAGAGAGATCTGGGAAAGAGGCTGAGTGGAAG
This sequence comes from Capricornis sumatraensis, assembly GCF_032405125.1. Taxonomy (NCBI): domain Eukaryota; kingdom Metazoa; phylum Chordata; class Mammalia; order Artiodactyla; family Bovidae; genus Capricornis; species Capricornis sumatraensis. Next base: position 92,362,074 of record NC_091077.1, read on the forward strand.
AAAGACGCAAATTCCAAATGCTTTTCTGCCCTTGCAGCTGAGCATGCCTGAAAATCCCGTGGGTGGATTTTTCACACTTTGAGGACCTACCTGCTCCCGCAAAATATGATCACTTTCTCTTAAGTGCCCTCCCCAATAACAACAGATACCATTATCTCCTGGTTGAGTGTGGGGCGCATCCAGCCTAAGGACCAGAGTGCCAAATTAAACTAGAAACAAACTACAGCCTCGCAGAGACAAAGCCTAAGCTTCCCTAGAACCTGAGCTGGGGGTGGGGTGTTGAGCCCGAGTGGAGGCGCTCTGCGGACGCGCAAAGGCGATAGGAGAACCATAGGGTCCCGAAGAGAAACTGAGCCTGGAGTGCCGCTTAGGCTGGAGACCAAGAAAGAGAAGTCTTGGACTTCTAGAGTCCAAGAAGGGGAAAGCGCCTCTTCTCGAAAAGCTGCGGTTTCTTCTTGCCCCTTCTCATATGCCCTGCAGGAGCGGGATCTGTCCCCCTCCTTTGAAAACCCGAGAGTTTCCACGGCTCAGAGCACCATCTCCAACAGCCGCCCGACCCCCTTTCCGTAACTGAGGCCGCCGTGGGGGGGGGGGGGCGCCTGGGGCGGCGGGGGCGCACCCCTCCCTCCCTTCCTTCCGGAGAAGCAGGAGGCTTCGCCTGAAGCCTCTCGAGGCCTCCACTTCTTTCCCAGCACCCCCGGGGCACGCCGGATCCCCCCGGGCCTCTTCCAAGTTTGGAAGCTCAGGGTAGGGGGGCCGGCAGGAAGAAGCCCCTTAGAGAGGGTGTGTGGGCCCCCACGGCTCTCGGGGAGCCGCCGCTCGTCCTCCAGCCCCGCCTTAGCCCCTAGCCCTCCCGGCCAAGGGAAGGCCAAGGCAGCTCCGCGGGCTCCTTCCCGCGCCCACCCAGCCCTCGGGCGCGGCCCCCGGCGTCGGCTCCTCCCGCCCCCTCGCGCCCGCCCCGCGCGCCCTCTGACGCAAACGCGCGCCCCTGCCCTGCGCCGAGAGCTCGCTGGTCGGTTTTAATTGCGGCTCTTCCTTTCATGCACTCGGGCTCAGTCCTCACCCCTGGGGGAAGTGACCCCTCCCCGCCCCCGCCCCCGCCCCCGTCCCCTGGTTGCTGGGCTGGCTGCAGATCTCGGGCTCTCTCGCCGCCGCCGCCGCCGCGGGTTCTCCGCTGGGGAGAGCGGCTTGGGGGTCCCTTTTAATCCGCTGACGCTCTCACCCACATCAAACAGTCAGCCATCGATCGCGTTACATTAGGGGGATCCCGTTGCAAACGGCGTCCGCAGGTGGGCAGCGGGAGCCGAGCTCACCCGGGCCTGGCTGCAGCCGGGCAAGGCGCGGGCTACGCGCCGACTCCACAGCGGCTCCGGTTTGGCACCCGCCAAGGGGGTTTGGGGCGGACGGGGGTTGAGGGGCGGCGGCGCGGATTGCCCAACCTGTGGACCCTCCGTCCGCCCCCCCTCCTCCAAGAGGCTCCGCAGCCTCTTCCCGCCGGTGGGGGAGGAGGGTGGCAAATGGAGATGGGGGGGCAATCAGTTTTGAATCTGGGCCGATGCTCGGTGGGGCGCGATCCTCAGTTCCGGGGCGGCCCCGCGGGCCGCGATCCCTGTTCTCCACGCCGCCGCTGGACAGAGGCCGGGGGAAGGGCGGCTCCGGAGCAGGCCCCCCCGCGATAAGTTCTTCTCGACCCTCCCCGCTGGCTAGACCGAGGGCACCGCCCCCGCCCCCCGGCCTGCGGAACCCGTGCGAGCAATCGCTGCCTCCCGGCCTGTCCGCGTTGCAACAACCACCCCGAGTTCAAAAGAAACGATAATCATCGCCTTACTTGCCTGGTGCGGCAGAGATGGGCCGGCTCTGGCTTCTGGCGCCCAAGACTTCCGGTCCTGGGTCCGAGGGCGGCCGGGCCCGAGAGCGGGGCGTCCAGGGGCGGGGAGCCTCCGGTTCACTGGCGCTCGCTTCGCGCTGCCTCTTGCACTCGCTCCGTCTCTTTCCAAGTTCTCTTTTCCTTCTCCCGGTCTCCCTCTCTGCCTGCTTCCTCTGCCCTCGACTGCCTGCCTTTGTACTCTATGAGTAGGAACATTTAGAATTCATATGAGAAAACTCATTCTTTTGCTTCCTTCTTTCCTTCTTTTTTTTTCCTCTTTCCTTCCTTCCTTTTTTTTTTTTTTTTTTGTTCTTTTAATCGTGTTCTCGTTTCACCTTTTAACTGACCAGGAGACTTCGGCGCGATTATTTGGGGAGACGAGAAAGGGCAAGGAGCTCTCGCCGGCCCCCCGTCGCCTCCCTTGAAGCGTACAATGGGGCGGCTGCTTGCAGAGTGCATGGACTGTGTCCCTTCATTATTCGAACTGGAGGGGCTGCGGGGCGGGGGGGCAAGACACAGGAAAGCCTTTATTCTGCTCTTTCGCATCGTCGCTCGACACTAAGCGGTCGCCGGGTTCCTGACTCTCAGTAGGACTGGAGAGAGACCGGGAAGCGCAAAACGCACCCCGAAGGCGCAGCGCTTCCCCCAAACCCCGTCCCTGATGACATTTAAAGGGAGAACGAGTATTAAAAAACACAAACCCTACCTCCGGCAATAACAGCGTGGCCTTTTTTTTTTACTCCCACCTTCACCTGAGGCTCGGGGGTGCTGGAGCTGAGACAACTTTGACGCTCTCCAGAGTCGAGGGGCGGCGGGCAGGCGCGCAGCTCCGCACCCCCCCGGCGGCTGCGGGCGGCGGCTTTGTCACTCGGCGCCGCTGCGCGCCCGCCTGAGCCTGCCTAGGGGAGCGATCGCAGAACGAGGAGGTGGTGGGGTGGGGGGGAAAGATGCGAGTGTGCGATTGGAGAATATGTAACTAATAGAAGTATCATTTTCCCTCAGTACGATCTTTCAAGGAAGAAGGAGGAGGGAAAAAAAAATCCATTGAAAGAATTTTCAAAGTGCTGTGTCTTGGTTTGCAGAAAAGGCACAGGGCTGCGTGCCGGGAGGAGGAGGCGGGGAGGAGGAGGGGACCCGACCGCGCGTCTCCGGGACGCGGCTCCCGTCCGCTAGGTGGCAGCCGGAGCCAGCGATTCCTGCAGGCCTCGCGGCGGGACCCGCTCCTCCCGCCCGGGCCTCCTCCGGCGACCAATCGCCTTTGGGAACCGGGGGTCTCTCCCCTCTCTTTCCCTCTCTCTGCCCCCTCCCTCTTCCCCTACCTCTCTCTCTCTCTCCCCGTCCTTTCTTCCCTCTCTCGCCCCCCCCCCCACCTTCCTCATCCCCACCTCCCTTCCCCATCTACATCCCTTCTCTCTCACCCTTTTCCCCCTTTTCCTGGGACTCGGACTCGGCCCGCACTGACCGCCCCCCACCCCACCCCCCGCAGCAATATGAGAACTTACTACTCTTTTATTAACAATTATTGGAGCGTTCTTTGGAGGTTAAAACAGCCTGAGGATATCAAAAAGGGGAAGGAAAAAAAGGAGGAAAAATCGGGGGGGGGGAGTTTATTTTAAACATCACCTTTGGGATGAAGAGGAACCATTGATTCGGACTGATTTGGGGGGCAATTTCTGCGAATTCCAGGAGTGCTTTTTGTCATAAATGAACCTTTCATTTTAAAACCAAAATATACGTTGGATCAAGGGGGGGGGGGGGAAACCCAGCAAGTCCCTACTTTGTTTCTTAAAGGAATATAAAATGAGCAGAATCTACTCTAGGGCTGTGCTTGTATGTGAAAAAACAAAACAATACAAACCCAGAATATTTTTCAGGACTCGTTAGAACGGTAAGAGTTTTAATTCCCATTTAAAATTTTCCTAACATTTCCAATGATCGTCTTCATGCTCATAAAAGCTAAATTTAAAAACTTTTCAGAAGAAAACAAAATAATGCCTGATTCCCTTTTTTACCCATTGCAAGGCATTCTTCCCCTCGCCGTCCCTTCCCCCTCTGGTGTTGGTGTATGTGTGTGTGTGCGTGTGTGTGTGTGTATGTGTGTGACCATAGACGACCCATACTAATCAGGTCTCAGAGTAAATAGCAGCGCAGGGCGATCTCAATGTAAATTGCGCTTGTCAGAAGCACACCCCCCCCCCCACTTTCTTTCCTCCTCCCCTCGCCATCCCCGTCAGTAGGTAGCTGAGAGGGAGGGGAAAGAAAAAAAAAAAGAAAGAAAGAAAAAGAGGAGGGGGGAGGGGCTCTCCAACCAATGGCGTGCGGGAGGCTTGGCTAACCTTAGCCTCCCATTTTCTCTCCCCCCGATTCAGGGCTCTGACCAGTCAGTCGCCTTTGATTATCAGTTGCCAGCAGCCCTTCTCTTGGCTCCTTGACACGAGCTCCATATAAGGCAGCGATCTCCATAGAAACGTGTCAGTTTCAATAGTAGTGTCAAAGTTCACTATATACAGACATTCGCACAGATCCCCCTTTCGGAAACACTGCTCTGCGAGTCCTCCCGTTTAAACGCATTCAATTTTGGGGTCTCTCTCTCTTCTCTCTCTCTCTCTCTCCTCTCTCTCTCTCTCCTCCGCCTCTCTCTCTCTCTCAATCTCTCTTTCTCTCTCCTCTCTCCCCTTTCTCTTTTCTTACATATTCTATTAGTTGTTTCCCCGTATTCTTCTTTTTCTCCTTTTTCTCCCTCCTCCTTCTCTCTTTTACTCCATTCCTGCAGAAGAGTGAGGGCTAAACTTAAAAAAAGAGAGAGAGAGAGAGAGAGGAGGAGGAGGCACCCCTTTCGTATTCTTCTTATCGTTATTTTATACATATATGATTTTTTTTGGAGGGAGGGTGTTGGTTCCCGGCTGAAGAGCACTTATTTAAAATACTAAAAAAAGAACATTTTTGGGCGATCTCCAGGGTTTTTTTAACTAGCTCTGTGTGTTATAGCAGAAGAAGCAGAAGAAGGAGCAAGAAAGAGGAAAAGAAGAGGATTATTTATTCGACCTACTTTGGATGTCTCTCTCGCTTTTTTTTTTTTTTTGCGCAATTCTTTTTCTTCTGATTTTGATTTTTTCTGTTCCGCTGTGAATTCGTCGCCGGCGTGAATTATTTCGTGTTTTTCTCCCCCTCCGTCACCTCCCGAAAGAAGAAGGCAGCGAGAGCCCGGCGCCACCGGTACAACAAAAAGAGCAAAGTGTGTGATCCTCCTCGCTGGCTGCCTCCCGCTCTCCAGCGCTGCCTTCCTGAATGGCTGGCTGCGTCCGGCCCTGGACCTGGCCGCCCGACACCAGCGCACCCTGATCGCCGCCGGCCGCCTCGCCTCGCGCCCGGCTCGGGCTCACCGCGCTCCCCTCAATCCCGAGCCCAGCGAGGGCTCCCGCCGGGACAGCGGCGGCGGCGGCGGCGGCGGCGGCGGTGGCGCGGGCAGCCCCGATCCCCGGCTCGCGCTCCGACTGCGGCCCCGGCTCCAGCTCGGACTCCGGCCCGGGCCCGGGCTTCTCCAGCGGCGCTCGCCGCTGCAGCTGAGACAGCGGCTCCAGAGGCGCCTGCGGCCGCGACCTCCTCCTTCGCCGCCGCCGCCGCCCTCGGCGGCTTCCTCTATGTCTGCTCTGCGGGCGCGCAGCGCGTAGCCCGAGCGGCCGGCCGGCCGGCGGGCGGGCGGGCGCCTGGCGCGGGTGAGCGAGTGTGTGTGCGAGTGTGTGTGCGTGTGTGTGTGTGTGTGTGCGCGGGGTGCGGGCAAGGCGGAGGGTGAGTGTGTGCGCGCGCCGTGGCCCATGCCCGCCGCCCCCGGCGCTGCGCCCCGCGCCGCTCCCGGCTGCCTCCTGTGCCATTTCTGATTTTGCAACTTGGGGGAAGAAGAAAAAAGCGAGAGAAGGGAGCTTGCTCGCTGGGGGGGGGTGGGGAGGGGGGGAAGGAGAGCGGGCCCCCCCAAGATCGGAGCGCGGGGGGGAGCGGGCGAGGGGAGCAGGGGTGTTGGGGGGGGAGCCTGAGAGCCTGGGGGGGCTGCAAAAAGAGAGAAAGAAAACAGCAGGAACCACAACAAAACGCCAGCAGGGCGGGCGGGCGCGCAGCAGCAGCAGCGGGGCGGCCGAGGCAGTAGCGGCGGCGGCGGCGGCGGCGGCGGCGGCGGAGGCAGCAGCCGGTGCCCAGCTCGGGCTCGGCTCCCGCGACCCCGGGGCGCCGGGCGGGCCCCCCGCCCCCGCCCCCTCCCCCCTTCCCCTTCCCCTTCCCCTCCCAGCGCGCCCGCGCGCCCCGCGGCCCTCGGCGAGCAGCTCGGCTCCCCCCAGCGCTCCCCGGGCCCAAAGATATGGCAATGGTAGTTAGCAGCTGGCGAGATCCGCAGGACGACGTGGCCGGGGGCAACCCCGGCGGCCCCAACCCCGCAGCGCAGGCGGCCCGCGGCGGCGGCGGCGGCGCCGGCGAGCAGCAGCAGCAGCAGGCGGGCTCGGGCGCGCCGCACACGCCGCAGACCCCGGGCCAGCCCGGAGCGCCCGCCACCCCCGGCACGGCAGGGGACAAGGGCCAGGGCCCGCCCGGCTCGGGCCAGAGCCAGCAGCACATCGAGTGCGTGGTGTGCGGGGACAAGTCGAGCGGCAAGCACTACGGCCAATTCACCTGCGAGGGCTGCAAAAGTTTCTTCAAGAGGAGCGTCCGCAGGAACTTAACTTACACATGCCGTGCCAACAGGAACTGTCCCATCGACCAGCACCACCGCAACCAGTGCCAATACTGCCGCCTCAAGAAGTGCCTCAAAGTGGGCATGAGGCGGGAAGGTGAATATTTCTTCCGTGCTTTTTCTCCCGGAGCTTCGCCCGCCTCCCCGGCCCTCTCTCTCTCTCTCCCTCTCTGGCGGGGGTGGCTGCTGTCTGGGGCTGGGGCTCCTGCGGTCCCGGCCCGTCCCAGCTCCCCCCGGTCCCCGTAGCCTTCCTCCCCCGGCGTCTCCCCCACCCCACCCCCTACCCCCCACCCCAGCTCGCTGCCGCTGTCTCCCCCTCCCGGTCTGCGCCCGTCTCCCCGGCTTCTCCACCCCGCCCGCTGCCTGCTCGGGACGGTGCCCCTAGGATCGTGAGCTGTGCTGGAAAATCCCCTCCCTCTGTCTTGGATGTGCTCGGTGTGTGTCTCTTTCCCGCGTGTGCGTGAAGATGCTTGGAGCTGTGCTGGCATGAACTTGGGGGGAGGGCTGCTTATTGCCCCCAGAAAATTCGGTTTCTGTGGTTTTTGTGTTTTTGTTCTTTTTCATTCCCCTTTCCTCTCCACGTCTTCATTGCCCTTTATTTAAGATGGGGGAGGGCTGGAGGAGACTGGAGGATTCTGAACCATAGATCCCTGACTGCATCATCCTTTTGGAAGCTTAGCTTGGAAAAAGAGGAGTGAGATTTATTGCACTTGTAGTTCTAATTAGGAGGGAAGGGGTGGTGAGGGGGGGCTTCTGGCCTGTTCACTGGTTCCCTCTCCTCTCCACCGAGCTGGGGCCGCCTCCTCCAGAGCTGTGGCCTTGTTTTCACCCCTCTACTTTCAAAGGAAAGTTTGTGACTGAACCGTGCTTTCATAGTCGTGTCATTTTTTTTAAAGCATGATACTCGTTTTATTTCTTCATCAAACTCCACCCTCTGTTTAAATACTGCATACAAATTACAATTTACAACGGCATTTACCGATCCTTCTGATTTGGCTATAATGCATAGACTGCAGCTGGCATGAGCTTCGACATCATTTAATCCCTGTGTTGTATGGCTTTGGTTTCTTTTAACACAACTTTTGATGTTGTATTTAGATATGCTTCATGTTCATGTGGCAAGAAATGCAGCACTTTTGTTATAAATATATCTAGCCATTTACAGTTAAAGTTTATCTCCTGACAATCATTAAAGATGTCTTATAGTCAAATTAGCAAACCAGTCAATTTTGCAGAATGCAGATTACTTCTTCTTGTAATTGACTTTAAAATTATATTTTATATGCCACAAGAAAAGAAATTGAATTTCTTCAGATCTCAAGGAGCAGGCAAATATGACGACTTCATTTCTAGCTCCAGGGAGATTTTATAGGCATCTGAAGAAAAAAAAAAAAAACAACTTTGAATTGTACTCTCATTTAATTGAAAAATAACTGCCAAGTTCAAAACTATAATTAGAAAAAAGTATTCTAGCCAGTTATGTTTTAAGAGTTTAAATTGCATTGAGGTTTGCATTAAAGTGAGAATCAGTGCAAACTTAAGAAAATAGTGTACAACCTGAAGTAAGAAAGCTACATCTACATGGACATATCTATATTAATTTGTTGGGGGGGGGAGAGTTCAGTAGCCCTAACTTTTCCTAAAGTTGTCTTTGTTTACATGGCAATTTAAAATGCTGGCACTGTTGAAGTAAAACATATACATAAAAAAAAAAAAAACTTTGGTCAGCTTTAAGAACTCAAAGCATGCTTACGTTCTGCATTCAGATGGTTAATGAATCCAGTGTTTTTGCAGTTGCAAGCTCGTGCATTCACTGGGCAAAAGCTGGCTGCAGGTTGCTGTGGCACCTCACAGGACAGACATTAATTATATTTTCCACTTTTTTCAATAATGTTTGGCTACTGTAAGTTCAACTTCTTTCTTGATTTTTTTTTTTCAATTTTCTGTTGCTTTTAACAGTGAGAACTTTGTGTGGGGTGATGGGGAGGAGGGTATAGGGGAGGGGTGCAGGATACTTGTTTTCTATTCAAAAGTTGTAAGTGGTGAGTAGGGTATGTAACTTCTGTCTATTTTAAGGATAATTCCATAGCATTTTTAGAGAATATGGAAATGTTTTGAATAAAACCTGCTTGCTTGCAAATGAAGAGGCAGCTAGGCATGTGCCTAGAACCACAACCTTTTCTCTGGTTTCGCCAGGTTTTGGTTTTTGTTTTACCCTGATTGGGTTCCTTCTGGAGGGGTGAGTGGGATGTCATTAATCTGTGTGTGACCTTATGGTGGTCGAGGGGTTGGGGTGCGCTTTCTGGGTCAGGCTGGGCTGTGTCGGGGAAGCCCTTAACTCAGGCCTAGTTCTGCCTGGGTCTGGGGTGGACAAGAGCGCCCGAGATGGCCGGGCGGACCGAGCCACGGAGCTGGAGGGCTTCACCCCTACGCCGTCTTCCTCTGGGTGTGGGCCGGGAGTGAAGGCCAGCGCCAAGGAAGATGCTCGGCGCTGGTGGCCGCGGGGACGAGCCGCGGCATTGTGTCGGTGCGCTGCGGGGCGGCCCGGGCTGTTCGCAAGCCCCCTGGATGCACATTGCCTCTTTTCTCTCTTTCTTTTTGTCAGCGGTTCAGCGAGGAAGAATGCCTCCCACTCAACCCAATCCAGGCCAGTACGCACTCACCAACGGGGACCCCCTCAACGGCCACTGCTACCTGTCCGGCTACATCTCGCTGCTGCTGCGCGCGGAGCCCTACCCCACGTCGCGTTACGGCAGCCAGTGCATGCAGCCCAACAACATCATGGGCATCGAGAACATCTGCGAGCTGGCCGCGCGCCTGCTCTTCAGCGCCGTCGAGTGGGCCCGCAACATCCCCTTCTTCCCGGACCTGCAGATCACCGACCAGGTGTCCCTGCTCCGCCTGACCTGGAGCGAGCTGTTCGTCCTCAACGCAGCCCAGTGCTCCATGCCGCTGCACGTGGCGCCGCTGCTGGCCGCCGCCGGCCTGCACGCCTCGCCCATGTCCGCCGACCGCGTCGTGGCCTTCATGGACCACATCCGCATCTTCCAGGAGCAGGTGGAGAAGCTCAAGGCGCTGCACGTCGACTCGGCCGAGTACAGCTGCCTCAAAGCCATCGTGCTGTTCACGTCAGGTGAGGCTGCGGCCGCTGGGAGGGCCAGGCAGGCGCCGGGAGCGCCCGCCCGCCGGCCCCGCGCCGCGCCGCGGCTCCTGGGGTGGCCAGGGCCCTCGTCGGTCCGCGGGAGGCCGGGCCGGGCCCGGAGCCTGCGGTGCCCGCGCGAAGGAAGCGGCCGGTGGCGCCGCTGCCATCTTGGGAGCGCGGCGGTGCGGGAGACGAGGCGGTGCGGCTGCGGGCCGCTCGGTGGCCCGGCCCGGCCCGGTCCAGCGGCCTGGAGCCCCGCGCGGGACGGCGGCGGCGGCGGGCGCGTGTCTGGCCGGGTTGGCGGGCGGTGGAGGGGGGGTGACGGGGAGGCGGTGCCGTGGATCCGTCTGGCTGCGCGCGTGTGTGCGGTGTGCATGTGTGTGCGATGTGTGTGTGCGCGCGTGTGTGCCGGAGCTCGGCGTTTCTGGGGGAGGAGAGGAAAGGAAGGGAACGTGGGAATGTGGCTTTCTCCTCTGCGTGGCACGATCCCTGGCTGAGTTTCCCGACACAGTGAGACACACACACACGGAGAGGTGGCAAGAGGAGAATCCGCGCAAATAAATCATAAATAATCCCGCTTTATGGCTGCCTGATTTTCCCTTATCGGAAACCATTCATGTTTGCAGTTGCTGAGGTTATTGAGGGTCGTAAAAAATGGATTCGATCTAAACAAGAAAGATAAAAAACAAAAGCAATGCCGGAGAACTGGCAAGTATGCGAGGATTCCCGCCCGGAGATAAATCTCATAGCCCATGCAAAGTGCCCGAACGTTGGAAATTTAACAGGGTGCCTTAAAAATATCAAATTAAATGTAGGCAGTGGTAACATGCATGTTAACAATTTCTCTTATGATAGATGGTTCAAATTAACTTCCAGGAAAGTGCATTAGCGTAGCCTTTGAAGGCTCTCGTCTGAGCCTCTGAGAACACTGCCCCCCTTTTATTATTGTAACCTGCAAGAGGGAAACATATAAACACCCAGGACAGCAGGTAATGGGGGGAAATATAAACAAAGCCAGAAAGGACGATGGTGGGGAACAGAGCTGCTCAGACTGGGTCTCTGGCCTTGCCCACTGTGAGTAGAGTTAGCTGCCGTTTTTTACCACCATTATTGGCGCTATTGTTTTTAATTCCTCCATTCAGAGAACAAATAAACCATCCTAATAAATCTATCCTAGAGCCAGGACCTCCAAAGGCCAAATTAAAACCATTCTTGAGGAGGGATGGCAAAACCCCTCTCCCAAGGCCTTGCTGAACAGTAAGCAGTGGTATAATCTATCAATATTTCCTGGCTTTCATGCGTGAAGAATCGTATTTACATTGTATTAAAATGACTCTTAAATTTGCACAATATTGTAATGTAGCAAATGTAGTATTAATATCGATCTGAACGGCAGATAATTTATTTAGACAAGAGCATCTCATTTGTATGCAGGGTGGCCTGAGCCGTGGACTTGGACTGCCCCCCTTTTACTTTCAGTGCAAATGCAGGTCTGCTAGTGGGAGAGGGAGTTATTCTTTGCAAGAGGATAAAGTGAGAACCTTAAAACAAATGGAAGATTTATTGAATCGCCTCCTCGGTGTGTGAATGCGTTTTATCTTAATAAGTCTTCTTGATGGAAACGTGTTTTTCAAAAGTGACAAAGAGCCTGGGAAGTAGCGACCCGGCTGCTTTAGTTCTGGCAGGCCTAGAGCCTGGCTGGCTCTCTACTACCCAGCTCTTTAGCCAAATTAATCAGGAAGCAAGCCAGTGTCGGGGAAGCTGGGGTTTTAAAATCTCACCCAGTGAGGTGTCTTGAAGCAGAAATGTGACTTGGAGCTGGACAGAGGTCTTCTCAAGCAAAGTCTCCCTCCCTTTTCCTTGTCCCCTCCTAAGGTCCTTTGAACCCCCTTGACTTTTCTGATCTCCTGCCCTTTCCCAGAGAGAGGCGAGGACCGTGCAGGCTGCAGGGAAGATTGTGGAATTATTCATGCTTTTCTTTCAACTTTCCATCCTAAAATGTCCCTGTGAAAAGTCTTCCTTTTTTTAAAAAAAGAAAGTTTTCCCAAAGACATTTCTTAAACCAAGTCTTCAAGGTGCAGGGGAGGCCAAGAAGTGAACAATGACATTATTTTGTTGGGAAAATTGAAAGACTATCTGAAAATGGAAATAGAGCTGTCAGTAGTAATTCACCCCCCCCTCCTCCATATAACACATTTCCACTTTTGACTAAACTTGTTTTGATTGCTAGCCAGAAGGGAATTCATGGGAAGCCTTCTCAAAGTCATCCAACTTTTAAGCAAACTTTGAATGATGGAAAAGACAGTTTTAGACATATTGTCCAACGAGGTTTGCTCCGGCTAAGTATTTGAAGCTGGCACGGGGGTTCCCTGTGGTGGTTTTCACATTTGGCCTCCGGATGGTATGTTTAATCCTTAATATTCTGGACGGCATCCAAGGACGAGGTCATGACCTGAACTTACTTAAAAAAAAAAATTCATTAATTCATACACCTAAATATTTTCTCAAATAAATGAGACTTTCCCTGAAAGGAGCCATCTAGTTAACATAAATACAATAAATCCATTTTCAGCACAATAATAACTTTGATTTCTAGTTATGGCAGCTGATTACATCTATATTTCCTGAACACTAAACTCTTCTGAATGCACAACATGAAATACATTCTCTGCACCACAAAGGCTAAGCCGGGACGGCCTGAGCGGTAATGGTTATTTATTTACATAATTTCTTTTCCATACACTGTAGAAGAAATATCGAGGGTTCCAACATTGACACTCCCATATAAAAAGCGAGACATGGATTTTGCACGTTCTGCCTCCTTTTCTTATCTGGGGTATAACTCATGGAGTGTAAATATATACTCGATCTCACCCCCTGCTCACCTAGTTTTGCTACCTCAACCACCTACTTGGTCTGAGAGCTCACACTGTCACTCCACAGTTGGGGGAATCCTGTGGCAGAAATATCTGGAGTAGGAATTAATATCTAGTGTAGGAAGCCAAACCCAGTCTAGGGCTCCTGCCCTGGAGGAGGCCACAGTGCTGGCCGGCTGGCACTTTGCAGCAGGGGCCCAGTTACAGGCATCCTACCTTCAAAGCAGGAAAGAACCCTGACGAGGAAGCCAACACAGGGCCCAGGCACGCCTTTCCAGCTCCCTTGGAGTTGCCTAGCTGGGGGACAGGTAGTGACCTTGCACGCTAGGGGCCTTAAGTGTAAACATCAGATGCATATTTTACAGATCCAAAGAGATGCCATGTGGGTCTTTAAAAAAAAAAAAGAAAAATCTGCTGGGGTGCCAGTGAGTCCCTTGCATGCTGCTTTCTCTAAGGCTGAGTGGGATCCTGTGCCATAAGGGGCAGATAAAGCCTGTAAAGCAAGATGTATGTAAATATGAGTCTGCCCAGGGGTCATAGAGCAGGATCAGGTTAGCCTGCAGAGCTAAGGGCAGACCTCAGGGTCCCCTCTCCAAGCACTGAAGCACCAAAGTGCTCCTGCCCACAGCCTGCTAGCCATAAAATCTCCCTGACTTCCCAAGTCAGGCTAGTGTGGATGCAATCGAATGGCTGGCTGGAGTCATTAGACATCTGAGAGGAACCCAATCTGGATCCGGGGTCAAAGGAGACCTGCCTCAGAAGTTCTTGAATTATCACTAGTTTTATTTGTATTTTTGCTCAAGGCCATAGCCTTGTAGATGAAGGTGTTAGAATGCTTTGTAAGTCCCAGTTCTTGAAATAGAGACATAAAGCTCAAGAAACTCAACAGACACATGTTCCGCTTTGAATCATTCTCTGTGTCATCTTTGGGTTACACTTGCCCATTCACAATTAGACAGTGTCCTTTGGTGGGGGGGCAGGCGTCGCCATGCATGCATTTCTTCACAGATCTATCTATATATTAGCAAACTCCGCCTTTGATCTCTAGTCAACCTTCTGACTGGCTAAGGGCTCCTCTGTGATCTTCCTGTTTTTGTTTTTTTTTAATATTTATTATTAATACAGGAAACAACATGGGTGTTTGAACTAGGAGAAGAAGCCTTCGCTTCCTCTGATTCCACCTTCCCCTCCACTGGCTTGCCTCTGATTAGTTGATACAGTATAAGCTGCTGTCTCAAAATAGTTTTAGTAGACCAAGAAGAGCCGCTGGTTGACATGAGATTAACACACAAGTTTTCAGACGTTTCCTTGCATATAAGTGCATTTTTCTCTTAGTCCTGTGACAGGAAGCCTGTCTCCCCAAATCCTCCTTCAGCCCCCACTGCCCAGTTCTCAAGCAGCAGCAGCAGCTGCCCCCAGCCCAGCTTTGTGTCTGATCGCTGAAGTTGTCTCCTTTCTGCAGCCTGAAGTAACTAAGCCATATTCCTTCTGATTATTATACAGCTTACAGAGATGTGACCAGTTTTCAATTACTTGATCTAAGGCACCGATAGAAGTGTTCACCCTCACTAAGGATTTGCTGCAGACTTCTTGCTTGCATAGATAGGGGATCGCAAATCCTATCTTGCTAAAGCCTGGACTTGATCTGATTGCAGGCACTGCCAGCCTACGATTCCTTACCCCCCTCCCATGCGTCTTCTGTGCACCACACAATCTAGGTTCTCCTGCTTGGGGTCCTTTGGGTTTGAGAGAGGGACTCCCAAGAAGTGGTTTAGAGCCTCCTCCAGGCTGCCTATTTCTTCAGGGCTCCTGGACACCCCCAAAATCCAGGGCAAAGGGGGCAGAAGTCCTTCCTTTAATGAGCACAGCGGAAAAGATGCTCCCCTGCAGGCGGAGGCCAGGTTGCTCCCTATAGCAAACATGGCTCCAGCATCGTACATTATTTAACCCAAAGGTGAAAGAGGAAACACAAAGGAACTAGAGAGAGTGTGTCTGCAAGTGTGCGCTCCTCTCTTCGGCTCCCCTAGGCTCGGTGGGGGTTTGATTTATATTTTTATTGGTCTTGGGGGCTGAGGGGAAGGAAATAGGGAAGAAGGAGTAGGAAGCCACGGGGAGGATTTTTCTTTTTCCTCCAATTTTTTTTTTTTTTTTACCCCTTTGCTTCTTATTAAAAAAAAAAAGGAATGGCGTGTTGTTTGTGACCTTGCTGGTGGCTGACCTAACCGTGTGCCCCTCCCCTGGTCTCTCCTTGCTGTGGCCGCGCGGGCAGATGCCTGTGGCCTGTCGGATGCGGCCCACATCGAAAGCCTCCAAGAGAAGTCGCAGTGCGCGCTGGAGGAATACGTGAGGAGCCAGTACCCTAACCAGCCCAGCCGCTTCGGCAAACTGCTGCTGCGGCTGCCCTCGCTGCGCACCGTGTCGTCCTCGGTCATCGAGCAACTCTTCTTCGTCCGTTTGGTAGGTAAAACCCCCATCGAAACTCTCATCCGCGACATGTTACTATCCGGGAGCAGCTTCAACTGGCCTTACATGTCCATCCAGTGCTCCTAGACCTTGGGCGCTTCCCACCTGCCCCCAGCCCCTAGAGACTCCCAGCACCGGCGGGGGGCCGTGGACTCCAAAGCGGCGGAGACACCAGGCGGCCGATGCAGGGTGCGGCAGGGCCGGGCAGGCGGGGAGGAGGGCCGGGGGGGTGGCGACAGGAGCCGCCCACCGCGCAGACGGGCAAACCGAAGCTGCAAACCTGGAGGAAAAATAAAAAGAGAGAGAGACTCTTTTTAGTATCAGATCCGGGAACACGTTGGAAAGGAAAGAAAGCAGACCCTTGTGTCTGGTGAGAAAAAGAAAACCTATTTGGGAAGAGAGGACCATGAAAATTTTACTAAAACAGAAGGAGACTAATGGACCTTCCAGGATTTATTGTGGACGGATGTGGATATATTCTGTACAGAAAACAACACCCATGAAAGTGGACGGAATCCTCTGTAGAAACACACACACAGACACACACACCACACACACAGACATTGTTATTCATTTTGTAAAATACTAGTCTTTATTTTCATTTTTTTGTAAAATTTAAACATCGTATGCACATAAAAAAAAGAAACAAGAATTAGGGGAAAATAACATTTTCCAAATAATTATAAAAAATTGTCCTGTGTCTATGTATCTATATCTGTTTTGTATTTTTTTCTGGTTCCAAACCAGATTTCCTGTGATTCTATACTAATAATTTTTGATATAACCCTTTGCTTCTTATAATGAGTGCGATATATGTTGTCAAGGCTGTTCTTCAAGAATTAAAATCGAAGTGAAAATTTAAACAAAAAATAAAAAGAATTTAGCAAAACCCACGTGTCTGGTTGCTTGACAGATGTCATCAGTGCAAGAGAACCCTCCAATTAATTTCCACTCCAATTATTATTAGAATGGGGGGGAGAGGGAGGCAACTTTAAGGTTCATTACCAAGTTGGCTGGATTTATTTCCTAAAACCAAGGAGCTGCTTGGGGATTGTAAGTGTGGAAGGCCAGGCTCTGCGTGGGACAGAGTGGGCAGGGAGAGCGCCCTTTGGTGCAGGTGTGGGCAGCAGCCTTGGCGACCTTGTAGGTGGTGGGCAGCCAGCACCCAGCTGGCCGGGAGGCTGGGACAGACCTGGTCCCCGTAGGGTGGAGTCTGTGCCGCCAGCTTCAGCCTCTGCAGGTGGGAACATGCCTGGCTGGAGAGGCATGGAGCCCTGGACATAGGGGTTTCAGGACAGAAAGATGCCTCTGCACCTGGCTGTGACTAGAGGCTCAGCCTCTTCCTAGCCCTTCTCTAAAGAGAATTGGGGTCTCAGCTGTGAGCCCTGGCTTTGCTCCCCCTATGCTTTGCTAAAGAGCTGGCTATGCTTTGCCCTTCACTCCAGACCCTGTGACAGGGGTTCCCTGGAGGGCCCTCCAAGCTCCGTTGGACATCTGGAAGGGCCCCCCCTGTGGCACTTAGACTTGTGGACCTGGAACCTGGGGGTCTGGGAGCTGGACTGGAGCTGCTGATTTTTTTGAGAAGCTTCATTGAAGTCCTCGTGGACTTTTCAGGGCAGAAACCTCCTCCTGAGGCCTCTGCTTGGGGGTGCGAGGGAGGGTGCTCTCTGTAACAGCTTTCAGAGCATGAATGTTTTATAGGATCCGAGTTGGCGCTGCAAGAACACACATAGCCAAGGGAACTTTTTCTTAATGTATTAATAAAGCCAGGTCTTTTAAAATAATACCTCTTTGCTTCTCCCCTCACCTTCTCCCCCAGCCCCAAACAGCCATGGATGAGGCCAAAGCTATACTTTGAGAAGTCAGTGGCAAAGTTTGCTCTCAGTTTGCTGTCTAGAAGTCTCCAGGTGGCTCCAGTCCACCTAAAGTTTTAATGTTCCGGGTGTGGTGCAGCCTGGCACCACTTTCTATGAAGAAGCCCCTGCAGGTCTGCCCGGGGATGGGCCTGAGCCCTAGGACAGCTAGACTGATGAGGTGTGTGGGTGTGGAAAGCTCCCCTGGGGCCACTGGGTCCCTCCTGCCTTCCTACAGGTCCCACCCAGGTCTGGGCCTCATCCTTTGCACCACACCCAGGGACAATGTTTTGGGGGCCTAGGCTGAATCCTTTGCAGGCTGGGCACCCAAGGCAGGAGGGGTGTGGGAAGAACTCATTCAACTGCAGACCACCTCCCAGGAAGTCTCACCGGGCCTTCCTGGGGGCAATGCTGGGGGTGGGGGAGGGGAGCTGAGTTGCCTCCAAACTCTCACCCATCTTCCCTGCCTTTCTTGAAATGAGATGTAAATATATTCATTACAGTGTGATCCCTCTGATGAAAACAGATAAACATTTTCCTAGGTCAGAAACATATTTTTCAATTAATTTCAATATGGAGGTACAAGGCACCCAGTGTGGGACTGGTCCGGGAAACCAAGGCCCTGGTGTAGGAAGCATTTGTTCCAGGGGGTCCGGGGGAGACAATACTAACTTGGCTCTTGCTGGACAGGGCCAGGGACATTGCCTACAGCCGACAGGATCCCAGTGACCTTTCTAAATAAGCCTGGGTCTAAACTGGGTGGGGGCGGGTGGGCAGAGGACCAGCACAGCATAGGAAGGAGAGCTGGCCTTCCCGGGGTCTCACAGAGTCCCTCACAGCCTTGGTCTAGGAACCTGGAGGCTCGGCGCAAAGTAGAAGAGATGCTCTCTGTTTGGTTCTCAGGCAGCCCCACCTGGGGGGCTGCAGGTAGGGGGTTTCCATCTGCCGTCTCCTGGGTGGCTGGGGTGGTCCCCGCCTGCATTAGACATACGGAGACAGTCATCTTAAGAGGTCTCTGTATCTCAACCAGAAACATGGAACCTCCTGGGGACTCCGAGGCCCTGTGGGCGCCCCCCCACCCCGCTACCCCCGCAGAGCCGGACAGGGGCCGCGCTGTCCGCCCGTCGAGGCTTCTGTCTCTCAGGGCGCCCGCAGTCCAGCCGCAGGAATCTGCTCGCACTAAGGGAAGGTTTAGGAACTGAGACGGAGACACCGGTTGAGGCTTCCGACGATCAGGAAGCCTTGTCTCTGCTCCCCGCCATCTAAACGCTCCTTGGCCCAGCTGACCCGTGGCCGGTGCGGGGCGGGGGTTTCGGGGAGTTGTTAGGGGATGCGGGGTGAGGGGGAGGTAAGGGCCGGTCGCCCCAAGGAGGAGAAGCCCAGGAAAGTCCGGGGTGGCCGTGCTCTAGATCCTGGACGTCCTCAGGCCCTGGGAGCCAGTGGGCAGAAAGCCGCCTGGACCGGGGGCGTCTCTGCCTTGGGTGGTCGCCTGGAGGCCCCTGAGCAGCGAGCCGCGTTGGAGCAAAAGGCTCCAGGAGGAGCCCTGGGCCCCGGGTGTGAGGCCCGCGGGCAGGTGTAGGTCAGACCGGCCGCTGGGGATGCGCGGAGAGCGGCGCTGGTGTCACTGGGGGGTGGGGAAGTGTAGAACCAACAGCCCCCCACCCCGCCCACCCAGGGCCAGAGGAAAGCCATCTTAACAGGTGGAGAGCGGCCCACACAAGGTGACTTCCTTCTGGAAATTACCTGTGACATCTAAAAGCCAAGCGTTCCCTTTTCTAACCCAAACACTTGCTGGGTGATTGAGAATCTGAGGGGCCTTTGAAGTCGGTTTAAACTACTTTAGCCACCCAGCTTTGCTGAAAACATCAAAAAAAGACTGTCTTGGGGCTGGCTCTCCTCCAGGAATCTCTAGGGACCCGGGGCTGCGGCCCTCAGCCACCGTGGAAGGACAAGGACCGGCCCAAGGGAGTTAAAATCTGACCTTTGGCCCCGACACGCACAACTCAACCTGCGACCAGGCCTGGCCGAAAGCCCTCGGATGGGGGATGGGCCCCCCCCGACCACCTAGGGCTTCTGGAACTCTGCCCCTCGTGGGGGTTCAGGCTCACGGGTCTCTGGCGGCTGCAAAGGAGGTCGGTCCGCTCCTGGAAGCCCCGCGGGCCACCTCTGCTCCAGGAGCGCGGAGGATCTGCAGTACCCCAGCACCCAAGGCCACCTGAGCTAGTCTGCTTGAAACAGGCAAAAGTTGATTTTTATTTATTTTTTGAATCCTCCTTCTCCACCTCCGCTGGTAGGCAGTCCTTCTATCTCTTGCAGCGGCAGCATCACCTCGTAAGCTTCTCGATGTCTCAGAACACATCACCTGAACGTCTCCGCAGTGGGAAACCACGAAGGAGCGCTGGGGAGGGGATTGCGGGGAAACCCAAGTGGGGAACTAATAAAACTCTTGTTAGAGGGCCTGCTCGGATCCGTGGCGTCACTGGGCCTTTTGCTCGGAAAGCCAAAGAGTTGTATTCCTAAATGAGTTAAAGACCCATTTACCTCTGTCGTGTTCTATTCATCAAGCCCCAAGTTGAGAGTTCCTAACATGAAACTATTTGTTTGCTTACACAACCAGCTGGGCGCAATTTCACGTCTGAGATATCTATCTGAAAGCGCCCCTCATTTATTATCTCTCCTTGTCAGCGAATCCATTTTCCAGCTCCCCCTCCCCCCTTTGGATTATTTATTTATTTAGGGGGTGGTGGGGGGGGGACTCCTCTGCCTGGGAGGACCTGGGTCTGGAAGGCTCCCAGGGGAGTGGCCGCTCCTACCCGGTGTCTGCGTGGACCAGGGTCGCGGAAGGCGCGTTCGCCGCCACCGCTGACCCCAGCGGCCGGCGAGTGGGCCCGCCCGGAGACGACAGAACTGCCTTTCTGCCTGGATGTCCTCCCCGCTAGCTCGCCCCAGAGTCAGCCACAACCACCTGTGCGAGGCAGGGGTGGGCGGAGGCCGGCCCGGGGAGTTCACGAGCCTCTCTTCCGGAGTGGGGGACCCGAGATACGAGATACGACCCGGATTTGAGAGATGCTTTACTCAAAGTCTCACCTAGTCCCGTGGGGCCAATTTCTTCTCCGGGGGCCCCGGAGCGCGGAGTGAGTAACCAAGATGTAAATAGTTGTGTGATGGGCTGGGGGAGGAGGTGCGGGGTGGGGTTGTGTTGGGGGGGGGGGACGCAGCGCATTTATTGTGTGTGCTGAGGGAAGAGGGCTGCACGTGGTTTCAATTTTGAAGCACAAAGAAATAACAGGCAATGCAGAAAATAGGTTTATGAATGTAATTGAGAGGAAAGAAAACAATTAACACGGTGCAAGGTTGCACACTCGGTTGGCCACACCTCACCTTCTCCTCTACCCCAATTTTGAGCAATCCGGGATCATGGGAATAGAGTGGATCCAGGCAGTTGGAGCCAGCTGACAAGGCAACCCCTGAAGGAGATCACAGTGATGGGTGGATAATGTGTCTATCCATCTCCTAGCCGGCTGAGGCCTCCTCCAACCCAGCTGAGAGAAAGAGATCAAATCCCCAAGCCCAGGGTATAAAAGAGCCCCAATAGTGAAGGTGGAAAGGAGAAAGGGGTGTCTGTAACCGAGAGGAGGGAGAAAGAGAGATAGCCAGGGATTTCTTTAAGACAGACCAGGCTGGTCTCCGCAAGCTATCCTATTGTGTTGATTTAGGAAGACATTTGCTGTATATAACGTTTAACGCTGATAATATCATTGCACAGCCAGATAAATAAAGCGTTGGCCCAACAGTGGGGTCAGCGATCGATCTCTAGGCTCAGAGGAAAAAGGAGAGAGACAGGGTCGTGCACGAGCCTCTGTGTGCTTGTCAGTCGGCATGCATGAGCCTGAGTGTGTGTGAGCGTGAGGGTGTGCGAGAGAGAACCGAGTCTTCAGCTGGCCAAGAGGCTCATTAGCATTCCTAACCCATGGACCTGCGCTGACAACTAACAGAGATATCCCGCTCACCACCAGGCCTCCTCTCCTTTTGTCTTCAGATCTGAAGGAGAAAAAGATTGCTCCGTGGAAGCTGGAGCCTGAACTTACATTTGGTTGTTGGAGATTCTGGGTATTAAAATAAAAGAAAAGAAAAGATCCTAGGATCTCGCCTGATCTTTTACTCTGCTTTTAGAAACTTTCATCCCCAAGAAGGAAACTTTTTTGCTGTAATAGGCTTGTTGAAACTCCAAGATTAAATGAGACAGAAAATCCTCTGAAAAATATTTTGCCTTTTCTCCTTGTTGACACACAGAGAGGTGGATGTTTATATGTTTGGGTCACAGACACATGTAAAGCTGGTACTTGTAGTTAAAAGATTTCTAGACTATAGCAACCAGGGGTTGTTTGAGCTTTTTGTTTCTCTTCTTTCTTCAGCTTGCTTTTGTTTTTTGTTGTTGTTGTTGTTATGATGAAATTCATTTTATTTTCTATAATAAATACCCTGCTTATTACTTTATTGCTCTTCGTTGTTTAAATGAACTTCTTTCAAGATTAAATAAGATCTAGTTTTTGTACTATCAGAAATAAGCAATTTTAGAGGTCTCCACTATTTTAAGAAACATTTAAAAATAATATTCATTCAAGCAATTTTAATCACCTTACACCTATTTGGGAGAAAAGTGTGTTTTCACCATATTTCACAGGGATAAATATGTATCCACTTTGCTTTCCTAGATCCTCTGCCTTGAACCACCATCAAAGGAGGCAGATAGTGTACAAATTATCCCATGTTGACAGATGTTTGTCACTTAGTAACTTCTTTCCAAGTTTTTTTCCCCTCCCCTAAGCCTTCTTTCCAGCATGCTTTGTTGTTTTAAAATATGCATGTCTCTCACTGGAATGCCAGTCACGAGTGCAAACTTTGTGTCCAACCTCCCACATGAAATGATCCTTTTAGAGGGAACTCGATATGTCTCAATCTGCACTTCACTCAAAGCCTCTGAGGACCGGCCACTCACTCACTGGTCCTGGCTCCAAAGTAACTCAGCAGAAACGAGTTTCCTACTAAAAAATCCCCTCGAATGTCTCCCAGGGAAGAAATATAGCTCCTATAATTAAAGGAGGCCACGGCCAGAGGGGGAATGCAGCCGGCAGCCAAAAAAAAAAGTAAGAGTTTTATTTATTTGCTGATTGAACTTGTATTGTCATGAGCAGCAGGTTTATCCACACTGAAACTCCTGGAGGTGTGTGCACAAGAGGGAGAGCTGGAGAGGAAGGGGAAGGGAGAGATGACATAGAGTGGGGAGAATGGAGTGAAGAGGACAGCTGGGGGAAAGGAAAGAACGATCTGTGGGACAATGTAGGGAAATTTCTTTGCACAGGCTTTGAGTAAAAACTTGTAGTGAGAAATATGGGGGGGGGGGAGCTCAGAGGAGATTAAGGGGTAATTATGGTAAATTCTTGAAAGCAGGGTATCATCAGGAAAAGGGGGACTCTCACTGCTTTCCCTAGAAAAGTAATGTGACAGCAGGAAAATTATTAGCTGTGCTGTGTGTGGCGGTTTCGGTATGTGGGGGGTGGAATTATGAAGAGAGGAACCAGAGAGGAGGGAAGAAGTTTCAGGACTCTAAACAGAGGTGTCAGGGAACCAGAAGCCCTCCACACTCCTGGGCAAAAGTTTGCCTAGGAGGTGTGGATGTGAAAGCTACTCTAGAAGACATCATCTTTGCATCTTCTTTTTTAATTGGTTTCATCAATTGGCGCTCATTCTGGCCTCAGACCCGCTTCCAGGATGGTTCAGCCCCTGAGATGAAGAACACCTCCCAATCTCTTGGACCACCCCCCACAAGCTCCAAATCAGGAGTACTCAGCCTGAGCAGCTCATTTCTATTAAAAAGGCAAAACTTGAGCACTGATGAAAAACAGATGATTTTTTTTTCCCTCCCTCTCTCTCTGAAACAGTTACTCTCTTCTACTGATGTGAAGTGACGTCAGCAAGGCCTGTCCTATCCCCTTGGAGAGAAGGGAGTGAGGAGGAGGGGATGGAAGGAGGGAGCTGGGAGAAAGAGCTAAAGAAAAAGAGAAAAAGCAAACCGGAGGAAGAGAGGACCGCATGGGAATGAGTCTTCTACACTCGAGGGGCCCCAGTCCCACCAATAGTGGGCAAAACAATGCTTGCGAAGCCGGGGGTTGGTAGAATACCTTTCTTTCCTCTACCGCGATCTACATATTCTAACATATGGAAAACTTACAGGCCCTGTGCACTTATAGAAGCCGATAATGCATTAGCTCTCAGCAATATTTACAGCACCACTTTTAATACACACCAGATGGTTCGCGACTGTGCCGCCCCAGCCAGCTCACTCCTCGATTTTACTCGGCGGCACTTTGTTGCAATTACGCTCCATGCTGAGACCAATTTTATTGGTGACCTATTTTTCATATTTTGTAGCATTTTATGTTAAAAAAACACACACACACACACACACCTCCTCTTTGGCCTTTTTGTAAAGGGCAGCGCGCAGGAAGGGAGAGCTTAGGAGGACGGCGGGACTGCCTAGGTGGATATTAATATTTATCATGATGTTCCATACCTCGGGTTTAAGTGAGTCAACCGGATAGACATAAGTACTCCGGTCATTATGTTTGTTCACTCACCCCCCTGTTTGTCAGACCCCCACGGACTGTCTACACGGCGCGCTTGCCTCCGAGTCAATACATCCGACCATAAATATTGTATTCCATTAATTATCACGCCACTGGCTGATCCCGGGCGCCGGCGTCCTCGAGCGACGCAGGGCAAATGAGGACGCTTCCTGAGCAGATTTCTAGGCTGGGAACCCGCGGAAATTGCCGCAGAGCCTGGGAATTCCTAGAGCCCGAGCGCCCGGCTCGACTCGGGCTGGGCCCAGACCGGCTGGCTGGGGAGGGAGGCGGCTGCGGAGGCCCGACGCCGCCAGGAGCACTCGGTACCTGTTATCTTGCCACGCAGAAGGCCACAGGGAGAATCCCATTTGGCACACCGGGAAAGGCTTTCAACTTTATCTCCTGTCATGTAAATATCCCCGAGTGCCCGACTGTGGACTTTGTTTTGCCCCGAACAATATAAATATCCTATTTGCTACCACGCAGGTGTGCGCTTCCTAGTCGAACTCTTTTTTTTTTTCTCCCTCGTTTATAGTAACTCTATATACCCACCCCATCCCCTGTTTTAAAGAAGAAGAAAAAAAATCACAGATGTTTACTTTATGGATATAACCTATACCATGGTTAGGCTGAGAATAATATGCCTCAACTCACAGTCATTTAGCAAATAATAGAGGCGTTCTGGATGCTTTCCAACGTTACACATGTACTTGGTCATAAAATGATACGTGAAAAAATTAACATCTGCTTTCCTAAAATAAAGTGTGCCAAGTAGCTTTTTATGAATGCGTTCCTCATTTTAAAAAGAAATATGGAGAGATAAACTGGCACCCAGATGTATAGCATATTTATAATGGTTTTCGGATTTAAAGGTAGTGTATTCATTGCACAAGGCATTTTAAAACTGATGGTTTAAAAAGCTACTTAACCCCAGACATCTTCCCATCCTGAAGAGTCTTTCACATTTTATTATTTAAAGAGGAATTTGTCATTGTGTATCAAGGCAGAACTACGGCAAGTCCGGGCACTGCAGCCTGAACTCAACAGAAATTCCAACTCGCCTTTTATTTACCTAATTTCTCAGCAAGGTTCCCAGGCCCTTAAGAAGGCAGAGCTGGAAAGTTTAGTTGGGCTCTTTTTTGTTGTTGTTTAATTCCACTATTAGGAAATGAGGCCTACCTTTGAATTATTTCATTAGGGTTTGGCCTTTTGGGGGAAGGGGTGGGAACCATAATCATTAGTGGCTTTTTATTATTTCTACAATAAATGGCTAGATTCTTTGTTGAATAAGCTGCTTGAATGTTTTGCAGATGTTCCACTTAGACCAAATCTGACCCCCTATTTCCTCCCAAATAAGTCGCTTAAACTCTCCCACTGCTCGGGAGCATACTCCCCCATCCTGGCAACTTTATAAGTGCGGGGCATATTCTTATGAAATTTCCACCTAACTGCACACACACATACATTTACACACACACGCACTCCCACCCACTGAGCCTATGAGCGTGGCAGAGGGTAAGAGAAGATAAAAAAAAAGAGAGAGAGAGAAACTGGTGGGGCGGAATGGGGTGGAGGAGGGAAGTCAGCACAGTGGTTACACCCTGAGCAGAGCGCGCCCGCCCTGGGCCCCTCACCCCTTCTTTGTGGCTCGGGTTTGAAACATGGGGGGTGGCCCCGGTCCGCGGGCCCCAAAGTGCCAGGAATCTTGATCTGCCCGGCGCCTGGGGCGTCGGCCTGGGGCCGGCCCCGCGTCACCCTCCGCCACCCCACCCCGAGCATCCTTCCCGCGGCGGCCGCGCGTGGGTACCCGGGCCGAACAAAGGGCTCCGTGGGGCGCGGGGCGCGGGCGCCTGAGCGGCCGGAGCGCCGCGGGGAGGGCCGGCTTGCCCGGGGTGCCCAGGGGCTTCGGGACGTGCAAGGCGCGCCGGGCCGCGCTCCGCGGGCTGAGAAGTACTTGTCTGGCTCCGCGTTGGAGAAGCCGCACCTCTCATCTCTCCAGCTCTTACTTGAAAAAGCACTTGGAAGAAACTCGTGTGTATGTGTGTGTGTGTGTGTGTGTGTGTGTGTGTGTGTGTGCGTGCGTGTGTGTGTGTGCGCGTGTGCGCGCGCGGGGAGGGCCGCAGGGTGGGCCGGGGCCAGGCGGCGAGGCTGAGGGGGGCCGGCTGGGTGGGTGGATGGGGAGGAGGTTTGGACGCACAGCTCCTTTCTGAGTGACAGGACTCCTTTTCAAAGAGCTGAACGGCCAGAGGGGTTGGGGAGAAGCTCCTAAAATGAAGGGGAGAATTTTCAAGGTTTCTAAGAGTTCCTTCCCACCCCTTCTCTCTCCTTAAAGACAGAGATCTCTTTTTCCTTGTCTTTCCCTTTTTCTTTCTTAAGGTAGGAAGTGCGCGTGCCAGCGTGTCTCACTGTGTTTCAGGAGGAGAAACAAAAAGATCCATTAGCTTAAAAAAAGTCTTCTGGGGTTTGTAAAAAAACTATTGAAACATTTTAACATGTTCTTGTGGATTCACTGACCAAAGTGGAATGGTCAAGCTCTCAGACTAAGGTCTTCAAAGATGTGAGGGTAAGAAAGTTTCCCCTCATCCCAATAACAAAACCCATCAGGAGTTTACTTCTTCCTAGAAAAGAGTGTGTCCTTATTAGAACACTTCCAAGGTGTTGGATGCCTCTGAGAAATCAGGCTGGAAAAGTAAGGCTCATCATCACACACACGCCAAGTTTTGCAGCCTGTCTGGATTTCCAACTTAACCTTAAAAACACGTTTATTATGTCCATTCTCAACCTCAGCTTTTTTTTTTTTTTTTTAAAGTGTTGTTGAAGGACCATGCCTTAGAGAGGAGAAAAACCTTCTTTAAAAAAAAAAAAAGATTTAAACCCACAGTTCCAGTTGTTTGTTGTTGTTATCATGATTATGATGGTTATTATGTCATCCCTCCTTTTTGCACTTGATCTGATGAGAGAACTTTTTTAAAGAGTGTGAAATGAAGGACACAAAGACAGTATATCAATGAAAAGAAGAAAGTGGCCCTTTTAATGAGAACTAAAGAAAACCCAAATGTAGATGAAGTGTACCGTAAAAGCTGCTTCAAAGTCCATCTTAATTCCCTTGGGCTCAGCCATCACAAACATGTGATAATTGGGAGTTCTGCAGGGAGGTAAGGCGGCTGTGGGGTGGGGAGCCTACACACCACATTCCCTGCCCTCGAATTCCAAATATGTTTTAACCAAGAACTTGGAGACCTTATAGAACACAGATTTGGCTACTCCACTTTCAAATGCTATGTGCCCATTAGAATAATTTTTTTTTCTTTTTGAGTGACTGGGCTCACAGAGGGAGCTTCATCCTTCACCCCACTTCACCCCCCAGCAGGTCAGAATATGCTGGGCCATATTCTAGGTTTTGACTATTATTTTGTGATCAACTCTGTTTAATTTTCTATTTATGTTCGGATCTCGGCCTTTCTGGATCACAGAAGTCCCCACAAACAACCCAGCAATAAATCTGAACAAAAATAAGACAGATTTCCTCATCAATGTGTAATAAAGTTAAAGGACATTGTTTTGCCAGACAAGCGCTAAGTAGAAAATAAATCTCAGGGTCTGGGGAAACAAAACGGAGCGCTGCTGGCATGTGTGTAAATTTACTTTTAAAAGCAATAAATCAATGTTAAATTAAACAGCTGGGTACCCTGTCTAGGAGAAGCTTCCGTGTTTAAGAAGACCTTGATGGGAGAAATGTGCTATTTAACTAGACACCAATAACCAAAAAAAAGTTAAATTTTTATTGTGATCTGAGGCAAGACTGGCCTGGGAACTTCTCTGAACTTCAGCGAGGAAAAGGGGAAGAGGAGGCAGTGTGAATTGTACCTACAATTTCCACCTTCAGATCTTTACATGTGTTTTGAGGCATAAGAAGACAAGGAGGTTTCATAGAGACGTTTTAGATGCTTTGTAAATTGTCACTTAAGCTCCTTACTGGCTTAGGTTTGTTAAGTGGGTTATAATTTTAGAGGATTTCTTTTCCTGTAAATACTATAACCTGTGGAGATGTTTTAATGAACATTTTGAGTATATTCTTATCTATATTCTCAATGTGGTGGTTTTGCACAGTAAATAGATTAGCAGAAAATAAAGAATTGCTATTTCATATCTACTATGCCATGCCTTTTTTCACAGAGACGCAAACCTGAGATTGGGGTAGCATTTAAAACTCATTTGGAATATTTTAATATTCATTTCCTAAGGTTTTTGTTTGGTTGGTTGGTTAGGGCTTTTTTTTTTTTTTTTTTTTTTTTTACAAAACACTTCACTGGGAAAATTTGTATGTGTGGGGTGGGGGCAGGGGACAGAACAATAGAAAACCCAAGCTCTGCCTTCTGTATTCTCTGAATCAATGAGTTATTATAAAGACAATATTCAGTAGCAGGAAATTAGGAGTAGTTTAAGGCTAACGTGTATGTACATGGATTTCCCTCACCACCAATCTGTAAATGAAATTCCAGAAAGAACCAACAGAAATACTTTAGAAAGCAGACATGAGATGAACCCCTTAGTCTTCTGAATTCAGACCGACTTAGTTTAAAGGAAAAATAAGGCATTTTTGCCTATCCAGAAACCAGCGATTTTTTTCTTGATTTCCTTCACATCACAAATCTCAGAAGCTGTGTTTTGTTAGCTCAGTTCCACAGAATATTCATATAATTAGGTAACATCATTCAAACCCTTAAAGATGGGGAAAGTGCTGTTTTCACCCCTCAAGCTACAAACTAACAGGGCTATTTGGCAGCTTGCTGGCCACCTTTGGACTTTGCTTCAGCCAAAGGAGATATCAAAGACCTGGTTGCCTGGAGAAGAATAAAGTTATATTATTTATATTTTGAAGGCAGCATCCAGTTTCCATGACCAGCCGTGCCTTGTTAAGGAAATCTGTGTCTCATGCCACTCAGAGATGGCTCGAATCGCCTGTCAGGAGACGTCTAGGCAGACTTGTAAACTCAGAATGACTTCTCAAATCCTGCTAGGGTTTCCCAGCGATGTGCTTTCCTCTGCGCTGAAGCCCCGAGAGTCATGTCAGCCCAAGGTGAGCCTTTCAGGCACTGATCTTTGTCCCCAACCGGAGAAGAAGGCACAGAATTAGCTAGCTGCGGCGCTGGTTTTAGAGGTGGGATGGTGGAAACGGCAAGGCCGCTCGTTCTAATTAAAGACAATAAGCAACCCTGTGAGGAGCTGTCCTTTAGCCTTAGCTTGAGGCAGAAAGGGTCTGTCTCACCTCAGTAGTTAAGTCTGTGTGAGTTGGCTGGTGAGGCGAAGAGCAGAAACCCCGCGAGTAGCGCTGGGTTCAGGTGAGACAGGGCCAGTGGTTAAGTCGCAGCGAGTGCCTCTCAAGCCCCCCTTTACCTCCCAATTCCCTAGCTGCTCTGTGCTCTGTGCTTGACTTTGATTCTAACTTTGCTTGCTAGATGGCGCTCGGTATCTCAGGACTTTGCATTTCAGAATTAAAGCAGCTTTTTAGCACCGTTGTTCTCAACTAGTTGTGGGCATTTGATTAGCACAGAGCTGGTAATGCTCTAACTGCCCTTGTTTCTGTCAGCCTTGTTCACTTTTTGATTAAGGTAGCACCCAGATGGGAGCTGCCCACCTTCATCTGTATAATAATAAAATTTAGTGCAACTCTGCACCTGAATTTAGGGCACATTTATGGCTCAATTACCAGTTCTGATGCATTTTGAAAAGCACTTGGGTAACTTTTCCTCCAGTAATCTGATTGAGGTTTTCAGGAAGAAGATAAATCAGCAGGTCCAGAGAGTTAGTTACAGCCTTTGAGGTTTACCACCAAGAGTTAACCTCCCGCTCCCACCACTAATACCTATTTCCATTTCAAGATGAGTCAAGCTAGTCTTAGGAAACTTACTGCTTTGATTTATCGTTATGGTATACCATGCATTGATTTTAAAGTATCATCATTTGTTTAAAGACCAAATACTAAATTTCAGGTCCATAAAGAAATGTGTTTCAATATTAGTAATAAAAGCTACCATAAAGCTTGTGAAGGGTGATTTGTGGATTCTAAATGTATATTTATTTTAATCACGAGGTGATTCTTCTCAGATATTCAAAACACTTTTTAAAAAAACCCTTTGTGTGGAAGCACAAAGAGACGGAATACCAACAGTTCTGTTTCTGATGGAAAAAAAATTAAGATGAGCCCAAAGGACCTGATATTGTTTTGTCGAATGAAGATGTCACTTTCACAGCACTCACGGCTCTCAAACCGCTGTGTGTCCCTCAAAGAAAAGGTTGCAGGTGAGGAAGGCAAATGAGGGGGGGGGGTCCCTCCATGTAGGTATTTTACAAACATTTTGACAAAAGAGAATGTAACTGGTTACTTGTCTTTTGGATTCAGAGAACTAATTTGTATAGAAATGTCCCATCTTCAGGAAAATCGGTAACACTCAGAGCTGGGTGGTTTGGAAACCTTTTGTCAAACCATGGCTGCTTTGGTGGAGAACCCGGCAAAGCCTCTCTCTAGGTGTTAGGCTGAAACTAGCAGGCACTGAAAACCTAAAGCGGAAAATTTACAACTTGATCAGCCCCAACCACAAACCAAAAAAAAACTTGCTACTGGTGCAAACATACGTTCCAGATTAAGTTAGGCAAATGGCTCTCGTTTTCTCAGGGTTGAAAGTTGATCAGGAAAATTCAAAATTGAGTAAACTGTGCTTCCAGTGGATCACCGGATCCTCTAATGCTTATAAATCCCTCCCAACCACTTACTCAAGAGCTAATATATTTTATTACCTTCTTGAGAGCTTAGTTTACAATCTCTGGCAAATTTAATCCAATCAGGTTTTACTTTCCAGGAACACATATAGTTTTAAAAGTTGGGTAAGTTGAAAAATTAGGTGTATTCTCTTCTCTAATGTTAAACTGCTAGATAGCTAATGTGTAACTCAGTTGCTTTAATGCCTTTTCTATTTCTTCACATACACACTAACTTTAAAAAGCAGAAATTAAACTGTTGGATTTATTTGAAACTTTCTTTAAAGTTTTATTCATCAGAGGTGCAGGTGATTTTTTTTCACAGCATGAGACAAAATAAGAGAGTGTTACCCACACCTTTAATTATGTCAGGAAAGACTGAAATCATGTTTGTTTGTTTTTTTAATGGGTTAAGTGTATTTTGCAACCTTCCTGTGGTCATACAACCATCTCCCAGCTCAGTCATTTGATGACCAGCCTAGCTATTAAGATGCCAGGTAAGCTAGTTTAGAATTACCTCTGGATTCTCCAAGATGGCTAGCTCCCTAGGCAAGTTGCAGAAGACACACCTTGGGTCCCTTCTTATCTCAGGATAGGAAGTCACTCCCTATTACCTACCTGAATTTGAATGATCATCCTGCAGATTTTAACTAATATTGTCATGTTGAAGTTTGGTAGTTATTGTTTACATGGCTCTCCTCCCCAGGGGGTCTTGGAAAGTGTTTAAGAGATTACTGATTTCCAAGAAATCAAGCAAAGAAATCTGTTCTTTTATAACTTGTGAAACACACACTTTCCTTTAACTAAATATTGTATATTTGACGTTGACAAATGCGCAAGAGACAGGAAACTTATTTTAAATGACTTTGAAGGAGAACAAATAAACAGGACAGAAGCAATCCTCTAGAAGAGTGGGACTGGAATTAAAGAAAAAGTTTGGAATGAGGTGGAAGGGGGTGGCCATCTATGCTGTAAAATGGTTTAAAGTTTCATCGAACACATACAGGCGGTGAGCAAACAACACTGGAGAACCTCCTTTCAGGGGGACCTAATCATTATCATTCAGTGTCTTGATTGTGATTTGTCTCCTTAAAAGGAGGTTTCTTGTACTTCTTTTCACCACATTTTTCTCTGGCAAAGGTGGTCCTGAAATATCCACCCAGGTCTGGGAGTTTCTGATTTACTTAGACTAACCCAGAAAAGTCATTCTGAAACTGTGTCAAGGATACACTTTTTTTAAAAGTAAGAAATTCCTGATTAATAAATTAGGAATCTTAGCCACTCAGTCCCCAGGTCATAAGGAAAAATCTCCAGTCAGGAAAGAAGTTCCCAAAAACCCAGACTGAAGGAACAAATTGTAGGCACCCAGGAGTTCAGTAACTGCTCTGTACTTCCCCTAAATCTCCACAAGTCCCCCGAACCAACAGAGGAAAGCCCCATGTCCTCCACACCTGATTCCCTTTCTTGCTACCGAACCTCGGTATGTAAGAATGAATTTACCCAAGGATGGAAGCTCAATTCAGAGAATAAGCTCTGGGAAAACATACCAACCAAAGACATTCAAACATTATCATGGTATTTCAGTTGTAGTTTCACCACGGGGAGGTGGATCCTGGTCACGAATATTCGAATCTCTGAGTCACAATTATTCAACAGGTCCCCTTTGCTATCCTGCACACTTCAGCTGCCACGCTGCCTTTGCCTGTTTTCACAGGGTCATGCCGCTAGTGTAAAACAGCTCCCAGTGTGGCTGAGTTTCTCTTGCAGCACGGACTTGTCTTAGAGTTTGGACAAAATGACTCTTGAGACCACAAAATTGACCAAACTATGAGAAAAAAAATTATCTTTGGGGATAACTCAGCAGTGACTTTGCACACCAAAAAGGGGGCAAACATTTTGTGCAAGCAGCGCTGTGTGAGAAAACAGACTAAATTGTTAACCTATGAAATATTTAATATTTGTATGTCTTAAGAGAGAGAACAATAGAGTTTTGAAGCTGACTTACCACTAAACTGAGGAATTCACAGAAAATTTTCATTGTAATACTGTGGCAAATAGAGGATCATTTTATCCTGAAACGTATTGTAATTCACGTTACTATACAAAGGCAGTTTTGTAATCAGTTTATCGAGGCTATTTTAGAGGAAAGAAACCCCCTACCGTAAGATACCGAAATCTTTCCCCTTTTCATTTTCCTGGCCCATTCTGATGAAGTTTGGATCAAGCTGATTTGAAACGGTTTTTGTACAATCGATATTTTAATAGAAATTTGGTTTTGGCTGTCTTGCCTACTCAGAATGGAATACTTTTGTCCTCAAAGTCGATTCAAGAGAGTAGATGATTAGAACAGGGTTCAGGAGGCAGGGAAGAGATTTCACTCAAAGTCCAACAAGTGAGGCAAGTTTCAGTAAAGAAAGGTGCAGTTGGAAATCTTTAAAAACTAGTCTTAAGCGTGCTGACTTATATGTTGCTAGGGAGATGACGCAATGAAAAGACATCAGCGAAAAGTGATCTTTATTGTACTTTGCTTAACCCTACGGTAAAACGGAGATCCAAACAGGGAGACCTGGGGAAATTTGGATCTTGGAGTTGAGGTCTGAAAGTAACAAAAGAGGTCGTGGTGGGTACTGAGCCAGGCGCGGCCCCTCTTTAGTGCTGTCAGATAAGTTTCTGGCAAGCTCTTTAGCACGCCGCGGACCGGGCGCCCGCTGCAGAGCCACCTGCTACCGGGCGGTAATGAACCAGCACCTGGGCGCACCCCGGGGAGACGGCTCTAGCCCGGGACAGAGCAGTGCGACCGAGGGCCCAGTGGGTCTGGACGTACAGCTCTCGGACCACAGGTCTCTCGTGGCTGAGATCACCAGCCCAGGGAGGATGAAGCTCATAGTACAGAGCTCTTAAAGCGGTGAGCCGGTACAGCTCTGGCCAGCTTAGAGGTGGTGGTGAAAAGTTGGTCAAAGTTGCGGCTAAGACTTCTACCACAAGCGACTGAGAGTGGCGCTGCTTTCGTGATACAGTCGATGCAAATTCGGGGAGCAGGCAAATGGTGTGTCAACTCTGGGGCACTCTAGCTAACACCGGGCACGGAGCAAGCAAGCCTTTCCACACACGAACTGTATAGACTTTTAAAACCCATTGTCGCTTTGGGCTCAGATCGTAAGATTTTGAGCCAGTTTCCTACGGTGAGGGGGTGGTTGGAGAGAGGAATCAGGCGAGGGCTGGAACTTCGGGGTTCTGGCGGAGGGGAGCGGGAAGGGGGCGCGCTGGGTGCTGTCCATGGTGCTGGGAAGAACGCGGCTTCATTTCGCTTCTTTTTGCGGCACCCAAACCGAGCTCAGGTGTGGGAAAAAAAAAAAAAAAGAGAGAGAGAGAGAGAGAGAGAGAGACGGAGAAACCGAAAACTTCAGCGGTTGAGATTGTTTTTTCTTCCTATGAATGTGGAAAATACGCATAATGATGTATAACTTAAACAGCTCTCTACGAGAGTTCTACCCTATTTCTCTGCACAGCTGAGTCAGCAGCGGTAACTGGTCATTACAAGACGGTTTCCTCCTTAAAGTGTTCCAATTTTTCAAAGTAATGTAATTATCAATTACTGACATACAAAGTAAAGAGGAAGGAGGAAAGAAGAAAGGGTGATTTGAGACTTTAAACATATCCAAAGGCACTTAGCTATTTTCAGGTTTGATACCATGTATTAATACAACAGCATGACTTAGCCCATTAGATAATATGAGCTTACTGAGAAATTATTTTTAAAAATATCATATATTTAAATAATTCTCTAAACTTCATGCTAGCCAAATACTGCAGTTATGTTTTTTGTTAGCAAGAATAAAAGAAGTGGTTTATGTATCGTTGTGGGTGTGTGTGTGAATCTGAAATGGCTGATTTCACTTTAAGCTTCAAAATGGTATTATAATAACTGCATTCTCTTAAAACAAATTAGATTTCTTAAAAGACAGGTGTCCAGAAAGAAAGCAATATACAAATAGAAAGTATTTCAAAATTAGAATA
Source organism: Capricornis sumatraensis (assembly GCF_032405125.1). Classification (NCBI taxonomy): domain Eukaryota; kingdom Metazoa; phylum Chordata; class Mammalia; order Artiodactyla; family Bovidae; genus Capricornis; species Capricornis sumatraensis. Next base: position 92,396,394 of record NC_091077.1, read on the forward strand.
AAGAACTAAATAGAAACATTGCTTATCTAGGAAGCAAAGCACACTTCAAGAAAGAGAGAAAAAAACATATATAGGTTTTACATATGTGTAAAATACATGTTTTTTACAAAAAGTTTGTGTGTGTAACGTGTGTGTGTGAAACTATGTGATGAAATTTCAGGTAGAATATTAACTATGTTTGGTCAAACCAGAAATGTGAAAAACATGGCTAATTGTGTTAACATGAAAAATGTTAGCCTTAGCAACTTGAATCCATGTGACAATGAAGAAGGGACAAGAATTCAAACAGCTGACACAATGATCAGCAGCAACTGACAGCATCTCATTTGATATTTGATATCAAGCATGAGATCAATATTTGTGAGATCAATGCAATTTTAATGGTTTTCTTTTGAAACTGTATGAAAGCCAAATTGTGACACTCTGTGCTAGGGTTATTTTTAGAGATGGCTATTCCAGGGGATGATATTAAGTAATTTACTGAGGCAAAGCAAAAAAAAAAGCAAAAGCAATGCCCCCCACCCTCCCTCCCTGGCCCCCAAACCCCCAAATCTCCAAACCAAAACCACCACAACAAACCATCAATATTTCTTCAGTTGATAAATCCTGATTATCAGTACCCAGAGAAGGTAGGCACATTTATTGGAAAAAAGCCATGTAATTATAGTTAAAACAAAGAAGAAAACAACCCTTTGGGAAACTCTTTGGAGGTACATGAAGATGAACTGAATCAGGTACCTTTTTCAGGCACAATGGGATTAGGTAGTACTTGAGCAAAAAGAAATGAAAATGATAAAAAGAGAAAGCTAGCCCTTTCAGCTATAGGGGCAATTGTTCCATGTGTGGAATTCTGTGTGAAGTAACAGATTTTTCTGTGTCCTAGGCAGAAGAGAAAACTGAGACCCCTATCTGAAACTCATCGTAAGGTCCCACAAAGGTCACATGGAGGGAAAAAAAAGTAATTAAGTATACATATTGTCTATTATTTTCCTTCTAAGTTTATACATTAAAAATAAAATGCAAATTGATCTCAGAGGCACATAGGTCCCCAACCTATAAATCTTTAAATGGTAATCGAGAAGGGTTCTACTCTCTATTTTTCAGTCTTTACTGCTTAGTCAGACAGCAATGTTAACTCATTTGCTTACCAGCTCATTCTGACAAAAAAAGCTAAACTTTGTTTTTACAGATTCAGTTTTGAGGAATTTTCAAGCAGAGGAATCTAAGACAAACAGCAGTTTCTGGGGAGGTAGATGAAGGGTGGTGCAGAGAGAGTATTTTGGAAAGACAGTAACAAGGTGAGATGTGATGTGCTCCTGATAAGCAGATGTTTTAAGTTTTTGCACTAAAAAAGAAGAGTTTTCCACTTGTACTTCAACTTTAATCAAGAACTTAGGAGAGACTGGTTTCTTTTTTGCTTGAAATAATGGGACACTTTGGGAAATTTTAGATGCCTGACCTAAAGACTTCTCCCTTTCCAAGACAGAGAATAAAATACTTCAAAACCATGCAATTCTTAGAATTTTTAGCTCAATGTTTCTCTTTTTCTAATGTTTTTCTTGATGAAAGTAAATTACATGATAAAGAAATTGTTAATTTATTATTACTAACAGGTCGCTTTTTAAAAAGGCATTGTATTATATGCTTTTAAGTGAAATATAGACCTAGTCCTTTTGCAATAGAATTAAATCATATACCTAGTATACTCCTTAAAAGCCTAGGTAAAAGCATATTTTCCAGGATTCTGAATAACTCCATAACAAATAGTCACTCTCTGCATGTGTCTCTGTATTGTATTTTATTTCAAGTCTGGCTGATTGCCTATAAACTAAAGACACCAATGGTTTATATCAACTCTTCTTTAATGAAATAAAGTCAACCTTAAACACTTACAATTTACAGATGCAAATGAACTTGAGGTATTCAAAAATGTTTATTACAATGTCTTGCAGAATTTCAACATGAAAAATTTATTTAAGTGAAAGTAAATTTACAAACAATCCTCGTGACCAACATATATGGAATACCTACTAGGTTACTTGCACTGAAGAGACATACACATACTGTATATGTTGTCTGTCCTGGTGGAATGGCCATATATACCCCATGGATGGATATGTACATGTATGTGTGTACACATACACACAGACATATATGCATATATACATATTTTTCTGTTAGGTCTTAAAAAGACCCTGAGTATTTCAAAAAAGGAAATGAACTTTATGTTCAATTGCAGTTAATTTGGACTTCAATTTGGCTCATCATAATTTGACCAATAATTTTTACCTGATAGCATGAAGGGCAATACTTAGAATTTAAAAGTTTAGTGTTCCAAAAATGCTGCTCTTCTTAAGCCACTTTGAAGTAACGCTAGTCAGTTTAAGATCCAGATCTACATGTTAATCTCTAGTTTTGCCTTCAAACAGAATTCAGTTACAAAGAACTTGGAAAGATTTTGAATCTATTCAGGAGGGGAAAACTCTTTAATTTTCTGAGGAGTAAAAACTCCCCAAGAAACTTCATATAGCTTCTTAGATTTTGCTTAGCATACGTGATAAAACATTGATTGTTGCAGTTTGGTGACCCATGAAATTTGGGGGTTAGTTTTCTCTTCAGACCAGAGCATATAATTATGCAAATAAAGAGCTGTCACTGATCTAGTGAAATACTCACAAACACATGCACTCTGAAATTGGACAGAAAAGTGAAAATGGTTGGTGATGTGATGGTGCCATGGTTTGTTTTCCTGCCAAGTTTCTATCCAAGTTCATTATTCAAATTGTAAACTTTAAAAAGAGACATATCATTCGTGGGGGTGTTGGTTGTCTTTCATTTCAGATTCTTTGTATTGGTACTGCAGGCTGGCTACAAAGTACAGTTCAACATTATTTTACCTATGACAGTCTCCCATATTGCCCGATGCATTAGCCAAGGAAGAAAAAGTGGAATGATCTGGAAAGAAAAACGCAGGGCCTCTCTAGATTTCTCTCTAGAAACATGTTTCATGTCTGTTTCAAACAGAACTCAACAGTACAAAGAATATAGTGAAAGGTTTTTTTCTTTTTTTTTAAACAAATCTCAAGGCAAAGGACTGGGAAAAGTTGCCTGGAAGGCCTCATGGATTAAGTCAAATTTCCATTTTCAAGCTTTTTTCCATTCAAAGGGAAAAGGCTGGTCACTGCATGATATCCACTTAATGGTCAAACTTTCAGGACGATTTTCTCCTATCTAGCAATTAAAGCCCACTACATAATATTTGGTGACTTTAACCTTTAAGGTTCATTTATAATTACTACTCCTCTAAAACCTTTGTGCTAAGAATTAACAAGAGTTCTTGAATGTAACCATGCTCTTTGGCATCAAGGTCTCCCAATTCCAGAGTTACCATTGCGCAGGCTGTTGCATAATTTCAGATGTCACAGAGAGCTCCACTGATGAAATCTGAGAAGGCTCATGTCAGACCACTGACTGCTAAAGACATCACTACATGAAAGATCAGTGGTGTGAAACTTTAAAAACATCGATCCAAATGAATCAATTAAATCAACATTCATCCCTCCTAAGTGTGAGGTTTAAAACTATCATTGTTGCCTTTTTTTTTTAACCCTACATAGATTTTGAGATAAACGCTGGAATGCTTTGATGGTTACTTCTATTCTCGAATCTCTGTTAATCGACTTTGTGCTATTTTCCTCTTTTCAACATCTTCCACTTGGTGTACACTCTTTACTTTTAGTACAGTGCGTGACAGTTGCAGTGCTCTAAATCTAAAACCGCCTAACAAAGCTGACGCTTTAGGTAGGGCAGCTTTAAGCTCTGTGAAGTGTTGATTAAAAACCCTTTCCCAGACTCAAACTGATCTTTTTGGAGATTAATAGAATATTAGATAAAAGGAAGATGAACAATTCAAGAGACTCCCACTCAGTCACACTATACAAGGAAGGAAGGAAAGTATTCAATTTTTGAAAGGGGGTACCTCCTGGAGTCTTTTATTTTATATTATTATACCTCCTAATAAGTAATCATGAAATAACCACCACTATTATCCTTTTTTGCCACCCATATTTCAAAAATGATACTATCTTACATTTATGTAAAGACTTTTAATTTTTTCTCTATAGAGGCATAGGCAAAGTTTTTGAGAAAATTTTAGACTTTCTGTAATAGTAATCTTTCTGAAATGAAGTAAGATTAGACACCGTAAGGAACCTGTCAGTTTACAGTTACAATCTATGATTTCAAGGGGAGACACACGTGTCTGGATTGGAACCCCCCCCCCCCACCCAGGTAATCCAGAGAAAAATGAAACATTCTAATTTATTAGCACTGATAATACAGGAAACATTATTTTGTTATCCACACTCCCTCAAAGGAGTTACAGGTTTTAAAGAAGGAAAAGCTGTGAAATACATGTAAACAAGATATTTTTAGATTAGAGGTAATACATCCAGGATCTATATAGGGATTTGGGAGCAATTTAATCTCAGCAGACTCCTTCTGGAAAACACATTTGTTTACCATATATAGTAAAGTATATTTTATAAAATGATAGTTTAACAACAGGTTCTAATTTCCTTGTAGCTAAGGAGATATTTCAGGTCTTAAAAACATTAGCTTTGTGAAAGTTCCAACCTAGAGTGACTCAACTGAAATTAGGATATTACTTTACAGCAATAATAGTAATAATAAGCAGCTATAAGGTTTAAAATATTGATAAATGCTGTCCCATCATTCTTTTTAAATTTCTGCTTTTATTGACCTCTATGTGTGACAAAATGAACTTCTGAACAAGAATAACACATCACTGAATATTGGGAAAATTGTTTTTTATTTTAAAATAGTAAACAGAAATATATCATATATAGGAAACTCCTGTGCTTTAGTTTTCTTTTGGTATAAACAATAATGTAATCCAAGTTGAAGCACAAGGTAGAAACTTGAGAAAAGAACAATTATTACAAGTACATCTCCTCCTTCCCCATTCAAATATCCATGAAAACCTTTAATGGCTATATGGTTCTGTACCTTTAGAAAGCTCCAAAGCCAGGATCTGGCTTTTAAGTTTTAACAGGACTATTCTGAACCTTAGATTTATCAGCAACTCCTTGCTTCCCATTACACTTCCTCTAAGAACTCACTATACAATTAAAAAAAGAAAGATAAAAGCCCACTTCCAAACTTTAAATCTCTACTCTGCTGAAAACTTGTCTAAAGAAATCAGAATGGGAGATCAGAGCAGAAACTTTGTTAACCCTTATCTCGTTCAAGCAGCCGGGCTACTACCAACTAACTGTTGTTATTCTGGGAAAATTGAGGTGAATATAATAGTATTATATTCATACTAAGAAACCTATAATCAACAGGTTATAAAAAATTCCACATTACAAGGAATCTTACCAATAATCAGCTGGAGGTCTAGGGTGGGTTGCTTAGCTCTCTCCCGGTGGCAACAGCTTAGATCCACAAGTAGAAACTGTATTTACACAACTTAAGTTTGCAAATAGCTCTCTATAGATAGTTAAATAAGGCTTAACAACACAGTAGTTTCAAAGGCAATTTAAACAGTGATTTACTCCAGTTACCAGTAAAGGTTTTTAAAGAGAGAGGTGAGAAAACTGAAGAGAAGGAATAGGAGTAATTTGGTTTATAACCCGAGCGTATTTGCTCTAATTCAGTTGGAGAAGCTTCACAAACTGACTACTGTACAAGTGCTGATTAAAAAAAACAAACAAACGATAAAATTAGTTCCCTGTGAACATTTTCAGATACTGAAAACACCACACAATTTGTAACACTTTGAAAAATACATACAATCCGTATCAATTCTCAAAGCCTGTCTGTGGAAGGTACCATTAATTAACACAGTTCACCATTACTTCCAAAACAGAAAAGATTGCAGACCAACATGTTTGACATTGTTGGAGTTATACATCTCAAGGACTTGGATAAAATGATGTTTTGAGTTTTCCACTTATGTTGTTTCTGCTAAAATAACATCAAAAGATATTCATATAAGACTACTGAAGAAAGATCACCTTAACTTAGCATCGTTACAATTATGAGAACTAATTAAAGCACTTGTGTACCAAACACAGATACTATCAGTTTTAAAACTTGCTGAAATCGATTCATAATATAAAAACAATGAGTTTTTTTTTAAGTTATTCTTCTGAGGAGTCAGACAGTCCTAAGTCATTTTGGGTACATTTTATCATGTCCTCAAATAAGGCAGGCATATTGTTGCATATCTTTAAAAAAGGATGGAAAAATATTAAATTCAGATCCTCACTTATTTGAAACAGAATCTTCTCTAGGTAATTAAATTCTACAAGCAATTAAAAAATTGATAATGTTAAGATTTAACATGTGAATTTAAAAGTCAGCAAAGTCTTAACTTTTTTTTTTTTTACCTTATACTTCACAGTGTTGTTGGCCAGATCTTAGCTGGACTAAAAAACTTAACTGTTGAAACTGTAGGGCAAAACCTTACAGAGCAGGACTACTACGAATTATACCATTAGGTTGGGAGGAGAAAAGTCTTTCATACTGTTGGAGCAGAAAACTAAAAAGAATCATCTTAGCTCCACTAAGTCTTTCAGAAGGAAAAGGTTGAAGAGCACACAAGTTCATTTTCCTGATGAGGATAAAAAAATTATCTCCCTAAAAAGGCCTAACAACCCCCCACCCCCAAAGCTCAGAACATAATCCAGTTAGGATTAACAACAAACTTCCTCTACATTAAGATTTAAACAAGACTTAACTATGCTATCTAAATTACAATGCTACCCAATACACAGTGTATTTTAGAAAGTAAATTCTAATGATGAAGTTGGAAATTGCACTGAAAATGAAACCTTTCACCCATATACTTAAACGATTTGCTCATCGTTATGCACTGGTTTAAACACTCTCTTCTGCAATCAGAGACCTGTGTAAAGTCTCATATTCAACTGGCAAGGATTTTCCGCCATAACGTGGATTCGGTACTTTATCCTTTTGTTTTTTAGGGTGTGTGTGTGTGCACTTCTGGCCTCAAAAATAGGATAGTTAGGGAGCGCACAAGTTGCCCTCCCCAAACTACACAGTACATCACCGCATGCATGTTCTGAATTTGAACTTGGCTTTGGGGGTTTGAGTTTGGTTTTGGATAGGGAACTGTATAACTTCTTTAAAAAACAAAAAAAAAGACTTAAGAAGTCCTTAGGGAAAATTCTATTGAAAATGGGAGTTTTTAAGTCTAGAATAAAAAGTTTGCTTGGGTTCGGAGAGAGAAAAAAGAAGATTCTATTGAAAATGGGAGTTTTAAGTCTAGAATAAAAAGTTTGCTTGGGTTCGGAGAGAGAAAAATGGACACGATTCTGGGTAAAGTGTATGTGTGGCGGAGGTGGGGGGCGGGGGCCGTGGGAGCGGCGCGGAGACGGCGGGCGGTAGGACCGCGCGGACGCCGCTCGTCCCGCAGCGCCAGCGCGGGCTCCGTCGGGACCGTCTGGGGCGCGCGGGCCGCGCCGGGCAGGGCGCCGTCAGCCTCGGTCGGCGCGGAGCCGCGGGCTCGGCCCACAGGAAGCGCCGGCGCGACCGGTGCACCCGGATTGCTTTGACAGTTGCACTCATCTAGAAATAATGCCGAACGCCGTTTAGCTGTGTCTCTCTATATATATCACGGCCCTGTGGCCCGAGGGGGAAAACAATCTAATGAGGGGCTGGGGTCGGCTCGCCGGGCCCGGCGGGGGGTGTGTGTCGGTCTGTGTGCGGAGGGGTGAGGCGGGGGACGCCGCCTCCGGGGGCGCCGGCTCCGGGGGCGCTTCCTCGCCCCCCCGCCCCCCTCCGCGTCCTCGCTCTCGCTCTCCTCTTACAGCTCTTCGTGCTTTATTCGGTGCGAGCGCCGCGTCAGAGCCGGCTTGGGGGAGCTGCTCTTGGCCTCGGAGGCTTCGGTGAAGAATTTGAAAATAGACGGGAAGCTCTTCCAGGAAGTGAGCTCGTGGCGGTCGGTGCCTGAAAAAACGCAGACAGGGGAAGGGGTAGGGGGGTTACGCGGTGGCCTCGCGCGCCGCCGGCGCGGGAGGAGGGGCGGGGGGACACGGGGCCGCCGATCGTCGGTCGCCGGGGCCGCGGCCTCCCCGGCACCGCCCCCCCGCCGCCCCTCCGCGGCCTGCGACCCCCTGGGGCCGACCCCTGGGGACCACCCCTGTACCTGAGGGCTCACCTGGCACCCCCCGCCCCGGGGGGAGGCTCGCAGGCCGACTCCGCGGCTCCCGGGCCCGCGACCCCGGGACTCCGCCGTCGCGGGCCGGAGGCCCCCGGCACGTCCACCCCCCCCACCCTGATGCGCGGCCGCGGCCCGTTAGTCTCCCAGCGGTCGCCCGAGGCGCGGCCTCAGCCCCCTGCGGGCCAATCGAGGCGCGGGGCGGGGAAGGGCCACTCCCTCTCCCGCCGGGGAAAACCACCCACCGCCCCCAGGCTCGGCGCGCGCGGGGATTGGTCTCCCCGGCGCGGCTCGGCGTCCCGGCCGCTGCCGCACCCACCGCGGAGCACTCACGGTTCTTTGCTTCCCGAGAGAAGGAAACACGTCCGAGTTTAGTGTCCCAGCAGTTTACGTTTTTTTTTTTTTTTTTTTTAACAGATCTTAGGGGACAGTTTTACAGAAGCTAAACAAAACCCTCCAGTGTTTCAAGGCAGTCACTGGTAAAACGGCCTCTAGGCCCCCCTATGTTGTCAGGAGGAATGCAACTCACCAAATGAAGGTTAAGTGGTCTAGTTTATGGAGCTCTTTTATTTTACTACAGCTTCTTTTCTGTGGGCTTCAGTTTCATGCTAATGTAATTTTTTAAAATAAAATCTTCAGTTTGAGACAGACCAAAAAAATAAATAAAAATAACACTGATGTAGACATTAGAAGAGACGAGGCCGTTAACCTGTTTTTGACTCTTTGGGATAGCTCACATCATTTTACTAATAGCTTTAAAAACGGAACACTTTTTAAATTAAAAACAAAATGACAGCAACAAAGACTGTCCCCCTAGAAATAATGAGTGAATAGCTTTGAAACGGTTGAAATCTCTTCCTAGATCACTCAATTATGCAGAGGGACACTGCCTGGAAGTCTCTGGATTCGGGGCCCTCTGTCTGATACTTTAACATTGTTAATGATAATTCTTTAGTCTGTAATAGTAGGTCATTGCTATGGTTACTCTACAATGGTGCAACACTTTGCTTTCCCCTTCAGCTATTCGCCGAGTCCTGGTAACCACATTTGTTGCCTAGCAACAGTTTTGTGACAGTATCACAATCTGGGAGTTACAACAATAAGGATGCTATGGCTGCCTCGACCAGAGAGCAGGAAGCTATATTCTGTGCCTGTGACTTAGCTGTGGGAGCTAGCCTTCCTCGAGAGTCCTTCTTTTAATAGGTGTCCTCAGAAGGATGCTCTCTACCCTCCTGTCCGCTACAGATTGGCCTAATGAACCTGCATTTGGAACTAAGATCTAGTACTGAAGTCATATCCTTGAGAAATATCCCCCAACACTGCTGGGTTCAGATTGAAAAATGAGGTCATCTTTCCATTTGCTTACTCATTTTGGGCAAAATTCAATGTTAGTCAGGGGGAGAAAGAAGATAGGTGTAGGTTTATCCTGGCAAATCCTAAAGTGCCTGACTGGATTTTGATGTCTTAGTAGAATTCTTGGGGAAAAAATTATATATATGCGTGCCTGCATCAATAAGTGTGTAAAATTTCAAGTTCTTTAGAATATATTTAACTTCCCAATATTTATTGTCAGTATATAACTTAAACTGATTTATTCAGCTAACAGTCTGAACGACTTCCTTTGAATTTGGAGTCATCTATATTCTGCAAATACAAAAGAAGTTTGTGAGCAGTTCTAGATAAGCTCAGACATACGTACTTTAAATAATATTTCATGGGTATGTTTAGAAGGGGGCCCAGTTTATGGGCCGGTTTATGAAACGACCAACCCTGTTTGTAGAGTCTTGTAAGTCCAGTTTCATTTCAATAATAATTATTAGTAGCAATTATAATGAAAAAACATTTTTAAGTCAATTGTATTGACTATTCTCCGATGCATACTACATGGAAGCACCCATCCCCAAACACAATAGGGAAAAAAAAAGGTGTTAATTGTCTCTTTTCCTTTTCATTTCCCATGCTTCCAGGCTCATCTGGCATTTCCTCCATAGTGATCACACTTAGAGTTACTAATGTTATCAAGGCTATGATGAATTTGTAAGCTTTCTTAGGGAACTCCTCTCATAATTCCTCCCACCTCTTGAAAACCAATTCAATGTATGAATCTAGAGGGACCTAAAGAGTCAATGGTCTGAAGCAATTTTAACTCCTTTATTTTTTTTTCTTTCCTGGTGACAGTCTTTCTGAAGGATGAACAAATTTCCCTGGTGATAAAGTCACTAAAAGGCTTTTTAGTTTTAGCTTATGATGACTCTCTGCTTGATTAGTCTTGGGCTGAAAAGACCAAAGTCCCTGAGATAACTGAAGACCTGCACTAGCTCTCAATATTTACCCTTGCAATTTAAGAGAATAAATAATGAGAATGTGTGCTCTGTCAGAGGAAGGGAAATTGCTAGGAGTAAAGTAATAAGGAAGGTGGGTTAGAAACTGAATTATGGAGAATGAAGTGGGGGAGGGAGAATTCTCCCTGAACTAAGGAGTGGTAACATAAATATCTTATATAAAAATGGCTTTCTTTTCTAAATTACTGAAAGTAGGTTTTTAATCATTTAAAAATATCATTTGGAAGTTAGGTAGTTGCATGTCCATCTGGGGCTGTGTATACACATTTCAAAAACATGTTTGGAGACCATTTTTGAAAATTCAAGGCCAAAGGTCAATCAAAATATTCACAAATTAGTATGAATATCCACCCATAGCAATACTAACAGAATGGAAACATCGGACAGCAGTTTTCTAGTAATTAAAAAATACACCACTTTAGGGGAACTTCTTCTGTCAGGATGGGAACACAAGGCCATTATATCATCTGTTCATAAGAGCAAATAAAGGGGGAAAGTTTATGCTAACTAAAAAAGCAGCCATTTATTAATAAACTGCAGTGATGTGTAGGTAACATGGAAACTAGTCCAGTCAGCACTAATGTATGTTACTTGAAGGAGATAAACATGGTTTTAGAGTCAGGCCTGGTCTTTGCTTTACCACAACTTTACCCTTAGCAAAAACTCCTCTTTTTAGGGGCTGTGAACATCTTTTTCCTTTTCAAACTCCCCATTTTCCTAAGTTGTTCCCACAGTGAGGAGATAAAGGGTTTTCCCAGGTTGATTTTGGTATCCTTTTAGACTGGCAGGCTTTCTCTTACCTTTGGGGCAAATTCAATTTCCTAGTCCATAAAATCAATTCAGTACCAAAATAAATGTGCAGGATCTCAGTTCTTTATTACAAAAAAGTGCCCTTGCTCAGTCATAATCAGTGGTTCTTAATGGACATGGTAGTGGCCTCTGGGGCATTTTGGAAATCTGTAGGAAAATTTTTTGGAGGTCAAGACAATTGGGAGCAGCTTTTGGCATTTATTGGGAGAAGGCCAGGGAGATGGACATCCTTCAGTTAGCAGGGCATTACAGCAAGAAGAATTGTTCTGCACTGTACATGGTTTTCAAATATTACACCAGCTATTCATGTAGTTGAAAAACCTGTTTATGATTATGGGCTTAGAATTTAGATTTGTTTAACAAAGTATTCTGGCATGATTTTTTAATATAACAGAATTTTCCAGGAATCAGATACCATGTGAAGGAAAAGTAAAGGAATTTTGTGCTTTGTGTTGTTCAGAATATTACCAAGAATGGATTACTATATGAGAAATATCTCATCACTGGCCTCACTGCTCACAGTTCTTGCAACTGGCCTGTATTTGTAGATGTAGAATTCCTGGTGATCCGATGCACAGGACCCATGCAGGCTTTCTTGAGCCCTTTAAATAGTGATATGCATATTATTATGGGTTATTTTTCATTTCCTTCACATGTTAACTAGGGAAATATAATAATTTAGCAATCTTGTAAGTAGGTGAATTATGTTATCTCTATATTTAAGGATAGTTAAAAGCACGATGAAATATTTGTTAAAATAGTGTGTTTTTAGATGATCAAGGGTCAGCTTAAATAAAAATGAAGTTAATTCTTTTTCATTACACTAGAGATTAATTTTACTATAACCTGAACCCTGCCTACAGCTAGCTCTTTTATCCTTACACAGGGTAGAAAGTGCCTTTTACTTCTCTTACTTAATGTTTCTTCCACAAATACTGTTTGTCAGTGACATTATTCATTGTGAAATAACCAAAAGGTAGTAGACAGGGGATCTTCCAATTAAAATACTACACTGAATATTCTTTATCTCTCAATTGTTTAAAAAATGAACTATAGCAAATTTCAAGGAGGTAGAGATAGCACAAATGGTCAAAAAGGTTAGAAACTTTAAGTATAAAGGATGAGACTATTTAAGTCATATGAGGAAGATCAAATTGCTAACATGTGTCACCTTTTCCCAAAAGACTATATGTGTCTTTTTATGCATACAAATACATTACACATACACCACACATTACAGTGTCTTGTAATGGAACCGAGAAAGAAGGCTATGTATCAGCATTTAGAAATTAAACAAGAAACAGCTGGAAATAGCACTGTCAGTGGAATGCCCAAAGAATAGCATGAGAGAAGAAAACATTGCTGTCTTTTGCCTTGTCTAATGCCCCTTACTTCTTCCTATGATGACTTTAATTCAAGTGTTTCTTGCAAATCTGCCTTGTCCAGACTCCTCTTCACTTGATGTTAGTGCTTAAAGGTTTTTTTTTTTTTTTGGCAAAAACTACGCCAAAATATGCTCCTGAGTTAGCCGCCAAAATCCTGATGTTTACTTTGGTAGATGTAGACTACTCTGAAGCTGTACCTCATTTTATGCAGTAGATGTCTTAAAAAGTTATATGTAAATATAATTTCTGTACATAGAATATTTTTAAAGGAAGAAACAGGTTATCTACTTCTTCAGTGAATCTTTTAATAAAGTGAAGAATTCTCTGTGAAAGCAAATAATCAGTCTTCAACTGACATCACACATGCGCATGCACGTGCACACACGCACACACTCGTGCACACACACAGATTTTCCAGAGGCGAGGTTTACTACTATAATATGATGGACAGTATGAGTAAGGTCTCACTGAAAAGATAATTTAGAAGAATTTCTTGGGCAGCCATTCACTATTCTAGTTATTGTTAGTCACCTTATTTTACATGGTCTGAAGCCAGAAGGTCATGGAATAATTTCAACAATTTATGCATAATTTACATTTTAGGGTCTGGTTTAGAATAGGGAATATCACTGTTTGCAAAGTCACCTCTGAATATGAAATATCCTTTTTAATATCTTTATTTCAGGAGGAAAAACAACTATGTTTCCCTACCCTCTCCCTGACATCCCCCTCCCCTGCAAAATAATTTGTTTTTAAAGAAAAAGATAATGAATAAATTTTATATGCTTCTTACGATAAAGGGGGAAAGGAAAAAAACCAGAAAGATATGAAACACATTAACAGGATAACATATCTATGATACTTTCAAACTGACAAGGCTTGATTTTAAAAATTGATCTTTAACAAGAAAAAGAAATATGAGCAATTAGGAAGTAATGAAGACCCTGTCAATATAGCTATGTTGATAATAACAGGTAAGGGAATTCTTGAGAAAATCTAATATATAAAAATCAGGAGGTCTGTAATATGCATTATTGAGTCCCAGTGGGATTAACTAATGAATTTATGAGCTCACCAGTGGTTATTTTTAGAAAGCTATAAAGAATTAGAGAAATACTAGAGCATGGAAAAATAATGTGCCTTCTAAAAAGAAAGAAAACCTATTACTACTAAAATTCATTGCAAAATGAATTCTAGAGCTTCCAAGGAGAACATCATTTAAAAGAATAAATCTACCAATATTTGAACACAGAAGGGCTCCTGATAGTGACTCTCCAAGTTAGAAGGCACAAGTGTGAGACTCAGTCACGTGGGAGTGGGGGCGGGGGCAAACAAAGTGGGGTGATCACTGAGACTGTGTGAGGAAAATGCCAAGCACAGCTCACTGAATGTGTCACATGGCCTGCTTAAATTACTGGTGGAAGAAGAGACAGGCAAGTCTTCGATTGCTAACAATGCTGCAAACCCATTAAGGCTGAGATTGTGTTGAGACCCTAAAGGCAAGTCTTCAAGCTTGACTAGGGATAACAGGCTGAAACAAAGGCAAAAAAATCAGTGGTAGAAACTTCTGGGTCATTTGCAGCTTCTGGGAAAGCCTGTCCTTTCCTCCGGCATCTTTTCTATCTCATCTATGGAAGGGGAGTGGGTGGTGGTTTGGGCACTGGGCAGCTTAAGATTCAAGGAGACAACTTTGGGAAGCAAACTTCTCAGGCAGAGTAGAGAGCCTGCAGTAGCCATGGGTCTCCAACACTAAGCCTGGCAGAACTCTCTAGTACCACTCTCCTAACCAATAGAAAGTGGACACATTTTAGTTGCTTTAATTGCTCATCAAACCCAGATAGGTGGTGTGGAAATCCATTCTTTGGTTTTCGTTCTTGTCTCATGTGCTACTCTTGGTGTTGGCACAAGGCCTGGCCTCCAGGAATACTGTTTCCCTGTCAAATCTGAGCCCAGGTATGGGCAAAAGTTCTCTTTTTCTAGGTTCCCCTTGTCATTTTCAAAAGTAATTTTACCAGCTCTGTGATCTACTGTGTAGATCACAACAAACTGTGGAAAATTCTGAAAGAGATGGGAATACCAGACCACCTGACCTGCTTCCTGAGAAATCTGTATGTAGGTCAAGAAGCAACAGTTAGAACCCAACAAGGAACAACAGACTGGTTCCAAATCAAGAAAGGAGTATGTCAAGGCTGTATATTGTTACCCTGTTTATTTAATGTGTATGCAGAAATACATTATGCGAAATGCCAAGCTGGATGAAGCACAAGCTAGAATCAAGATTACTGGGAGAAATATCAATAATCTCAAATATGCATATGACACCACCCTTATGCCAGAAAGTGACAAGGAACTGAAGAGCCTCTTGATGAAAGTGAAAGAGGAGAGTGAAAAAGCTGGCTTAAAACTCAACATTCAGAAAACGAAGATTATGGCATCTGGTCCCATCACTTCATGGCAAATAGATGGGGAAACAATAGAAACTGTGAGAGACTTTATTTTCTTGGACTCCAAAATCACTGCAGATGGTGATTGCAGCCATGAAATTAAAAGACACTTGTTTCTTGGAAGAAAAGCTATGACCAACCTAGACAGCATATTAAAAAGCAGAGACATTACTCTGCTGACAAAGGCCCATCCAGTCAAAGCTATGGGTTTTCCAATAGTCACATATGGATGTGAGAGTTGAACCATAAAGAAAGTTGGGTGCTGAAGAATTGATGCTTTTGAACTGTGGTGTTGAAGACTCCTGAGAGTCCCTTGGACTGCAAGTAGATCCAACCAGTCCATCCTAAAGGAAATCAGTCCTGAATATTCACTGGAAGGACTGATGCTGAAGCTGAAACTCCAATACTTTGGCTACCTGACGCGAAGAACTGACTCACTAGAAAAGACCCTGATACTGGGAAAGACAGAAGCCAGGAGAAGGGGACAATAGAGGGTGAGATGGTTGGATGGGATCACTGATTAAATGGACATGAGTTTGGGTAAACTCTGCGAGTTGGTGATAAACAGGGAGGCCTGGCATGCTGCAGTCCTTGGGGTCACAAAGAGTCGGACATGACTGAAATGAACTGAACTTACCAGAGGATCGTACGAGCGAGCACAGAGCTCTAAATAAGGAATGCAAAGAATCATGAAATAGCTGTTTCCATAGGTATTTGATCATATTATTTCCAACACAAGCAGCAAAGAGCTTTCTGGGCCTGCTTCTGATCACGAGGGCTAGTGCAGCTTTCTGGGTATCTTGTCAGGCTTCCCTTTTCTTCCAGCTTCTCTGTGGTCCTCGCTAGCTACCCACGGCTTATGGCTGCCAGTCTGACTTTGTGTGTGTGTGTCTATGTAAGTAAGAGAGAGGGAGGAAGAAAGGGAGAGAAAGTAAGAGAAGGGAAGTAAGGGGGAGGGAGAGAGAGAATGAGAAAGAGAGAAAGCAGGGAGAGATTGAATGGACTGCAAAATACTTTATTTCTACGCAAAAGAATATCATTTACTAGTTCAAATATCTGAGTCTTTTGTGGTCCTCTTCCCTCAACTGTGGATTCTATTCTAGAGGATATATTTTGTGGGAAGTTTTTTCCATGGGTCCTGTGAGTGATATACAAAGACTCTGCTCTTGGAGCATATGTGCTGGTGGGGATGACAAGTGATGACCAGGTATACCAATGAACCTGATAATTTCAGAGTCAGAAGCACTGTGGGGGAAACACACACACACACACACACACACACACACACACACACACACACAATGGTGGAGGTGAAGAGAACAAAGAGGAGGAGAGGTGGTCATCCATTTACACTTGATGGAAAAGACTTCTGACCCGAGACCAGAATGGAAAGAGGGAGCCAGATGCAGGTCTGGGGAGGGGGGGCGGTGGATCTGAGCAGGGGATGAGCAAGTCACAGTCAAGGAACTGAAGAGTCCGTGCCCGGAGCATGGAGGGTGAGGGGAAAGTGGAAGACGATTCAGAGAGGTGGGCAGCCTCCTAGCCATGTGAAGCTTCACAGGCCACAGTGCAAGGTTTTGATTTTATTTCAAGTACAATGGAATTAGTTTAATTTTATTCCAAGTACAAGCCGCAGAGTTTCATCAAAGGAGAAATATAATTTGTACTTAAAAAGAGTACCTTTTTTTTTTTTGGTAAAGACTGAATGGATTATGGGGGAGCTGGAATGATGGATTTAACCCTCCCTGATTGTACTTATCAACTCCTCCCACATCTAGATCATTCTCCTCCCGCATACTTCAGAGTATAAAACACACCTACTGCTGGTTCCTGTAAAGTGAGTTACAGTAGTAGGCAACAGTCATATGCAGTTACGAGTTGAAAGGCAGCCTAATAAAATATTTCAAAGCACTAGCTGGATTAGAAACAGCATTTTCCTAACAACTGTGCTCTTCTCCGCTGATGCGTCTGGGTTCTTGACCCTCCGGGCTGGTGTGTGTGGTGGGAAGGTACAAGGCTGGGAATGTGCTCTCACCGTGTTCTATTTCTGCAGGCCGCCCAGAAGTGACTGTGGACTTCCTCTCCAGGCAGGCTTTCCCACTTGCTTCGCTTCTATGAACAGACAAGCCTCTCAGTCGCCTTTGATTTTGTTTTTGCTTGTTCGCTGACTCCTGGTTTAATCAGTTACCAAATCCTGACAGTTATACCTCACCAAAGTTTTTCCAGTCTCTCTTTTTTTTTCCTTTCCATTCCCGTTACCAGTCTGGATTTAATGACCTCTTATTTAGCCTCCAGAAACTTCCTCCTAACTTAAACTTCACTGCCTTCACCCTCTTCTATCTTGTACCCTGCTACCAGATGAAAAATTCTAAAGTATCCTTTGTGTCACAGACCTCTTTGTCTGTCAAACATATCTAATTTTCTTCATAATCTTTCAAATTAAGTAGAAATTCCTCCATGTGGTTTAAAGCCCTCCATTCCCTGGATTGAGTCTTTTCTGGGTTTAATCCATCAACTGTTTTTCTATAAATATCCCCCATTCTCCCAGGCCCAGGTCAACTGACAATTTTTAAACCTTTTTAAAATCTCAGGGTCTGGGCATCTGTGATTCTGAACTCCAGTCAGAGAAGAGATTGATTACCATGGTGAAGTTTTTGAAGGTAGTGCTCAAACTTTACTCATCTTCAACACAGATGGATCAATGTACCCTATACTGAAGTGTATACCAGCTTTTAGAGTCTAGAAATAAAATCCTCTAAAATTGGAATGTAATAGCGGTTGGATACTCTATAACCAAAACTGAAGGAGTAGAGTGTTTTTCTTGCTTTCTCCAACAAACTGATGAGGTAGGTGCAGGTGATCCACAGCCCGTTAGTAACTAGCTGATAAGTATAGAGCATCTTGTAGTTCTACTTAGCTAAAATGCTGTCCTTCTCTAGTAAATACAATTTACTAGCATCAAATGACGTTTAGGACAGTTTCAGAACTGAGAACTTGCAAAGAGTCAAACTTTAACTGTTCAAGAGCTTGCATTCCCAAGATGTAGTGGGCTTGGTTCAAATTTAGATGCAGACAGAAACATAGCAAATATGAGATAGTAAAGACGTGGAAAGAACCCAAGATAAAATTTCATCTAACAGCTCCATTTCACAAGTGAGAAATCGAAAGTCCAGAGCAGCTGCGACAGGCCATAGCTATACCGACACTTTGCTTAAATATAGTTAATATTTATAAATTGACTATGCATTATAATAAAACATTTTCAGAAGATCTGTCTTATTACTTTCAGATTCAGTTCAATATTTACTTCCTCTAATAAGATTTCCTTGATTCCTTACCCCACACCAACCACTTCCTTTCTTCATGTTTCAGTATATATAGCATATACTATATTCTCATATACTTACTTTGCTTAAC
Organism: Capricornis sumatraensis; assembly: GCF_032405125.1. Lineage (NCBI taxonomy): Eukaryota > Metazoa > Chordata > Mammalia > Artiodactyla > Bovidae > Capricornis > Capricornis sumatraensis. The sequence goes on from NC_091077.1 coordinate 92,414,998, forward strand.
TAGTCATTTCATGTATGAAAATATCTTGTTTTATCTCCAAATCCTTTGAGGGTAATGCCTCAAAACTTTTTATTCCAGAAATCACAGCTGAGGCTTAATAGATATATGTTGTATAAAAAAAACTGTCTAGAACAGAATTCACCAGAAACCTGATGCTATTAAGATATAATAAAACATAAATTCATAGATGTTTTCTATGGTTTTTGCACTATTTTGATGATGGGTCTTATTTTGAAATAAAGGAAATGGAAGCATATGGAAGATCACAGCAATTAAAACTAGTGACTTTACAGAGCAAAGTGCTAGTGGTATTCTGAATACATACGTGAATCAGACGAACCTTGGTATCTACAGCATCATTTTACATTGTTTTGTCAGACTCTCAAAAGCACAGACCTCTGCTGTGCAGCCAATAGGAAGAGGAAGTGAAGGAAAGACAAGGTGGTAAGATAGAGATTATAGACTGCCCCAGTCACTTAATGATTTGGAACTGTAGTAAGCCTATATACACTAATTTAGGGAGAACTGATATACCTACAATGTTGAATCCTGTAATCAGTGACTGTGATACATCTTGCGATTTATTTAGATCATCTTTAATGTCTCTTAATGAAGGTTTATCAGTTTCTCCACAGAGGATTTGCACCTCATTTTTTTTGATTCATTCATTTATAATTACACTTTTTATTTTTAGATAATTATAGATTCATATGCAGTTGTAAGAAATAACACAAATGTTTATGATTCCTGTTACAGGAACACCTTATAAAACCATAGTTTAATATGACAACTAGGATATTAACATGCTACAGTTAAGCTACAGAACTTTCCATCACCACAAAGATCACTCATGTTTCACTTTATAGCCACATCCACCTTCCTTCCAGCCAAAACTCTGGACACCATGGTTCAAGTGAGTTTCCCCAGTCTGCACTATTCTGTGTGTATTTTTACCTCTGGCAACCACTAATCTGTTCATTTCTAGAATTTGGTCATTTGAAGAATATTATATAAATAGAATCATGCAGTACATAATCTCATGGGACTGGCTTTTATCATTCAGCTTAATTCCCTGGAGATTTATCCAGGTTGTTATATGAATCAAGTTTGTTCTTTTTTATTACTGAGAAGTGTTCCATGATATGGATGTACCACAGTTTAACCATTCCCATCTCAAAGGATATCTGGGTTGTTTTCAGTTTTTTGGCTATTATAAATAAAGCTGCTCTAAATATTCATGTATGAGTTTTTCTGTGACATAATCTTCATTTCTCTGGGATAAATGCCCAAGAGTACAACTGCTGGGCTGTATATTACTTGCATGTTTTGTTTTGCAAGAAACTCCCTCGCTGTTTTCCACAGTCATCACACAATTTTACAGTCCTTCCAGCAACGTGTGAGCGATCTAGTTTTCTTTGTATCTTTGCCAGTGATGTATTAAAATCAGAGAGTCTGATTCTCCCCACTTTATTCTTCTTTTTCAAAGTTGTTAGGAGTATTCTAGTTCCTTTCCCCTTTTATGTAAATTTTAGAATAAAGTTATGTATGTCTACTGTTACAGTAATGATTTATTTGACCTTGCCTCAAAAGGTTTCAGCTGGACCTCTGAAGTATCTGGAGATTAAAGTCAGCAATGCAGGTGGCCAACCATGTCAATATGAGCTGAGTCCCAATAAAAACTCTGGACACCATGGTTCAAGTGAGTTTCCCCAGTCTGCACTATTCTATGTGTATTCTTACACACTGTTGCTGGGAAAAGATAACCCTAGCCAAGACTCGACTGGAAGAGGACAAATGGAAATTCATCCTTGGAGCTTTCCTGGACTCTGCCCTATGTGCTTTTCCCTGGCTAATTTTAATCTACACCCCTCTGCTGTACTAGATTTATAACAGCCTGCAGTGAGCACTGTGTGTGCTCTGGCAAATGATGAGACCTGAGGATGGCTTAGTGACGCCTACTTGTGGTTGGTGTCAGAAGTGAGGGTCGTCTTGGAAACCTCAAAGGGTTGTATCTACAAAAAAATCTTGCTGGGATTTTGATAAGAATTACCTTAAACTTCTGTTATCAATCTGGAGAAAAAAGACAAGTTTACTGTGTTGAGTGAATTTATGAACATGCTATGTCCCTTAACTTTGTTTTTTTTTTAGTATGACATGTTTTTGATGCTACTATAAACAGATCTTTAAACTGCTTATTGTTGGTATATAGAAATGCAATTGGTTTTTCTATAATTATTTTGTATCTAGCAAATTTCCTAAATTACCCTTGTCATCCTAAAAATTTATCTGTAGATTTTGAATTGTCTACATAAACAATCATATCTGAATAATTTCAGCTTTTTCTTTTGTAATTCTTAGAGCTTTCATTTCTTCTAGTAATAAACTTAAGGAAACTGTGAACTATAAGCAAAATAGCCTCCAAATGTACTCAGAACATTAACTAATGGAGAAAATGAAAACTCACATGAAACAAATTATTGTGAATAATATAAATCTGGCATAAAATTATTACATTGTCTATTCTGATTGATTTTGTGATGATGCACTTTAAAAGAAAGAAAAGGTTTTGTCACGTAATGTCATCTAGTTGCTCACTACTGGTCATGAAAGTTCCTGGTCACCTTATGACATACAGCTTCTGGAGGATCACTTATGCTCCTAACACTGGGATGTCTTTTCAATTTAAGTCTAGAATTTGGCCTCACCTGTCTGATACTACTTTAATTTTATTCTCAGTTCTGTCCCCTAAGGCATTTCTTCTCGGAATGTCCTTTTCTTAAACAATAAAAATCACATAATCCAACTGCCTTCTACATGAGAAGAATCCTTAAAGGATCCTGAACTTATTTACACAATACCATCAATACATATAGAATAATATCTCCCATTAAGATAAAAATGCATTGATTTTAAATGAAATATATATTCTCAAATATGTCATGTAAACACAGTAAATTCTATTATTCCTAGTTTAGAAAATGATGTGGGCATATATTAGATAGGACTGGTTACTTCAATGCCAGATAATATTTTAGAGTATCAGTCCTTAAGTTCCACTAAGGACTGAGTTATGATTAAAAACCGAATAGAAATAGATACAGCTAAATAATTATTAGGAAGGGTTATGAAAATTATTTATAATTATAATCCTTACTGCATCTGTACTAAACTTTATCCTAAAAAGACATTTCAAAATTCTAATTGGACTGTCCATATAGGCTTTTCTGCAACTGTCCAGAAGACTTACAGGGGGAAATCTTTCATTATTGCTCAAGAAATTAAATTTTCCTCTCTGGAATTAAATTTACTTTTGGGTTTGTAAACAGTTGCAGTCCTGGGGTATGAGATATTGCAATGGATGTAAAGTAGATTTTACATGTGTTACAAAATTTGACAAGTACATATTGTTTCTACCTCTTTGCTTTGTACCCTGTTTTTAAGCAACATTTTAAAGTTAATTATAGAGTCATAAAGGTCTCTTTTCCCCCCAAATATTTTAAAATCAGTTACAATTATTACTTGGATCTTGTTAAAGTGGCAATGGATGGGAATTACCACCCAAAGAATCTCAACTGTATCCTTTGGGCATCACTGAATGTGAATGGCATCTATTATCTTATTTCTCTTCCACAGAGAAAATTTAAAAAGTCACATTGATGGGAAAGCTTGTGAATCCACTGAGAAGGTTAACTACGGTGGAGGATAAATCTGTACAGTGAGACATGAAGACATTGGTTACTGACAATAAGACGTCTTCAGTTAGTCAGATTTCAGTGTTTGGGGGCACAACAATGTACAAGTACTAGTAGAATCAGGAGTCGTTAAAAACTTTCCTACAAAAATAAAGGAAGACCCATATCATCAAGACAAAAGTACTTCAGGAATCTCTAATAAAGAATGCTATAACCCATTGACTAGAAAAAAATATATTTACAAAATATAAAAAATGGGGCTAAAATTGTATCTCTACAGTGAAAACTTTAATAATATTATATTAAGCAAAAGTATAGTAGTTACTTTTACTTATTTAATATTTATTCATACATTTCATTGAAAAAGCATTTAAGATGACTTATATATACATTATAGTAGCACAAAAGAGAAATAAGTGAAAACCAGTAGAGAAATAGCATAGAGGCAGGGACAGGGTAAGATTAAGTCATAAGGATGACTAATATGTAAGCCTGTGTAATTGCCAGATGATGGTAGAAAATTTGACTGAGCTTTCTATTGACAAATACAAAGAAGGCAACACAGTTGATGATAATTCACTGCATCGAGGTGGTAAAAGCAAACCAGTTGTGCAGAACAATTGTTTTTAATAACTACATCCTTAATGCAGACTTATGGCACACTACTAAAGAGCAACCTGGGAGAAGTGAAACTAGGTGGACATCAGCATAATGAATTTTAGGTGACCTGACAGTCAGGTGCTCAAGAGAGAAAATTATACACTTCTAAAGGAAGGGATGACCTATATATTCTTTGGAGAATCATATTTTTTGAAGACAATTATATTATTATATTATTCAGACAACTACTTTAGAACTGTGGTACTGGATAAGACTCTTTGAGAGTCCCTTGGATTGCAAGGAGATCAAACCAGTCTATCCTAAAGGAAATCAGTCCTAATATTGACTGGAAGGACTAATGCTGAAGCTGAAACTCCAATACTCTGGTTACCTGATGTGAAGAGCCGACTCACTGGAAAAGACCCTGATGCTGGGAAAGATAGAAGGCGGGAGGAGAAGGGGATGACAGAGGGTGAGATGGTTGGATGGCATCACCGACTCAATGGACATGAGTTTGAGCAAGCTCTGGGGGTTGGTGATGGACAGGGAAGCCTGGTGTGCTGCAGTCCGTGGGGTCGCAATGAGTCAGACATGACTGAGCGACTGAACTGAACTGATCAAAGGGGAATGAGATTTAAACACATGAATGGTCCAACAACAAAAAAAACTGCCCAAACTGGAAAGCATTTTTCTTCCTGATCGGTAACCAGTATACTGCAGGCAAGAAAGAATACAAACATTAAATGCATTTTTCTATTTAGTTTTTGTAGGCTTTTCCTTCTCTCTTCATTCCCTCATTAAGTTTATCTTTTAAAGCCAGATAAAAACCTGCTGTAAGATAAACATTTCCTGGTTATGTTTCCTAAGATGGGCATTAAATACAGAAGTTTTGCACAGTAGTCGTGTCCCCAAATAAAATGACCCATGCCACAGTGATCTGATATGGACACAGTTAATGGGATACAGAAAAAGACTATTACTGTCATAAGTTAGCATGATACTTCTACAAAATCTGCATTTTCCTTTTCATTTCCATATTATTATTATCATTATTTTTGTTAAAACAGCACCTTGAATGTGTCTTGAGTGTGGGAAGATCAGTATTTGTTCTCAGCTGACGAAAGATACCAATTTTCCATAAGCCAAACGAACTTTAGATAGCCAATCAATAGGTCATTTCCTAAACATCAGGTTTCTTTGTAAGCATTCTAGATCCAATATTTTTAAAAAGAAGAATTATTTTCCCCCAACACAGCACAATAAGCTTTTTGTAGACTTTCACACAGAAAGCAACATTTTCAATTTTATATAACTCACATCTCTTCCTGACGCAAAAGAACAGCCAAAAAGATGAGGGACAGCATGGGTCTCAGTGAAATATGGAACTGTAAAGCTCTCCTTCCTCTTTAAAAGTGAAATAGAGGAAATGCTGAGAGCCTGGGATGATGCAAGCCTAAGACACTGCCATGCAGTATCTAATGCAATTATTAGAGAACATGTTTTGAAATTTTGGAAATAATCTTTGCCTGAATTTTAAACTTACGTTTTATATATGTAAGTCAGAACATTACATGTGCTTTATCACTGATGATATTTCACACTTTATTTAAGAATTGCATTTGACCAAAATATAGCAGTTCAAGATTTATCACCAGAGAGGAAATACCTGATTTAGAAAAGTGAATTTTTTACAAACTAAAATTATAGTTGAAGGAAGCAGTTCCTGAAAAAAGAATTTCATTAGAAAGTGAGTTTCTTAAGAAACTGAGACATAGCTCTGGGCTTGATGCTATTTTCTCATGGCACACAGAGCAGAAAACTGCCTCAGCGACGGTACAGTGCATATTATATATTTCAAAAGAATATTTTATACTCAAACTTTAGAATAACCGTTATGCTTGCTTTAGCCTTTACTCTTTTACTCTGTGCACTTCTGTGAACACTCATATTTGTGTATACACATTATTTTTTCTTAATTATCTGGGTGGGTTACAAATGTCATACCCTTTAGAATATATTTCCTAACAATGAAGAAATCCTCTTATGTAAATTACAGTGAGTTTACACTTGTACGATACTCTTTTATCTTCCCGTTTGTATGCTGATTTTGCCAGCTATCCTTATGGCATTTTTACTTTCTAATACAAAATCCAATCCAGGGACTTCCCTCGTGGCCCAGTGCTTCAGATTCTGCTCCTGCCATGCAGGGGCACAGGTTCTGCTCCTCGTCAGGGAACTAAGATCCCACAGTACTGTGTGGCGTGGCCAAAAAAATAAAACATTACAAAAATTTCAATCTAGGATCACATAGGGAAACCTATTAAGATTTAGTAATTATTAATTCTTGTTTTCATACATTTTTGTAGATGTTTACAAGATAACTTTATTTTGTATCTTTTACAAGGTAGTTTTATAAGGTAAAGAAGCTTGCCTGCAATGCGGGAGACCCAGGCTTGATCTCTGGGTGGGGAAGATCGTCTGGAGGAGGAAATGGCAACCCACTCCAGTGTTCTGGCCTGGAGAATCCCATGGACAAAGGACCCTGGCAGACTACAGTCCACGAGTGGCAAAGAGATGGACACAACTGAGCGACCGACACTTTCAAGGTTGAAACTTCAGAATGACAACACGAATTTCAGCACTAAGTTCTATGACATTTCTAGTAAACTACCAGTAACTAGTAAAACAGAAGAAAATGACTGGAACATTCCAGTTTAAGCTTACGTATCTCTCAGTAAATAACAGATACTCATTTGGTTGTATTTTTAAAAGAAGTTTGCAATCCAGGAAAGAAAACTCCTATCTCAATGCCTGCCTTCCCGTCATTTTCTTGTTAGACCTTGGAAGGTAATCTGAATTAGAATTAAAATCAGTCAAATTCTCAACTTGCTGGAAGCTCCAGTAAAAGATTTGATGAAGAGGCGATTGAAATCAGTGACAAAAGTGAAGTTTCTAAAATATTTGAGGCTTATATTTAACTATGATAATTTTCTTCCATACCCATTAGAGAATGTAGAATTAACTGCATACATTGTTGCTGATGGCTTAGAAATAGTTTACACAGATGAACTGAGGGACTTAAAATTTTAAATCTATTTCTGACTAGTCTATCAATATGCATGAAATTCTGGATAAGCTGTTTAACTTTGATTTGTCTCAATTTATCTATTCCTAAAAGCAGAAGGAGTATTGTTTACCATATAGATATATTACTAGGATTTTATCAGACAGTTAACCTAGTGAAGTCAGAATATGAAATGCATTGAAGAAGCACAAGTATTATTATAAACAGGCATCATAAACAAAAAATTTGCTTAGGACAACAAAGAAAGAATATAACGTTCAACCTATGGTTGCTAGAGAGAAAAAGAAGAAAACACAGATAAGAAAAAGGAAAAAAATTAAAATCATTAATAATTTCACCATTCAGAAATAACCTGAAATCTATTTTTTCAGATGCTGTTTTCCCTATGAAAAACATACTTTTTTGTTTACAAAAATGCAATACTTTAATAACAGATAAATTAACCACAGTTTGATGCAATTACATTTAAAAATACTATACTGAAAATTCTTGTTCTGATCATCAGGTAACCCTTCCACTGGTAGCAACAATCAACTCTGGACAAAACATAACATAAAAGTATTTGATGGCTCTGGAAAGCAACCAGAAGCAGGTATAAACTGGAGAAGATTAAACCCTTCAAAGCAGGGATCTGCACTGGGTGGCTCTTAACTTGAGAGAATTCTCCTTTCTACACAGTGCCAGGTGGCTAGAATCCAAGCAAAAGACTGTAATTATTGGCTCAAAGTGTCAAGAAGATGGAATTCTAGGATGCCAGAACAGCTGGAAACTAGGAAGGAAAAGTCCTGAAAAAAGTAGCCAACCACAGAGGGGGAAAGTTCCAAATATGTATAAATTCCTTTCAAGTTTTTAGATGAATTTTGAACAATGTTTGCATGAAGAAGACTCCAAGGAATCAGAAGAAGGCTATGGACAGAAAGCTGAAACAGCTGAGCAGAGATTTAAGCAGCTGTCCACCACAGGAGAGACAGTTTAGAGTTTGAATCCTATCAAATTATAGAGGCTGGATAAATACTGTGGGCTTTTCCATTGAAACCCAGAAGGATTATTCCTTAGGAGTAAAGGTGACGTCCCATGTCTAAGGGTTCATTCTAAAAATAAGGGCAAAATTCACCATAACAAAGTACAAAACCAAGTCTGTATAAGTTCAGGGTCATCCACCATCCATACATAATTTACATGCCCACTACAAAAAAAGCCAAAAGAATAAGACAGAATCCCAAGAGACAACAATTCATCTTCCACAATATGTAACATGTAATAAAAACTTACTAGGTACACAAAGAAATAGCAAGATGTGAACCAAAGAAAGAGAAAAAAGGAAAACAATAGAAACAGAAAGATGATCTGGACATCAGAAGCAGCAAACTAAGACTATAAATACATCCAAGAAGCCAGGTGGCACAGCGGTAAAGAATCTGCCTGCCAACGCAGATCCCTGGGTTGGGAAGATTCCCTGGAGTAGGAAATGGCAGCTTCAGTATTCTTGCCTAGAGAATCCCATGGGGAGAGGACCCTGGTGGGCTACAGTCCATGGGGTTGCAAAGAGTTAGACATGACTGAGGGACTAAGTGCACGCGCACACGCGTGCACACATACACACACCCATGTGCGCGCACACACACACACACACACACGGACTTAAAGAGATGGACGAATTAAGTGAAAGATAACAGTGTTTTAGCAGACAAACTGAAACCTTAAAAAAGGACCAAGTGGAAAAATTAGAACTGTAAATTATAATAGCTGTAAGGAAAAGTCACTGGATATACTTAATTGAAGCAGAAGAAAGCTCCAGGAAACCTGAAAACTGATCAAGTGGAATCAACAGAGCTAAAAAAAAAAAATAGAAAGACGGGGAAAAATATGAACATAGCTTAAGTGACTTGTGAGACAATATAAAACCATTTAATTTATATGTAATTGGAGTCCCAGAGAAGAAAAAAGAGAGAATAGGGCAGCAAAAATAAGTAATATCCATGAACCCCAAATTTTGTAAAAACACCAACTTATGTATCAAAGTCCAGCAGATCCTGAACAGGATGAATGCAAAGGATGTCACATTAGGCGCATCGTAGTAAGATCACTAAAACCCAAAGACAAAGAAAAAACCTGACAGTAGCCAGGGGAAAAGGGACATGATACATGTAGTTGAACAATGATACGGATGACAGCCACCTTCTCGTCAGAAACAATGGGGCTAGATGACAATAAAATAATTATTAAAAACAAACAAAACAAGGGGAAAAGGACACCCTCACCAACCCAGAACTCACCTTCCAATCAAAATATGCCTCATAAAAATTAAGGTGAAATAAATGGATATACAAGTTTTGATAATATTCATAAAATGAATACTTAGTAATTAAAAAGAAAGAGCCAGTGATAAATGTGACAACGTGGAGGAATCTCAAAAAGAACATGTTAGGTGAAAAAGGTCAAACACCAAAGAACAGATGCCCTATATGCCATTTATAGGAGGTTTTTTTTTTTTAGTCCCTCAGTCGTGTCTGATTCTTTGTGATTCCATGGACTTTAGCCTGCCAGGCTCCTCTGTCCATGGAATTCTCCAGGCAAGAATACTGGAGTGGGTAGCCATGCCCTTCTCCAAGGGATTGTCCAGACCCAGGGATTGAATCCAGGTCTCTTGCATTGCAGGCAGATTCTTTATCATCTGAGCCACAAGGGAAGCCCATATGAAATTTGGAACAGGTTAAAAAAAAATCTGTGGAAATATAAATTAAAATGGGCATCCCAATGCAGGAGACACAAGAGACATGGGTTTGATCCCTGGGCTGGGAAGACCCCCTGGAGTAGGAAATGGCACTGCACTCTAGCATTCTTGCCTGAAAAATTCCCTGGACAGAGGAGCGTGGTGGGCTACAGTAAATGGGGTCACAAAGAGTCAGACACGACTGAACACATACTAGCAACTGAGCTAATTAGTCTATATCAGTTTTGTTCTTCTTCTACAGTCCTAAATGATTTAAAGTTTAGGACAAGAATATGTCTATAATAATTACATGGTGTTTGTAACTACCTCAAATAGATAAACACATCTAATAAATTGTAGAGACCTCAGTCAAGTGTTACTGCTAACAAGATTACAGAATCACCTTATCTGCCTTAGGATGGCAACGTTTTAATTATGTATTCTTGGTGACTCTTTACGCATGGAACTTATCATATCAACAGGGTGTTGGGTTCAGCATTTGCAGGAAGCAGTTCTGGTCTTTATGAACTTGTCGATGATAAAGACAGAGTAAGAGCACTTTATCATTAAAGCATCTGCAAAGCTTCCAGAGAATGTTAAAAATTATAGTCCCAAAAGGACAGTTCCGTAAAAATTCACCAACCCTTTTCATTACATACACTACTAATATGAGCCATTACATCCCAAGGCAGCAGAACTAATGGGCATATAATAATAATTTAAACTCTATGCCACTTTAACAAAATACACGACAACGAAGTAATGAAAACAGGCAATGCATATTATGTTTTCCAAGGAGAAAAAGAGACAAAACAGTATGTTTTATTCGAGTTGATCCACAAGTATTTGACGTTCAAATGAATTTGGGTACCAAGCTATTCTTACTCAAAAGAAGTTTTAAATGACTCAAGTAATTGAGGATCTTGGTCTGACAGAGCTAAATGAATTAACATTCTTTATTCTCCTCTTGGTTTTAGAAGAGGAAGAAATAGTTCTGTCATTGTCTTTTCCTCCAAGTTGAAATGTTTACTCCATTAGATTAAAATCACTGACTTATACTTGTTTTTAATAATCAAGGTAATACTTCTCAGTAACACAGAATAAATCCAACCGTCTACTAGGGTATAGTTTCTCACTTGAAGAAATGATCTGAATTTCTGTTATCTTTTGTTATAGCCCCAACTGTGGTCAAAGTTAAGAAAACATTACATGGAAAAATCTTTAGGAAATTGGTCGAACTCATTTAGGAAAATTATCAGATCAACTGTGCGTTTACAACTTTACATGTTTTATGGTGAAGATGGTGCTCCACGTCTTTTGGTACAAACTAGCATTATGATTATTGCATTTACTAATTAACAACACTCAACCTTTCTAAAAGTTCGTTCCGTCAACCTCTGACTTTGCGGGACAGCAACAGGGCTGCTGATTTAAGGTTCTGTTAACAGTTTTGGAAGGCTCCTTAGAGCAGATTTTCTGAGGGATTAATGTGCCCTGTGACACAGAAAAGGAGGATTTCAGGGTGTACCATCTCCCAAACATATCTGACCAATGTGCTTCTCTGAGCAGAGTTGCGTGGATTTTATTTCACAGAACACACTTTGGAATACTTTGAGGAAATATAGATATGAACTAGAGTTGTAGCAGGGTGAAAAAAGAGAATAAAAGAAAGAGCAAATATTGCTTAAGTCACTTATCTTAGTGCTAGTTTCCTTAAATGTAAAAATGCTATTTGCCAGCTGTAATCCTGAGCAGGTTCTTTAATTCCTCTTTCTTTTTTAATCCGTAAAAATGGGACTAAGTAACAACAACACATTCACTGCAGTCTGTGATGGGAACTTAGGTACATGTACATAAAATGCAAGGACAGTGCCCGGCACATGACGCTCCTTGAAAAATAAGACCAACTGTTACTGAGTGTTTTGATGTGACTCACATGAACTGGGCTTCCCTTGTGGCTCAGGTGGTAGAGAATCTGCCCGCAAGGTGGGAAACCGGGGTTCGATCCTTGGATTGGGAAAATCCCCTGGAGAAGGGAAAGGCTGCCCACTCCGGTATTCTGGCCTGGAGAATTTCATGGACTGTATAGTCCTTGGGGTCGCAAAGAGTCGGACACGACTGAGCGACTTTCACTTCACATGAACTGGATGCTTTTTTTTTTCTTAATTTTTAATTGGAGGAGAATTACTATACAGCATAGTGATGGTTTCTGCCATACATCAACATGCATCAACCACAGGCATATACATGTCCCCTCTCTCTTAAACCTCCCTCCCTACCCCATGCCTCTAAGTTGTCACATGGTAATATACATATTCCAGCACTACTCTCTCAAGGCTTCCCATCCTTTCCCTCTCCCACTGGGACCAAAAGTCTTTCTTTCGGTCTTAAAAAGACATTCATTCTCACCCATTCTCATACTTTCACAAAGTTTATTTGCAACTGAAAGATTCTAAGAACATCTGCTCATAATAAGCCTGCTTACCTTTATTGAACTCAGCCTTTAGATTTGACGAAGAAACCTGTCAACCACAGGAGCATCTTGACACTACTGGTTCCATAGGAAAATGCCATTTTTTGGTATAGCACTTGATAACTTCTGCTTTATCTTCATATGCATTATCAGATTCTGTCCTTATAACAATCTAGTGAGCTTAGTAATAGAGAAGTCAACATTCCTAAGTCACAGAAATGAAAACTGAGGCCCAGAGAGGTAATATTATGAACTGCCCAAAGTCACAAAGCTGGCAAGCGGGCAGTGTCTGGACTCAAACTTGTGTTTCTGACTTTAGTGTCAGTATGCTGAGTATCTGATCAATGAGTGACTCTGATTTTACATTTTAAAATAATTCAGTTCAGTTTAGTAAACATGGATTGAGTTGCTCCTATAATGCTATATACACTGTGCTAAGTCTTTGGTCTTTGTCCTTGAAGAGCTTATCATTTAGTTGTATTCAGAAAAAAAAAAAAAAAGCAAACACAGGGAGGAAAAAAGAAAATTGGTGATTCTGAGTAGTTTTCTGTGTAATGACCTTGAATGCTGCTTGGCATTTACTTCCCCAGAGGCCACTGGAAGAGAGTTTTGGTGACCCTAGAAAGGGCTTTGTGTAAGACAGAAAATCTGGAGAGCTTCCCCTGTGATGCAGCCTGTGGTCCTCTCTATGCCTCTTCATAGTATTCTACCGCACGCTAATGGAGAATGCTGAGGAAGTACTTGCTATGGTTTCTATAACTCCAGCTTGAAATATCTTCCTTTCTTTGTGCCTATTCTTCCTTCCACAACAGATCACAGAAATGCATTTTGTACTTTAGAATGCTTAGTTGCGAGACAATCACACGAAAATGTATTTTTCCTCTCTTTGATGTCTTTATGTTTCTATTACATTATCCTCATTCCTTTTGGCATGCTCATGCTTCCCGAACTTTATTCCTTATCTTAGCTATACATTGATTCTTAATACCTGTTTGCTCATAGAATTACTTGAACACACCCTCAGCATAAGAACCCTCCATTTTTTTTTTTTTTTAAATCAAATCCCTCCTTGATAACTGCAAAACTTTTATCACCATCACTTTGCTGTTTGGAAACTTTCCTTTCAAAAATCACTGATTAGTTTTCTAACTGAATGTGAGAGCCATTTTTTCTGTTCTAAAACGTGAGATCCATTTTTTTCTGTTCTGGTTTTCTGTTGCTAAAAGACACCGTTGATTACTTTCTCACTGACCTGAGAGCCATAGCTTCAGACTCAATCCTATCTTCTCGCTGACTCCTTCCTTTTGTGTCTGCTTCCTCCTGAAAATATCTATTTGTAACTGTAGTGTTCTGGAGACCATAACAGGCTTGTAGATATAACCCCTGGGTGAAATGTCTAATTCTAACATTCTAGCTTTACGATTCTGTGTGGATCACCTTGCTGAGCCTCGGTTTGTTCATGTATAAAATGCAGATAATCACGATACCTATTTCACAGAATTGTTCTTGATGGCTCTATGAGATGTTATATGTGAAAGCATTTTATACATTTTAAAGTAAGATCCAAACAGAAATATTATCTGCCAGTTTCAGATAAGATGAGATATTTGTGTTCTTTACTCTCTAGATACATTCCCTCTAAGAGCTTACTTTTCAATTATATTATCATTTGCATATAAATGACTACGTATATATATAAGTGGAGACTGGCTTGAGCCAATTTATAGGACAGATTTACAGTTAGAATATATTAGCAATGGAAAACTTAATGCTTTGCCTCATATCCAATCCGTTTCCCTCACTTTTCTTACTATGTTCAGTGACTCTAATCATTCTAAGTGTTTGAGTCTTTAAATCTGGTATCCTCTTCAAATATTCTCAACTTGATATCTATAGTGGACACTGGAGATAGCTTTTTTTTTTTTTTGCAGCCCAGCATCTGGTTCTTCTTCTGCGCCTTAGGGAAAACCACAGTGTGTAAGCAGTGAGGGGGTATAGGTGTGAAGTATCTTTCTCAACCAGTTACCAGCGTACGAGGGAAGGTGCAGGAAACGTGGTTGGACGAGTGTGTTTTCATCACTTCTGGAGAAAACGACTCAGTCAGTGATGTCACACTACTTTGTGGTACAAAGAGAATGGGGCGTCCCAGTGTGGGCACTAATGGCAAAGAACCCTCTTGCCAATGCAGGAGACATAAGAGAGGTGGGTTCAATCCCAGGCTCGGGAAGATCCCTTAGAGGAGGGCATGACAACCCACCCCAGTATTCTTGCCTGGAGAATCTCATGGACAGTGGAGCCTGCCGTGCTACAGTCCACAGGGCCGCAGAGCCGGACATGACTGAAACGACTTAGCATGCGCACACGCCCAAAGAGAACGTGTTGTTTCCAAAAAGGTTAATGAAGGGCAGTAGCAGCAGCAGGACTGGGCAGGCTCGAAGCATGAAAAAAAAATTAGCTAAAGGAGCATCTCTGCTCCTTTAGTTCCTGCCCAGTCACTCCCAATCTTCTACCCTGTTAAATGTATACCACAACACTTAGCAACATCTGAAATAATACTTAGTTTTTTCTTTACTTACTAGCTTGTTTTTTGGCTTTTACATTAACTGTCCATCTTCCTTGAGTGATACACAAGCTCCTTCAAGGCAGAACGCAAGCTTCTTCAAGGCAGAGGCTTTGCCGTGTGTCCTGCTGTATCCATCCCAGTGCCTAGAACAGTGTCCGGCACACCTCAGAAGTGCAATGAACATCTGCTGAGTGAATGACTGACTGGTAGAGTCTTCTGAATAGTGGGAATTCAGTAATGGTGAATTTTAAAAAATGAGATACAGCTATTTTCTGAGCTAAGTACTTAACTTCAAATGTTTTCTTTTCCAGAGAAAGAAATATACTATTATGAAAAAATAAAAAAATAAAAAATTCTTTAAATGTTTTTTGAAAAATGTAGATGCAAAGTTCCAAATACTAAAAATGACAAGATAATGCAGGTTTTGCTTCTAACCTGCTGATAAGCCTGTTAGTCTCAGTAACCCAATCATTCCAGTAAAATGATCATAAAAAATATGATTGTTAAAAGCTTCTGAAAGTATAAGAAACATAATTTTCACTGTGTATTTGGTTAAAAATGGAATTCAATACCACTTTATAGCTTCTGTATTAACAGGGTTCTCACTAAAAAGAGCTATTTCTATTCCACAGAAATAATTTTAAGGACTCATGTACAATTCACATTCATTTTGCAAAAGTACGGTAAAAACAAGAAATAAGACACTGTTCACTATTTTGATTTTCATCGTATTTTCACATTTAAATAGAAACAAACACAAACAGAACACTCTACACATTTTTCTTTTGTTTCTCACCCAGAAAGAAGGACCAAAACTATCTGTAATACTATACAGCGGATTCTTTGAAATTCGTTCAGGGAGGCAGCTTTAGGCCCCTGTATAATCACTTATACGGTAGAAAAAAATCTTTAAGTTCGGGAGAGTCCTGTGTTTCAGTAAGGTTTAGCAGGGCTCTATGTAAGGTCAGGGACCATGCAGGTATGTTTTCATTTTTGTACACTATCCCCTCTCCTAGCCAGGGGTTAGCTGCTGACTGTTTGCGTATGTCATGCCTCAGTAAGTGTGAACTGCGGATACGGAAGATGAGCTTCTGTAAAAGGTGTGACTTCCATATGTCAGAGAGAAGACTGAGAATTTGATACAGGAGTAAGTTAACACTCTCCAATATCTGTAGATCTGAGATAAGATAAATGGAATATTGATACCACAGCAACTGTGGCCTTTCTCAGATCACAGTTAATAGTACCAATTCCCAACCAATTTGTATCCTTCTGAACTTGTTGGGAGGCTGCTACAGTCCTCTGAAAGAACGTGCTAGAAGTGGGAAGATGGGGACATAGTTATGGTAGGCAAGATCAATGTTGCATTGAGCTACTGAACATCTACGAAGAAAGCTGGAGAGTAAGTTCCCTTGGGCTTTCCTGCTTATCTTCTAGAGGTGTCATGATTTTCCATGACATGTCTTATATTTTGTCAGCAATCAATAGAAAATAATGTAATACAAATGAAAATGATGATTACCTCACAGTACAGAGATGTTAAATTGAAAAAAAATTTAGTACCTTGTAGCCTAAGTACAATGTTGTCTTGAAGAAACAGGCTGAAGGATAATAACCTTAAAAGAGCTCCAAACATTTTCTAAGTGCCTTGTATACACTGGACACATGGGCAGTGGGCGTATAAAGAAAAACAAGACACAGGGTTTATCCTTGAGATTACAGTTCCAATGACCCCTTGAAAGGAATCTAAGACATACTTGCCTTATTCCAAACTGTACTTTATGATAAATGGTATTAACATGAAATTTCAATGTTATATGAGAAGTCATATTTAGACACATCAATTCTGCCTATAATGCAAACGAGAGAGCATCACAAACTTCCCCACTGAACTGAGAGACTACTCCTACTACACCTCTAGAAAAGCAAACTAATGTAGGGAGTTTTCTGCTAAAAACAATAGTAATTACATTTGCTACATAATGTGTCCTATTTTCTTTAAAACAATGTCTCTCATTTTTCACAGAGTTTTATTAAATGAATGGCTATTATCTATACTAGGCTAGTATGAGACTCCAGTCTATTCTCTGTGAAGGTTGAATGACTTTCTATCCAATTTTCAGTTATGTTTCTTCCTGTTTCTAGTAGAGTACCAACTGTACTCTAGCTTGTCTGGCATTTGTTTTAGTAAGGAACACAAAAACGATCACCTAAGGCTCCCATCACTGGTTTTACCTTTGGATACTCCAACGTTCAACTCCTGTCAAAACTGTGTTTGAGACAAATGCTATTTAAGAGATATGTTTAGGGCACATTTAAATTATCCATTTTCCAGATCTTTCCATCTTTGGTTATAGTAAAGTTACAGTAAGTCATGGTAAAAATTAATGTTATCTCCTATCGAAATCTCATCATTGAGCCATGATTTAATGTTACCTTAGAGTTTTATTTTTATTGTATTATATTTCTTGTCTGTTTTCCCTGTTTATAGGCCTTGATTAATCATCAATAAAAAAGTTAATATCAAAAAAAGAAACTAAGAAAATAATCTCGTTTATGATTTCATCAGAAAAGGATAAAAGACTTAGCAGTAAATTTAACAACAAGGTAAAAGATTTATACATTTAAAACTGTAGACACTGATGAAATAAACTGAAGAATACACAAATAAATGGAAAGATATTCTGCGCTCATAGATTGGAAGAATTAATATTGCTAAAATGTCCATACCACTCAGAGCAATCCATGAATTCAATGAAATCACTACCAAAATTTCAATGGCACTTTTCACAGAAACAGAACAAACAATCCTAAGATGTGTACAGAACCACAAAAGACTCTGAATAGGCAAAGCAATCCTAAGAAAGAAGAACAAAGTTGGAGCCATCATACTTCCTGATTCAGAAATATCTTGCAAACACACAGAAATCAAAGGAGTATGATATTAGCGTAATAATGGGAAAATAAATCAGCAGAAGAGAGACTCCAGAAACAAATCCATGCATATACAATAAAAATTTCTTTTTGACAGAGGAGCCAAGAATATACAATGGGGAAAGGACAGTCTCCTCAATAAATGGGTTGGGAAACTGAACGGACACAAGGAAATGAATGAGACTGAGCCTCTGTTTTATACCATACACAAAAATCAGTTCAAATGGATTAAGCACTTGAATGTAAGACCTAAAACTGCAAGAAAACACAGGGGGTAAGCTCCTTGACACTGGTCTTGGCAGTGATTGTTCCGGATTGATACCAGAAGTGAAAGTAGCAAAAGCAATCAACAAGGGGGACTAACTCCATCAGACTAAAAAGCATCTTCACAGCAAAGGAAACCACCAACAAAATGAAAAAGCAACCTACGAAATGGGAGAAAATGTTAGTAAGTCACATATCTCATAAAGGGTTAACATTTAAAATACATAAAGAACTCATAAAGCTAACCCCCCCCAAAAAAAACTAATTAAAAATGGGCAGAGGAACATAATAGACATTTCCCCAAAGTAGACAGATACACGAAAAGGTACTCAATATAATCAAGGAGATGCAAATCAAACTCACAATGAGATATCATCTCCACACCTGTCAGAACAGCCATTTCATAGAGTCCTAAAAATCCAAACATAGCCACAGAAAAGGAAACCGGGCACTGAAGATCGTCTGCGCTTCCGTGAACACTGCAGCACTGTTCACAATAACCAAGACATGGGACTGACCTGTGCCCATCAATGAATGAAGGAAGGAGATGTGGCACCTATATTGGAATACTACTTCAGCCATGAGAGAGAAGGAGATCCTACCATCTGTGACAACATGGATGGACCTTTAGGGCAGTATGCTAACTGAAATGAGCCAGACAGGGAAAGACAAATACTGCCTGGTATCACTTACATGTGGAATCTAAAAGAGTCACCTCATAAAAACAGAAGAAAAGCGCTTGCCAGGGGCTGGGGGATAGAAGAAATAGAGAGAGGTTGGTAAAAGGGTACAGACTTTTAGGATGAACAGGTAGGATGTATTAATATAACATGGTGACTATAATAGCTGATAACACTGAGTTGTGTAATTGACATTTGCCAAGAGAGTGTAACAAATACTCTCATAAAGAAAGAGGAAAAAGATATTTATGGTGATGGATATGTTAATTAACTAGGTAGGAGGAATTCTTTCACTATGTATATTAAATTAAATCATCACATTGTACACCTTAAATATCTTACCATTTGATTTGTCAATTATACCTCAATAAAGCAAAAAAAATGGAAATGCTAACTGTATTTCTGTATAATATTTTCATGGAATAGGTGGCCTATAATGTTAGTCAGTGCTCCTTGGATAAGAATCCATGTAATTTCATTTTATTTTAACTTCAACCAACATTTTTTTCCAGGAGTGAGGATGTGATGGTTAACAAGACATGTGCTCAATGACTTCTAGGAGTATACAGTATAATATGGAAATAGACACCAAACAAGTAACTTTACAAATAATGGCTTGTTTACAAATAAATACTATGTGATGATTTCTTCGGTATTTATTACAAGGTAAATATCTTTTCAGATGGCTATTCAGATGTGTGCTTTTGCTTTTCAAGTGAGGAAGATATAGTTAGTTACTATTTCCTTTTTAGACTTGACTAGAGTAAAATTTCATGATAAATTAAAACAGCTTCTGAACTTATACAAACCTTTATTTTAACTGTTAAAAGTCAATGTGTCTTATTTCCTGCAAGGTGACCAAGGAAATAGAGAGGGACAGAGTATGGGGAGGGGACTAAGCTACAAGTCATACACAGAAATAATCACGTCTTCTTTAGGTTTTATTCTCAGAATTGTTCTATATATCCACTGTTCTATAAATCAGTATAAAATTATTTTAGAAGTTTCAACTGGAGTTGTCTCTAAAACTGTGATGCCAGAAATTAAAAAAAAAAAGAGATATTAATTGCCTTTAGCCCCATGACAGAAATAAGGGATTGATTAAATTTTATGGAAGTACCATAGTACATTTTATATTAAAAAAGCAGAATTTCATAATCTTTTGAAACTCTGCAATACTTTAATGGTACTTCTAATAGTGCCTAACACTTGGAAGGATTCCACAGTTTGGCTCCTATAAAGTGGTTTTTGACAGCAAATGTGCAGGAACCAGAATCTCTACTGAAACTTGAATCTGAGCCACCTAGACATCATGATGTTGCCCAAATGTGAAGTGGTTTCCATTGGCAATACCATAATATCTTCTCACTGAAGCAAGAAGCTTGAGTTTGGGGGATATTTAGCTACCAAAAGAAGCAGACATTATCTAAGTCTTGATTGGAGAGAAAAAAAAAATTGAAAAAGACTTCCTGGCATTCATTCACTGGAAAATGAAGACATGAAGAAGCCAAATAAAGTTAACAGCTCTAAAGAGAGGCTAGAAATTGTGGTGCTCTGGAGTCCTCATCATCACTGCCATGCTCACTGATGCCAATAAACACTTACTAAGCTCTCACTGTGTGCAAAGTACAATGGCAGGGGCTTTAGTTGTGAAGGTCTTGAAGGTCATGGACTTTATATTATGCCTCCGCTTAACTCCTAAAGCTTGGCATGGGGCTTCTGAAGATAGCAGATATTCAGTAAATATGTATGAATTTTATGAATGAGACGGCAAGGGGCTTCTGGTCCCTGGGGAGATAAAACAGAGGCAACTTCCTTGCGAGCAGAGGTTTTACCCCTTTATAAAGGGGTTAACCCCTTTATACTGAGCCTATTTAGCACAGTGTGTAGCACATGACAGGTATCAGAAAACGGCCAATTAATCAATAATGTGCAAATAATTTTATAGAAAATTCAATTGAGCACTTATTATGCTTTAGATGCATTGCTACACTGAATTCCCTCATGTTGGAGGCACTGTTACTGTCTCCATCTTAGAGATGACACAGCTAAAGTTTATGGAGGTTAACTAACTTGCTTAGTTACTCAGATAGTAACTTGCAGAGGCAGGATTTGAGCCAAGGAAGCCTGACTGCATTTCACCCTCTTCACTATCCACATGCAAAAAAAGAAACGTTATGCACATGCAAAATATTTATGCACATGCAAAAAAGAGAAACGTTATTATAAGGAGGCATATGTTAACGGCCAGCTGAACGGCAGAGGTCATAAGTCCTCTAACTTTAGAGTAAGAAGTGGTTGCTGAGGTCTGGGCAGGAGGGAAAGCTTCATGAAGAAAGGGTAAATTGAAGTGGGTTTTGAAAGAGGGTTACACAAGAGGTTAAGAGAACAAAAAAATGGACAGAAATGCTAATAAGGTATTCCGAGGTCAGAGTTAGACCTTTTGGATAGCATGAAACAGCTCATATAGGATGGTAGGAGCAAGCCTAAGTGGAGATTTAGCAGGAACAAGAGAGCAAAGAACTGAAAGAGTTTGGATTTCATTCTTTACATTCAAGGGGAGCCAACAAAGTTGTTTTTTTTTTTTTTTTTCATAGAGAAAGAGGTGTGAAAAGCCGCTTTTTAGGAAGCTGTGCAGGATATGATAAAGGGCGAGATTCTAGGAACCACACAACCAGTTAGGTGGAGGTGACGAAGACCTGGACTAAGGCAGCAGGAACACAGAAGTGACAGATGAAAGAGCGAGCCGGCCGACATGACCGACGCAAGGATGAAGAGGGGGTGAGTCGGCATCTGTGTGACACACACTGAGAACATCACTGCCAGAAATGCGGACATTTAGGAAGGAAGGAAGGAAAGCTGGTTTTTGGAAGATGACTTAATTTCTGATTTGAAACACTTGATTCCTATAGGTTTGAGGCACTTATTTCTCAAACAACATACATTTGGGTGTTGTTATGAGCCAGAAACTGGGCAGGTACAAGACAGAACAGTGAGCAAGAAAGATATGGCCCTGTTTTCACACACTAAACTAGAGTTTATGCGAGAGGAGAGGCACTGAATAAAGAATTACAATAACGATGGTTGAGTTTTAGTATGATAATGATTAAATGCAGAGTATTAGGAGAGCAAATACTAGGAGCGCGTATGCAATCTAGTCTGGGGCTTCCCCGAGGAAGCGACATTTAAGCAATAGGCCTTGTTAGTAGTTTGATGTTCCATTTGAAGAAAGCTTATATACCAGAGGTGCCAATCATAACATGTGCTCATCAACCACCCCTTTTAGTGAAACTGCATTACTTATAGACCTGTTTCCAGGGACAGCAGGGGCCATCTTCTCTATCACATGACCCTGTGCCTCCTGTCTGCACCTTGTTGGGCCAGGGATGGACACTGATGCAGCCAACTCAAAGGACCATCATCTCTAATCTGAAGCAAAGAGATGAAAAAAAAATTTTTTTTTTTCCTGAAGAATTTAAATGGAAGAAACAGACTGTTGGAGGACTGCAGCTGGAGTGAGAACTAGAGAGACCTAAAGACCATGCATTTGCCAAGGTTCTTAGTGGGCGGGGAGAGTAAGCACCTTTGTCCATGAGACTCTGCAGACAAGAGTGGGTTGCCATTTCCTTCTCCAGGGGATCTTCCTGACCCAGGGCTCGAACCTGGGTCTCCTGCGTTGGTAGGGGGATTATTTACCACTGAGCCACCAGGGAAGCCCCAAGTAAGAGGAAGAAGTTGGTCAATACATAGTGAACAGAAGAATTAAGAGAGAGAAATGAGACTTGACTAGGGAAAATGTCTCCTGGGAGACAACGGGCAAGAGTGGCTATTTCACACAGGAATATTAATTGTCAATGACTTTCCGATCACAGACAGTGATTACCCTCACAATCACACTTGCTGGATTCATTTCATATTACAGCAACATTATAAAGTCTAAATAGCTTAAACTAAATTTTCAGATAGAGTTCAGTTCTTAGAAGTTTCCTATAAAAATCTTCTTTAGGAGACAAACTACAAATTCAATCCAAATGAGCTGAGTGGGTCTCTATTGCTTGTAGACAAAAGGGCTTAAATTGAAACACACTATATCCCCTCATGGATAAACTAAAAAGGAGATGCTGTATTGAGTTCAGCTACCAGGGTAAATAAATTAGTATATAGAAAAACAAATCTGTTTGCTACCTTTAAATGTCTTTAATTGTCATAATTATAGCATGCCTTTCTCAACACAGATGCATATGATATATTCTTAGGAAAATTGCCACAACTGTTGATACTTATACTCAAGTGTTGTATTTATATGCGGGATGCCATGTACATGAAATATATTTATACACACCTAACTAATGTCCTTGAATGCATGAGTGCTCGGCTGCTCAGACATCTGCAACTCTTTGTGACCTGATACACTGTAGCTCACCAGGCACCTCTGTCCATGGGATTTTTCCAGGCAAGAATACTGGAGGGGGGTGTCATTTCCTCCTCCAGCACATCTTCCCGACCCAGGGATTGAACCCGCGCCTCCTCTGTCTCCTGCATTGGCAAGCAGATGCTTCTTACCACGGCACCATCTGGGAATCCCAACTAATGTCCTTAGTAGACATCAATTATACAACTGTGCAAACAAAAGCATGTGACTTCCTCGTAATTCTGCATGCGTTATAGGAACACTGAGAGGAAAATCTCCAATATAATCACTGTTTCCACCCCCCGGCCCCCGACAGCCACCCAGTACATCACTGAGTAGAGAGACGGGATTAAGCAAGACTGCTCTCGACAACTTCACCTTCGAGTCTCACCCACGGCTGTCTTCTTACTGTGTCAGCCAATCTCTGTATTCCTCAGCTGGGCTTTCCCTAGTCCCTCTCCTGGTTGAAACCATACTATGGACAACCGTAGTCAATCAAGTGATAGAACGGTTAGATTATCTGGACTGAACAGTTTACACAGGCTCAAAATAGGAACTTTTTGACACAGTTACTATTTAGGGCTGAGGAAGATACCTGAGGGCTTCCCTGGTGGCTCAGCGGTAAAGAATCTGCCAGTAATGCAGAAGACCCAGGTTCGATCGCTGGGTCAGGAAGATGCCCTGGAAGAGGGCGTGGCAACCCACTCCAGTGTTCTTGCCTGGAGAATCCCATGGACAGAGGAGTCCGGTGAGCTACATTCATGGGGTCACAAAGAGTTGGACATGACTGAAGCGACTTAGCACACAGGCATGCAAGGTAGCTGAGCTAGTGGTGCCTGTCCCCAAAAAGAAATCTAGAAGTTTCCTCTTGTTTTTCGTTTTCCAGTTAGGCTAAACTCAGTGAATTACTTCAGCCAAGAGGAGATAAGAAAAAAAAAATAGGAGAAAATGAGTAAAGTGATTTTAATTAGTCAGGGGAAAAAAGAAGTAGGTTGAATATATACACACCCGTTCCCCTCCTGCTCCATGCCAAGGAGGCTGTGCGATGGGCTGGTTAGGGAAACACTGGTCCAAGGGCATTCGTGACAACAGACCAGGGCTGCCTCCTGCCAGACCACAGCGGAGCTTCAGCAGGGGGAAGCGGACGGGGAGGGAAAGTTCAGGCTTTGGGGACAATAAATTGTGCTTAATTACAAGAACACATACAAAACAAACAGTGGGTTGTTTTCCCACTGCAATATCAAAAGTTGCACTGGGAAATCATACCTTTTTGCCCAAGTGAAAGAAATTTGTTTCTGGACAGAATGTTTTCACCAGCGAAGAAATCGTTTTGAAAGAAATGAAGGAAGATTTTAAAATACTAACTGTATTATTTAAAACACTTAATTTTACTATAATAAGAGGAAAGCCTACTACTGAAGGGTTCATGAATCAAGCGTTCTGATAAATATCAGTCCAGTAAGGTAGGTGTTATACTCTCTTGGTTTCTAACGTGCTTTAAAAAAAGTAACATGGATCATAATGTGAAAATATATACACATAATATGAATTACACAAATAAATAAAAGTTGCAGAAATAGGTACGCCAGGTATACCCTTATGACACATATTATAAAACCTTCACAATAAAGTAGACTGAAGGCATTATATCATTGTGGGATTTATTAATACATTTCTTAATGGACTGTATATATAGAGAGATTTACCTTAATGGACAGTATATATACAGAGATTTACCTTATAAATTCAGATTTGCTCATCTCTTTTTTTTTTCCTGTTATCTTTTTTTTTTTAATTTTTAACTTTACAATACTGTATTGGTTTTGGCATACATTGACATGAATCTTATCTTGACATGCTTATCTCTTTTAGTAATGTGGACAATAATGAGTGCATGTTAAGTAATTTTACTTAAAAAAAAACCAACTGAGTCACAGATAACAGCTATATAAAATAGATTTATATAACTATCTGATTTCTGCATAGTGTCTATAAGCCACTATACATACCCCACACAGCAATTTACATCTACTTTGATTAATAGGGTATGTTATGGAGATATTATCTACAGTTCCCAACAAACCTGGACAACAACCAAGTTTGAAAAAACAACAACACTAGTAGAATCAAGTGAAAGAGATACACTGGAGCTGAAGCACTGATGGCAGAAACAGAAAGATACCAATTCCAACTTCAAGAAAACAGAAAGCACTCCTCAGTAGTTAAAACATGAGCTGACAGAACAAAATCGGGACAGGTACATGGTATCGTATACAGAAGCATTTCCTGTGTTAGCATTTATTTTACATGGAAAACCGCAAATAAATAATGATAAGAGATCATAGCATGTCTGATAATCTGTGACAACAGCTGTAGCCATGGGAGAAACCTGTCCGTCCTGAGCCCTGACCCGCAGAGTCTTTATCTGCCTGTGTACTCTCCACAGGCCAAGCATACAAAGGCCAAATGAGAATTTACACATGAATCAACGTTCTTTGCAGCATGGGCACCAGAGACATTTCTTTTCTCTATTACTGAGAGAAAGGCAGCCAGGTCTAAGCTTGTCTCACTAGAAATCATACAAGGGAAACAGTGATTTGCAGGAAAATGGCAGATCAGCAAAGGGAAGCTGTTCTGAATGCATGATAAAAATGGTAGCCATAAAGGACTAGATGAATATTTAGTTTGAAAGCAGCGCTGACAGTCACCATTGAGTCTTTATCCTATTCCAAACAGGTAGTGTCATACAAATCGCAACAGAGATACAATCCTGATAGAAGATTACACCAGATACCCGGGTGGGTATCTTAAAAGACTTCGGTCTTCATCTGAATAAATGTAAGACTCATAGATCCTCTGCATCCAGATCTTATACGGGGTACACGCCGTCATTTCACACGGATGACATATGGAGGGCATATTGCCCGCTTTGATAATTAGAAATAAATCAGTCAAGATGATTAAAAAAAAGCTTGTTCATGAAAAACTGGATACACATTTCATACTATGAAACTTGTAAAGGAAAAAATATGCAGACAGTGTATTTTTCTCTAACCCAAACCCCTTGGTGCTTAGGTCAGCTTGTAGAAATTCATAAAACTATCACCACGTTGCTATAGCCTTTCTTACAGGGACATGTACTGAATACTACTTGTTCTGGCTCATTTAATAGAGGAATGGAGATTTATCATTAAATCCGTGTTAATAGGCCATTCCAAAGAAGATTATGTAAGCTTCTAACAAATGACAGGTACTAACTAAATCAATAAAATTCATTTTTATTCCCTTGTTACCACTTCTACAGTTCTGTGCTTGCCATATTCCGTCTGTTTCCTGGAATGCTTACCTTCCTACTCAACAATGCATATACCTGACTTTCTTCAAATTTGGTTCAAAGCTGTCAGTTTAGGAGCTTTTAACTTAAGGCTCCAGTCATGGTGTGGCGGTTAGATACAGCAGACCATCAGTAAATGCTGCTAACCACGTACATGAATTATCAATGGACAACAGACCAAAAATCTTTAAAATAAACTTTATTCATGAGCTGTAAATACAAGAAATGTGGTATAACTTGTGTTTCATAAAAGGAAACTTTGAATTTTTAGCCTTTTAGAGTCCAGAAATGTGTCTGTAAACTTCATATCGCAATCCATGCTCTGAGACAACACCCAACATAAAGAGTTATTCCATTGTTATATCAGTTCATGGTCATGAGCTGTATCTATAAAACTGGCAGTGAATAGGTTTTTGACATTACTTGTTTCTCTTTATCTTTTGCAAAGTTAGTTTTTTAACCCTTTCAACTGCTTTCCTTTCCTCTCTTCTCCTGTATTCCTCCCTTTAGGCTGAAGCTCTATTTTGCCCTCTCTCTCTTCTTGATAACCTATTCATTTCCCTACCTTCTGACAGTTTAGTACTTCTTGAAGTAAACGTTAGAATTTTCCTTAAACTGAAAGCTCGTAATGGATAAGAATTATACCTACCATTTCTATATATCTAGAATCTCCTATAGTGCCTCAGGTAGTGTTAAGTCATTCAGCATACTTTTGAGAACTCTCAACAAACTATGTATAGATGGAATGTATTCCAACATAATAAACACATATGACAAGCCCACATCTAACATCATACTCAATGGTGAAATGTTGAAATTTTTTTTTCTAAGATCAGAAACAAGACAAGGGTTTTCATTCTTGCCACTTGTAGTCGACAGAGTACTGGAAGTCCCATTCAGAGCTATTGGGCAAAGAAAAGAAACAAAAGCTCTCCAACCTGGAAAGGAAGAAGCAAAACTGTCCTGATTTTCATATGATATGATGCTAGATACGTGCGTGCTAAGTCACGTCACTCGTGTCCAACCCTTTGTGACTCTATGGACTGTAGCCCGCCAGGCTCCTCTGTTCATGGGATTCTCTAGGCAAGAATACTGGAGTGGGTTGCTATGCCCTCCTAGATTCCACACCCAGGGATCAAACTCAGGTCTCTTACATCACCTGCATTACCACTAGCGCCATCTGGGAAGCCCCTTCAAATATATTACAAACATATAATAATCAAAATAGTACAGCGTTGGCATAAAAAGAGATAGATCAGTGCAACAGAGTCCAGAAATAAACCCATGTATATATATGGTCAATTAATTTTTGGCAGAGGAGTGAAGAATATACAATAAGGGAAATATCTTTTCAGTAATGCTGCTGGGAAAACTGGAAACCACTGTGCGGATGAGATATCTCTACTTTAATGTTCACTGCAGCATTACTCACAATAGCCAAGGCGCAGGAACCACCTAGGTGCCCATCAACACAGATATACACACACAATGAAATACTACTCAGCCTTAAGAGAAGGAAACTCTGTCATTTGTGACAACATGGATGAACCTGGACGACATTATGCTGTGTGAAACAGACCAGGCAGAGGAAGACAAATACTGCAAGGTATCACTTATATGTTGAGTCTTAAAAACAAAAAAGAAAACAAACGTTGAGTTGCCAGGGGCTGGGGGATGGTGGGGGAAAGAGGGAAAGGCTGGTAAAAGGGTACCAAAAAAGAAAAAAAAATATTCTTGAGAGATGCTAACAACTTAGGACTCTTAACAACACATTTCTGAAAGTAAAGCCATAATTTAGTTATTGGTATTCATTGACTTATTGAGTCAATTTATAAGTAAACTCATGAAACACTTGCATACAGAGGTGAGTTTCATAATGACAAGATATGACAGTGTCATGGAACAACGGACTGGTTCCAAATTGGGAAAGGAGTGCGTCAAGACTATATATTGTCACCCTGCTTCTTTAACTTAAATGCAAGTACATCATGTGAAATGCTGGGCTGGATGAAGCACAAACTGGAATTAAGATTGCCAGGAGAAATATCAGTAACCTCAGATATGCAGATGATACCACACTTCTGGCAGAAAGCAAAGAGGAACTAAAGAGCCTCTTGATGAAACTGAAAGAGGAAAGTGAAAAAGCTGGCTTAAAACTCAACATTCAAAAAACTAAGATCATGGTATCCAGAAGACTCTTGAGAGTCCCTTGGACTGCAAGGAGATCCAACCAGTCCATCCTAAAGGAAATCAGTCCTGAATATTCACTGGAAGGACTGATGTTGAAGCTGAAACTCCAATACTTTGGCCACCTGCCAAGAACTGACTTATTGGAAAAGACTCTGATGCTGGGAAAGATTGAAGGCAGGAGGAGAAGGGAGAGGATGAGATGGTTGGATGGCATCACTGACTCAATGGACATGAGTTTGAGTAAGCTCTGGGAATTGATAATGGACAGGGAAGCCTGGTGTGCTGCAGTCCATGGGGTTGCAAAGAGTTGGACACGACTGAGCAACTGAACTGAACTGAGCTACGACAGACTCAAATGTCACTTTTGATGACCTCAGTTCAGTTCAGTTCAGTCACTCAGTCATGTCCAACTCTTTGTGACACCATGAACCGCAGCACGCCAGGCCTGCCTGTCCATTACCAACTCCCAGAGTCCACCCAAACTCATGTCTATCGAGTTGGTGATGCCATCCAACCATCTCATCCTCTGTCGTCCCCTTCTCTTCCTGCCCTCAATTTTCCCCAGCATCAGGGTCTTTTCAAATGAATCAGCTCTTTGTGTGAGGTGGCCAAAGTATTGGAGTTTCAGCTTCAGCATCAGTCCTTCCAGTGAATATTCAGGACTGATTTCCTTTAGGATGTACTGGTTGGATCTCCTTGCAGTCCAAGGGACTCTCAAGAGTCTTCTCCTACACCACAGTTCAAAAGCATCAATTCTTTGGCGCTCAGCTTTCTTTATAGTCCAACTCTCACATCCATACATGACTACTGGAAAAACCATAGCCTTGACTAGATGGACCTTTGTTGGCAAAGTAATGTCTCTGCTTTTTAATATGCTGTATAGGTTGGTCATAACTTTCCTTCTAAGGAGTAAGCATCTTTTAATTTCATGGCTGCAATCACCATCTGCAGTGTTTCTGGAGCCCAGAAAAATAAAGTCAGCCACTGTTTCCCCATCTATTTCCCATGAAGTGATGGGACCAGATGCAATGACCTCAAAGAGATAAAGTTTAGATGGTAAAGGAGGAACAAAGAAAGACTACATTAGATACTCATGACTGTACACTAATTTCTTTGTATATTAGTTTTTTTTTTAATTAGTTTAATTTTGGGGGGATTTATTCTTTTTTTAATAAGATAAAGTTACCTTAATTTGAAAAATGATATAGAAATATTAAGACTATGTTGAGTCAATGGTATTTTCTTTGTAGGGCTTAAAGGACTAGAATCTTCAAAAGCAGAGCAGATGCCTGTTCCCATTGTACAAGGATAACAAAGGAACGGAAATAGGATTTTGGTTGACAGGGCTTTTAAAAAGCAACATGGTGGGGAGAAAATCAAGAACTTCCCCAAATACCAACAGACAGCTAGACAGAAGAAAATGAAAATTTGAATCCACTTAATTCAATACATGTAAGATGTTATTTAACTGTGTGTGTGTGTTTTTTTTTTTTCTTTTTTTGAGTTTTAGGAGCAGGGGACCTAAGTCTATACACCTGGGGCTATTTCCCAACTTCACCTCACTCGGTATTTTGTTCTCCTCTATCATCACACTTGGTAAGGCCCGCTTCTTATCAAAGTCTTCTCTCTTAATCTCATCATTCATCGTGTTTCCTCCTTATTGTAGATCATCAGGCCATGAATGAGACAATGGATAGCTTCACTAGCATCAGTGTACAACGCATCTACTCCATCTACCAGGTCTGTCAATCTGCCATGGGGGAAACTGGATGGGCCTGTAATTTGATGTTCACAAAAACAAGCTGATAATTACATAAAAATGTTTGCAATGTTTGAGTAAATGACTTTGGATAACACTGGTATTCTCTAAATAAGATATTTACATATTCTCTAAATATTTAAGTATCTAAACTAAGCTGATGTTTTTAAAATTTTTTTACTGAAGTATAGTTTATTTATAGTGGTGTGTTAGTTTTGGCTATACAGCAAAGTGATCAGTTATACATATATCCACTTTTTAAAATTCTTTTCCCATATAGGCCATTACAATATTGAGCAGAGTCCCCTCTGCTATATAGTAGGTCCTGGGTAGTTTTTCATTTTATACATAGTGCTATGTCAATCCAAATCTCCCAATTTCTCCCTCCCCTCCCCTTTCCCCCCATAACCATGTTTTCTCCATCCATGACTCTTTCTGCTTTGGATATAAGTTCATTTGTGCCATTTTTTAAGATGCTACATGTAAGTAATACCATGGGACGCTTGTCTTTCTCTGTCTGATTTCACTCGATAGGACAGTCTCTAGGTCCACCCATGCTGGTGCAAATGGTGATCACAACCTTTTTATGTAAACGCTTTGTATGTTTGAAGTAAAATACCAAATCTGTCCCTTCCCAATTAGGTTTTCCTTATTACTGCTGTATTCCCCACCACATAAAAAATGAAAATAAAAACAAACCAGTCTGCCAAAGTGTATGAACAATACACCAAACATACAAATGTTACCTTTTAAAAAGGTTATGATGCTCAACAGTCGAAGGATATGGTTTTCAAACATTTGTACCACAACACTAAAATGGTAAAACCGCTATCACGGAAGTGGGAAGAATTAGGTAGCATCTGGGAACATCTTTTCTTCATACTTAAGTGACAAAAGGTATAAGAGACTCTTTTTTCCCCCAAGTTTGACTGGGTTACTCTTTTGGCAAAGGATTACTAGCCACTGGGGGAAAAAATAAACTGCATAAAACAGAATTCCTAAATTTGTAAGGTAACATTAAGCTGTGGTTTCTTACTAAAATGTCATTAAAATTCTTTAAAAAAGAAATCCAGAGAAAGAGAACTTGCTTTTTATTTTCTAATCTCTGAAATATCTCTATTTTTAGTAATCACAAACTTTTGAACTTTTTATTTTGTATTAGGGTATAACCGATTAACAAAGAATGTTGTGACAGTTTCAGGTGAACGGTGATGGGACTCAGCCGTTCATATACATGTATCCATTCTCCCCTAAAACACTCTCTCATCCAGGCTGCCACGTAACATCGAGCAGAGTTCCACGTGCTATAGAGTAGGTCCATGCTGGTTATCTGTTTCAAATACAGCACATGTCCATCCCCAATTCCCCAGCTATCCCTTCTACCAATCTTCCCCCCTGGCAACTGTAAGTTTGAATGAGAACTTGCTTTTAAAGTTATGTGCTTATAGTTATGTTGGGGCTACTGAAAAACTGTCTCCATCACAGTGGCAAACAGCTGATGTGAACAACTTGCATGAAATCTGCACAAGTGAGAAGCGGCTAAATTTGAGGATGGGTACAGCCTATAGACTGTAAAGAAAGCTGAGCGCTGAAGAATTGATGCTTTTGAACTGTGGTGTTGGAGAAGCCTCGAGAGTCCCTTGGACTGCAAGGAGATCCAACCAGTCCATCCTAAAGGAAATCAGTCCTGAATATTCATTGGAAGGTCTGATGTTGAAGCTGAAACTCCAATACTTTGGCCACCTGATATGAAGAGCTGGGAAAACACCCTGATGCTGGGAAAGATTGAAGGTGGGAGGAGAAAGGGATGATAGAGGATGAGATGGTTGGATGGCATCACTGACTCAATGGGCGTAAGTTTGAGTAAACTCCAGGAGTTGGTGATGGACAGGGAGGCCTGGTGTGCTGCAGGCCATGGGGTTGCAGAGTCGGACATAACTGAGTGACTGAAATGAATTGAACTGAATAGCCTATGTTAGTCAATAGTGAAGTGAAAGTCCCTCAGTCATGTCCAATTCTCTGCAACCCCATGGACTGTAGCCTACCAGGCTTCTCTGTCCATTGGATTTTCCAGGCAAAAGTACTGGAGTGGGTTGCCATTTCCTTCTCCAGGGGATCTTCCCAACCCAGGGATCGAACCCAGGTCTCCCGCATTGCAGGCAGACTCTTCACCCTCTGAGCCACCAGGGAAGCCCTAATGTTAATGTTAGTCAGTGGTGAGTTTTAAATATTCATCAAACACTGTTAGATCCGCACCGTCTAGCTGAATAGCTTCTAGTTCACTTATAGTTAGAAGTCTCCTATGCTGATGAAAGAAAACCTTTAATGTCATGCATTTGCTATTTTTCTTTTTTGCCCTGTAACCCATCTCTGATCTCCAGAATGTTTTCTTCAATAAATGTTTAAAGATTAAAAAATAGAGTATGGTCAAATGTCAACATTTTACTTGCAATTATCATTCCCAAATCTCTTCGTCTCCCAGACTTCCCCAGCTCAGTAACTGACCTCACCCAGATGTTCAAGCCAGAAATGGAGAATCACCCTTCGTCCCTTCACTTGCAGGCACCTCCCACATCTAAGTGATTCAGACATGTTGGTCGCTCCTTGCTATCTCCACCGCTGCTATTGTTTAAGCCACTGTCGTCTCCTGCCCAGGCTACTGCAATAGCTTCCTAAGTGGCCAGCTCCTTACATTTTTGCTTCCCAACCAGTCTACCTTCTCTCTGTGATCAGATACCATCACTCTGTAATTTGAGGTCCTCCAGTGGCATCTCACTGGCCTCAGAGCAAAACAGAAGGGTGGTTTCTGGGTTTAGAGGTCCCCAAACAGTCTGGCCTTTGCCTTTATCTTCTCCTTGTTCTACCTGCTTTGGCATCACTTGCCTTCTTTCTGTTCCTTTCTGTTTCCTTGGTCTGTGGAGAGTAAATCTATGGATTTTCAAGGCTGAAGTAATTTAAGGAGCCTTTTTCTGAAGGTGAAGGAAATATACTTATCACGATCAAGACTTGTGAGTTCCACTTAGAAATGCTCTCAGTGTCATTTAAAAAAAAAACAAACCCAAAACCAGCAGACTGTTTTAATTCCTACAAAATGAATATTTCTGCAGAAACAATTTAAAGACAGTTTCATATTTGTTGTACTTAGTTATGTATAATGCATAATGGAAGATTATAAACATGTACATTTCTAAATATGCAAAAATTATAAGTTTAGAAAGGGCAAGATTTTCTCAAGAATTATACCCAGTCTTCTGTTTATATAAAAAATGCAACGGTGATTGAGTACTTTACAATGCTGAAAAGATCCACACTACTTTCATTCACGACTCTGCTATTTAAAGTAACTGTACTATATATTTTTTTCTTATTTGAATTCTTGAAAAAGTGCTTTACAAGAGGAAAGAAATTTTCTTTTTGCTCCTCACAGGAGCATCCAGAATGCCACTGTTTCAGGACTTTCACTGTGATGTACAAAATACTGACACTGATTACACACTTGAAAATGATGAATTGTTTTCCTCATTAGTATGGGAAGCATTATAAACCCTTAAAATAAGACATTTTGCATAGACTTTCTCTGATAGGACTAGTAATTTCAAATCCTCCAGAATCTTGAAGAAGCCAAATTAGTCTAACAAAATGGATTCATACTGTCATTATTAGTGTTATATCAATTGTTACTGGGAAATAATGGTCAATAACAATTTTACTATTAGCTTTTTAAACAACTAAAAAGTTTGGAATATAAGAATTGTAATAGAGAGACAAAAGCCCAACATTCAGTTTTTGCTATGTGAAGTAAGAATAAAGACAAAAATCCAAGTGTAAAAAAGTAATTTTGGCTGATAAAGTAAGCTAAAGTAGAATTACTGTGTTACTTGAGAGTTTCTTCTAAATGGCAAATAATAAAAGCTGAAGATTGAACTTCTTAAAGACCTTTATGTATAATTAAAACCATCCCCCAAATCTGATTAGTAAAAAGTGGGAATTACAGCTATAACTAGAAACTGAAAATACCATCAGTCTTTAGACGTTATTAAAAAAAAAGCAAAATTTGGTTTGTAGAAAAAAAAAGGATTTGTAACTTATTTTTTCCAGAATTTTCCAGTAATTTTTCAAATAAGGTGTTAAACTGAGTAAGAGACTCAAAGCTCAGGGAGAATACCATTTTCATGAGCTGACTTTTATTTTTAGACTGATTGGTAGTAAAATAAATGATCATTCAAACTTTAAATGGGAAGAAAAGAACTAGTTTAGAAAAGGCTCAAGGTAGAAGGCAGTGTGAAGAAAAGTAGAACTGTTAGAGATGCACTAATGCTTTTTTACTTCAGTGGAAAGGATGGGTAAGTGTGTGGGCACAGTACTAAGTACTGTCTAAGGAGACAGTAGCTTTGAGGAAGAGGCGAGTGAGTCTTGCTGATGAGCGGTGTACCATTCCCTGTGGGTCTGAGTTGGGCTGAGAATTATCTCCAACTCTTTAGGAAGTATTGTATTACTTCATAATCAATTATTGGTTCTAAATTATGAATATATTTACATATGAAAAATAAAACAGTTCCAAATCTCTTGAAGGATCTGGCTTGGGCAAGACTGTGTTCAGTATTTTTAAAGTGACGGACCTAAGAACGATATGACCTAAAGGGTTAACCACATTTGCACAGCAGTTTTGGAAAAAGGTGTGACAAAAATATGGCCTGCATCACTGATGTTCTAGTACACATAAAGCATTTATTAATAAAGGAAAGAAGACAGAAAAAGGATGGTGGCTAAGGAAAACTTAAAGACACTAATAACTACAAACTTTAGTCCAGAACTAAACTGTGCTTAAATGTGAAGAAAAGAGAATGTAAAAAAAAATCTCCTTATTTACGTGTGAACTATGATTTGCAAGTATGAGGTTGGGCATTAGCTACTACTAATCTTTAAATAATTTAGAAAACTATAGAAAATCACACTCAGATTTGCCTTTTTTAATCACACTGCGTGTGTGCTAAGTTGCTTCAGTTGTAATCACGCTGCTGCTGCTGCTGCTGCTGCTGCTGCTAAGTCGCTTCAGTCGTGTCTGACTCTGTGCGACCCCATAGATGGCAGCCCACCAGGCTCCCCGTCCCTGGGATTCTCCAGGCAAGAACACTGGAGTGGGTTGCCATTTCCTTCTCCAATGCATGAAAGTGAAAAGTGAAAGGAAGTTGCTTATGTAATCGCGCTATCAGAAGCTTAATGTGTGACTACAGACGTTATCTCAGTCTCCTTCATTTCTACATGGTCTGTCAGTCATTTTAGCCATTGCAAAACCCAAAGGAAACCAAACTTCATTTTACTCAGTTATACAAACACACACGAAACACAGTTGTCTCTAGATACTGAAATGGAACATTTTTCTAGTATCACTGGATAAAGGCAAGGTTTTCAAAAATAAAATTGTATCTTTCATTTTATTCTAGTTCCATTAAGTTTCTTCTACTTTACAATCTGGATTTCCTGTGCAGCCAGTAGGACCTACATTTCAAGTGTGAGGAAATTTTAAATAAAGTGGAATGTTTTTAAGCAGCACACTGATGGTTTTGTTTTGG
This sequence comes from Capricornis sumatraensis, assembly GCF_032405125.1. Lineage (NCBI taxonomy): Eukaryota > Metazoa > Chordata > Mammalia > Artiodactyla > Bovidae > Capricornis > Capricornis sumatraensis. The sequence goes on from NC_091077.1 coordinate 92,451,269, forward strand.
GATACGGAATAGAAAACTATTTCCTCAAGATATTTTGTGTTCAGCATAAAATATTTAAAATGTCTCATTTCCAAAAGATCTGGTGGGAGTTCATGACAGATGTGTTATTTCTTCTTCTTTTTTTTTTTTAGCAGCATTATTTTGTCTAATTAGCACTGCTGAGTTACCCATGGCAGTAGGAAGTTATTGAGAGGAAAGAAAAGTAGACCAGCTTCTTTAGAGAAAAGAACAAACTGGGATAAGATGGGAGAGAGGCACTTATTTATTTTTTTGCAAGGTATTCTGCAGCAAATGCCCACAAACGGCCCACAGAGAGTTCATTTATTTACGCATCACCATATGATGAATCAGACCACCTTTAGTCTCAAACAGCGAAAGCCTTGGTACAAAGCAAAGCATTCTCCAGGTGTTAGTTTAGGTTTGTCATTATTCCTATTTATAGACTCTGTCTAGTAAAGGAAGACAAATTACTGTAAGTGGGGGTAAACGTGATTAAATGAGTCCTCTGAAGATAAGAGGGTACATGGACAAGGGTCATTAACACAAGTGACCTCTCTACCCAGACCATATTTTTATTTTGCCAATTTGGTAAAACAAAAACAAAAACAAAACAAAACACAAAAACAAACCATAAACAACCCTACAAAGCAAGAAGAGAAGAATTTCTACTATGTATATCTAGAGAGAAATAGATCTCTTTTATCCTAATAAGCATTTTCATGCTTTTGCAGTGTTTTAATAACCCACTGCTGGTGCCAAAATACTCTCAGAACACATGAGAACAATATTGGAGAAATTTTTCATCCCAGGGAGACTGATCGGAAACACTGAAGAAATGGAGTTAGAATCAGACTAAATATGAGGCCCAGAATGTAAATTAGTGGATACCAAGATCATCTGAATCAAATGAAAAGTTTACATTTGTAAAGTTTCAATTAAAACATCTACACTCTTTCTTTCACCTGACTGTAGCCCCATATGGCAAGGTCAGCCCTTTCAGTGAACAAACAGCTCAGTCGCCTCTAGTGTAGCTGTTATCTTCCTCAACAAGGGGAGACATTTGGCACAGCCTAAAGCTGGGGCATGAACCCTGGCTAAGCTTAAGACATTTATCTGACAGCATCAGCTGACACTCCACAAACACATTTGCTCTCCATGACCTCAGAGCATTCGTGATTAATCAAAAATGTATCTTGAATCTTGAGAACAAGCTACAACCAGGCACACACAAAAAAAGAATATGCTCTCGATCTCGCTTATCGACTCAAGAGGTATATTGAATTTAGAAATAGCAAATAGAATAAAATGATCAATATGTTCTCACTTGTCCATGGAAGAGCAAACTTTATCCCTCAAGCAAAAGACATTGATCATGTAAATGCTTCAGAACTGCTTTCCAAACTGAAGAATGCAAAATGTACATGGCTTATGGGGGGTGGGGAAGGAGGCCTACCAAAGCAGCAGCTTTTGCTTTAACTAAAAAAAAAATCTATAGCTTAGGGACATAAAGGTTATGTCTGTAGTGTGCTATACTTTTAGAAAACCTGTGTGTTCCACTTAAAACCTTTTTTTGGTAACATGTTGCCAAATGTTCTTAATAAAACATTATAAAAGAGACTTTAAAACTTAATGAAGGAACATTATTCGTAAAAAAAAACTCCCTGCCTCAATTTAAATGAGACACAGTTATAACATATCCCCTATGCACTGTTTACAATTTATAATGTATAATTTATGTCTCTTGGTTCAAACTCACTATTTTCTGCAGTCATCTGCTAAGTAATAAGATTAGCATGCGAATATTGTAATATTCTGCTTCCCAACACAGTATAATTTAGTACATTTTAATTTTCTTTCGTACTTTCACTTTCTTATAACAATACTGAACTCTAATTAAAGTAATGGGAAACATAAGCATAAGCCCCACCCTTGATGATCTGAAAATAATTATTATTAAAAAAAATCTACAATTGAAATTATTAAGTCCCCTTCTGGCCTGGTTACCCACTGGTTAGGTTACAGGGGTTCACGATCCTACGGCAGTTCGTTCCACTAAAGAAAAACTATCCGTCCTGGTCCCTGTTGGCATGGCAAACAAACTTTCATAGCATGCGCGCACTCTATAAAATGGCGGTACTAATTAGAAGAGATAAACTCATGCTGAGACATGATATGAATCGGCTTTATGTATCTACTAAGCTCACAGCAGTGCTAGATTTATACCGTTGTTGCTTTAAACTAACACTACACAGAAAATTTCAACTTCTAAATCTGTATGATAAGAAAGCAAAAGTGATTGAGCTGGAAAAAACAGAGCCTCAGCCCCTCATTTTCGGTTTCACTTCTAAAATGTTTCTTGTGCACTTAGAGGATGCCCAGCACTTCTTTCCCATATGTTTACCTAACTTGAATTCTTCAAACACGAATTGCAAGTACCAGATAGCACAGCTGTATGTTTTGACATCCATGGTGAAAATGAGCAGAAAATCTAACTGTTCCATATCAAGAAGTATTTTTACTAGTGCTAATGTGCCTTAAATACCTTGTTCCACAGATGAGTGGCCTGGCACCTGCTGCATGAGAAATAGCCAATTACTGTTCAGTGTCTCTAATTTTCTGATTCAATTAGCATGCTTCAGAGCTTTCCAGTTTAATTGCAAACTACTTCACAGTTAGCTCTCTGATTAATCATTGCCCATCTGCAAGCCATCGGAAAACTTAGTGGAACAAATTTGTGTACTTTGGAATGCTGGGAGCTTAGCAAATCAAACTTGTTTTGGTATATAAAGCTTTAATTTTGTTTGCCCTTTTCAGCTGCACTTGTAAGAAGCTCTGTACTGATTAAACAGGAAGTCCGGACAATAATATGCTACATTATGCATATAATTACTGTAAATACAACCGAGATTGTAGAAACATCATTTAAGGTTAGGCACTAACATGAATGGAGAAGGAGGTCAAGAAAACACATTTGGAATCAATTTCTTTCCATTATGACCAAATGTAAGTATCAAGGGTTGGGGGGGGGTGGCTATGTGACCCACAGTGATGTCATTACAGCACCTGTTCCCCTGAAGGCATTTTAAATTCTGGCTTTTCATGTATTCATAAAATCTTTCTTGTTATTTAATTAGTAGAGTACTAAGTTTTATAAGCTTTGTTTACAAAACATATATTAGGGATTTTAAAGCAAACTGGCACCACATTGTTTATGCTTCATTTTCCCAGCTTTCTTGCTGGTCTGCCGAACGTATGAATGGTAATGTCAGAAAACAAAACTGTTTTAATCGAGCTTTGGTTGGAGTGTAGATTATATCTTAACCCACAATCACGATCTCTTTATTTCTGAACAATGAAACAGGAATTGCGTATTTTGTTCACTCCTATGCACAAACCCCACGGAGGGGATTTTTGCACTGAATGAGAAAGGAGGCTCTATGAGATTCTCTCTGAGGTCCATTCCAACATTCAGTCTCTCTGGCTCATATTTTACAAAATTTGGAACTACTATATATGATTTTTTTCAAAGCTTCTAAATGCATGTACTATGTAAGAGCTTTAATTTCAAATTGGAAATTGTCAACTCAGGAGGGCAGGGGCTGTTGTATGCAGCTCAGCACTGTATCTCCGGTGCGTCACGGTGGGCCTACACATTCTTGGTGCCCAATTAACATTTTGGATGAAGGAAATGGAAGCAGTATGGGTTCTGAATTTTCCATGTCATGTCACAGGGCCAGGTTGGACACTCTGTTCTCCTCCATAACCTAAACAGGATGCAGTCATGTTTTCTATAAAGACGTTGACAAATATCATCATCCTGTAAATACTTGGCATAAAGAATAATACAGAGAGAAGAGTGCTTTGCTAATTATGATGCCCTGTAATGGTATGTTATTAGCAACAAAGAGCCCCCCTCCCCAAAAAAAAAAAGCCGAAGTATTCTATCTTTTATGAAGATCCTTCACATGTTGTGGGAATGTTTAAATGCTGAAAGTTAAAACCCCAATGACAGCCCTAAAAATAACACTAAAGTTGGAGACATGGTTTCTGGAAATTGCATGATGAAATGAAAATTTTATCAACAGTCAAGGGATAATCAGTGTGGAGTGACTTTCTGACTCTCTTACCAGTAGGCACGTGTGAGGCCAAGATTCCATGAGCGCTCTAGTAGCTCCTATTCTGTTTCTCTTAAGGGCTGTAAAACTCAAGTGGGCTGACTTCAAGCTTCTCTGAACTTCAATGCAGGCAGCCAGTGTAAGAAACGCTGAGAAGGCATAATCTGATCATAGCAGCTCAGGCAAGTGAGCAGGCAGGCTGCCACATTCTGCTGCCCACGAGCAGGGAAGCACGGCTGGAATCCCCACTAAGATCGAATTACAAAATAATCAAGCTTTGTGGCCAGGCGGGCACGAGAGGCTTTTGTGAGGTCATGACATAAATCAGGGACTAGCCTGGGCAAAACCGTGCAGTCAAAACCAATACTTTTTATACCACATTTACAGTGTGGTTTGCTAGGGAAAATAAATTGTTAATGATGCTCAGTTGTTTTTTTTTTTAATTCAGGAAAGGGCAAATGGTTCTCCTCACACAAACTCCCACCAATTGAGCCTTATGCTTAGAGATAAGCACTTAAACCTCACACATTGAAGAAAAACAATGAGAGCTGTCCAAAATGGAATTTGGCCAAGGAGAGACCACACTGGGCCTTGCCCCCTGTCCTGGGGTTTTCAGTTCTACCTCTACCTAATACCCACTGTGTAGCCGAATGTCTATGTGTATCAGAGTAATGATGGAACAACTGAGTGGATAATGAATGAAAACGATTGCAAAGCACACTGCAAGTGCTTAAAGGACCCAAATATGATTTGAGAGGGTGGCATATCTTGGGCCAAGAGAGTCATTTCCGGAAATAATCCCATTATGCAAAAAGAACAGAATATTCTTTGGGAAGCTGGCTGATATGGATGGCTCTAATGTGGCACCAAACCCAGACAGTGATACCCTATAGAGAAGTGTTAACGTTTGTATGGTTCTCAAAGCTGAATCGGCTATAGAAATTATATTTTATTTCCTGAGAAGTTTCAACATGATTGTCTGTGCTACACTAAATATAAAAGACAATGAAATTATAGAATATAATTAGCCTCTCGATAGAAGAAAAATGTGAAAATCTGGGTGGAGATTTCAGAGACAATAGCAGGACTCCTAGGGGATGCCTGTTTGGCAGACTTCTGCTGGAATGACCTTAATCAAGGTGGATGGAGCAGCTACTACAAAGACAACAAATAAGCAAGCAAAAATCTAAATGCAATATAGCCAAGGCTTCTTGGTAAACCATAGACCGGGCGTATCAAGAGATCAGGGGCATACCACTTTGTGAGAACTGTGTAGGGGCTTCAGAGAAACACTTTGAGGTGGTTCAATGTGAACTGAGGGCCATGTGTTGGTTCTTCACTTACACTTCTGATATGCTGATAATTACCGTCAATAATATCTTTCTTAGACATAGAAGCAATATATTTGCACACTACACACTCAGAGTGCTTTTAACTTTTAACGGGAAAAATACAAGTGACTATAAAGTTCACACGAATTTTTAAGAAATAAAAAAAAAGGCAAAAAGTAGTTGCTTTTAGATAGGAAATCTTATAAGAGATATGAAATTTAACATCTACTGTACTTTAAGCCTATATATTATTGATAATTTAAAATTATAATTAGTGTTCTTGGGACCGAATGCTACACTGAAACTAAATATGCACATATGTATGAGATGTGAGATGCTGCTGCAGGAGAGAAATACCCTATTTTTAAAGCAAAAAAAATCCTACTGAAGTCTATCCTTTCATTTATATGTCTCATGTAAATTACACATAATTTTAAATCTTCAACACGTTGAAAATGGCCAGGTCTCATGGCACTTCTATTTTATTATCTCCCATTTTTACTTGGCCATGGTAATGGAGACTTTCTAGAGAACATTAGGGATAAAATATTATACACTTTGAATTGATACAAGAAATGACCACTAGAAAAAATTAATTTTTATTTGTTTAAATCTGGTAAAAAAAATATATACATAATAATTTTTCTACTCTAAAGGCATTTTCTTATGCAGTAACACCACAAAAATAGCTTAAGTTTAAAATAGTGGATTTCCCATATGGTTAGTCCACAGCAAGATAAAGTTGTAAATGAGGGGACTATGTGAAGAAAACATAAAAAAGCCTTAAGGGCACATACAAAAAATGTGATTTTTGTATGATTTACATACACAATTTTATTCCCCAAAATCCAAAGAGAAAAGCTTAATATGTCATAATTGAAACTGTATTCCACATCAAGTATTCCTGATTACGTATTTAACTCTAAAATGCAAAACTCAATTTAGAGCATAATGTGGGAGAGGAGTTAGTAAGAATCTAACCTTTTGCATTTCTTGACTTTTTTGGGCTTGTGGTAATGCTGTATTTATAGAGATTCTACACTTTCAAATTTAAGTCTTGAAATGTCAGAAAAATCCCAAAGCTGAGATCTCACAGAAGGTGATTTTTAACAGTCCTTAAAAGTAAAGACTTTATGATCTTCTGACAACTGGAGCTTTCACATTTTAAGATTTAAAATTTTCAGTCCTAATATTACATAAGCACACACATTGGTACGCTTTTAAAGATTCCATCATCTTTTGATAAACCTGGAAAGAAGGGGAAAATAAGAAAATAGAGAAAGAAAGTTGTGAAGTTCAGGAATATTATAGAATCAAAGATATAAAGACTATTTAAAGAGTCTTTTGTATTTAAACATGGTCCCTTATAAGAATATATTTCCAATGTAAAAGATCACAAGATCCAGTTAATTTCTGATTGTTTATAGTAAAGATGAAGATCTAATACGTTGGAGTTCGGATATAGAAGCACATAGAAGCCAAGAAAGGTTGAATAACTTGATCAAGATTATGCTTCTAGCTAGTTGTAGACATATCTTGAATATACCAGGTCTTTTGTCTTCAGGCTTATCAGTCCCATAGCTAAAATTGTATACATAATTCCTGAATTCATTTGTTTTCAATGTATCCTACCACCATCAGTATGATCACAGAGAAGTCACATCCTCTAGTTTTCGCATCACTTTCAACTCGGCAAACATTTTCCCACTACCTACTATGAGCCAGATGTATATATTACAAAGATAAGACAGGGGTTAATCTTATGGTTGAGTGAAGGAGAGAGGACTGGTAAACAAGTATCATTAAAGGCAGTACTTGATTTGACTAGAAAGTCATTAAGTCCAAGGTGCCATTTGGTTTCTGATCAGTAAGATTAAACTACATGATGTCTAAGTCCTTTTCTAAAACAATTTGAATTTCAATTTTTCCCCTCTATTCTTATTTCTTTGATGGACTTCTTAATAAGTAAGTAGTTGATAAGACCAAAATTTCTAAATATTGAAAGTGATTTCAATGGAATACAGTGATATGTTTATGAATAGATATGCAATGAACAAAGCCTTTTATGTGCAAATACGTTTGTGAAATTATGGGTTTCTTTGGCATAGGCCTTTAATGTGTAAATGTTCATTGTAACTCCAAGAGGAAAATTTAATATGCAATGTTTCCTTTTTTTCATTAAAAAAAAAAAATGCCCCCCAGAGGAGCTTTTGTTACTATCTCTATATCTCAGGATTAGTATTCTAATAAGCATAGTTTGAGTAACACTAGTCCCAACTCAACCCATCCTACGCACGCACTGGCTAGTTAATCCTCCTAAAATGTTGCTTTCATTGTATTTCTCTGTTCATAATCTTTCAGTGATTCTCTGTGGCATATAAATTGAAGTTCATACCCCTCAGCTCCTTTAGCTGCTGCTTGTACATTCCTCTTCACTTAATTTCTCACAATTTCCTTAAATTTCCAGACTCCAGCCAAAATGTCACTGAATTTACCTAGCTCTTTCTGTCTGGGATCCCACTACTTTCCTTTATCTAGATAGCTTTCCTGGTTCATAAAATTACTGATGACTTCTCTGATAAAAATCATTCAGCCTCTGTTGTCTCAATAAAGGAACACACTGCGCAACTTCTGACCTTCTTACCTGAACCGCTTTCTATGCTCTTCCCTTTTAGTGGCAGTTCTCTTTTCGGTGCAGATCTCAGACCTCTCTTGGCTAACACAGTGTAAGCTCCCTGGGGTCAGGCAGAGGCTCTTGCCTGCCACAGTTCAGTACATTCTCTTATACCTAGCATGATTTTAAGGGAGGGGAATGGTGAGACTGTTGGTGACAAAGTAAAAACCACAGGAAAGAGAAGCACGTAAACCAGGAGCCTAATCCACCTTCCAATGTAGGAGATGTGGGTTCGATCCCTGGGTTGGGAAGATCCCCTGGAGAAGGGAATGGCAACCCACTCCAGTATTCTCGCCCGGAGAATCCCATGGAGAGAGAAGCCTGGCAGGCTGCAGTCCATGTGGTTGCAAAGAGTAGAATACGATGGAACATGCGAGCATTCAAATGTTCACTTACAAACTAAATACATAGTGGTTTACATTAACCACATTTCCCCAATGTCAAATGGTGACTGCTCAGGCAAGAGTTTTCAACCTTGACTGTTGACATATCCTAAATGTATAATATAATTGAGGTATTTAATATTGAAACTCTATATTCAATATTTTCTTAAATATTCTTGAATAGTTTCAGGTCATTATACATAAAAGAAGAGTTTTAATTCCAAAAGACACCTCTATCCCAATGAAGAAATTTTAAATAAGAAGGAGGGTGTTCCAGTAACAAATATTTTAAAAGGTTATCTATTATAATTAATAAACTGCTTTAGTGAAACTGCAAAATTAACAGTCTCTTAATTTTAGACTGTAGTATAACTTTTTTTAACATTCTTCATAATCAATTTAGTCTTGTCAATTAAAAAAATGAATGTTGCCCAGTAACATTTATCACTGCGACTGTAAATTATTCTGAAATTTGGATAACATTTAACTTCAGGTGACACAAGGCCTTAGTGAATTTCCACCTTCTGAAAAGTTCTTATTTTTAGATATAAAGATTCTCTTCTTTTAGCAACTGAAAGAAATAGTTTTTGAATGTTTTGATTAAGAAAAAAGGGCTTTGTTTAAAAGTAAAGTATATTATCTTTAACCACAGATGAAAATAAACGAAGTATATAAATAACATCACCCTTCCTGAATATCAGAATATACAGTATTTATTTCTTTATACATTGCGTTATATTCAATAGTTTGGTAATTCTGATAAATGTGATTAGTCATGTCTGTTACTTTAGTATGTATATACTTTCTTCCTTCTTAAAACCATTATTAGAGGATTTGAAAGGTACACATCATGACAGCAATGATCCTGTTGATCTCTTCACCACTCTACCTTGGGGCCTAGGGCTATACCTGGCACATAAGAGATACTCAGTAAGTACTTGTTAAATAAATGAACTGCTAGAATACATGCTCCATGAGGAAAAGGAATATATTTGATAGACTGCTAGTTAAAGATCTGGCCCCTGAATTCATACTTGTAGTGTTTGAATTTTGGTTGCACTATTTCATAGCTGTGAGACCTCTCCAAACTTAATTCCTCACCTGCGAAATGCAGCAGTAATAGAATCTGCTTCATACAGTTATTGTGAGGACTAACCCACATAAACAGTGTGCATGAGGAACACCCAATACATTAGCTGCTAGTATCATCATAACACCGACATTATCTTCTTCATTAATCTCATTTGCCATCATCTCCGGTTCCAAACATGCAGCACATGCTCAGTAAACTGTGTGTTAAGTGAGGAATGAATCAGTGAAGTGCAGCTGTATCTGCAAACTTAAGTGAGTCTGTCTACCCTCAGCACACTTCTAGGCAAGGTTCAGACAAATAGAAGGAAAAAAAAAAAAAGACTCTGAAAGTTAGTGTCACCAAATTACTCTTATTGGAACCTGCTGCTTGGAGATGTCGTCATAAAGTCCTAGTCACTCTCTAGTCCTTCGGGGAATAGATGTTTTTTCTATTTCCTTTTTGAACTTCTGGTAGTGCCTAGCACAGAGGTTTGTATCATTGCTACTAAAAAAATCTTATTTAGCAACCAAGTCATATAAGGTAAAATTTGAAAACAAATGAACATAGATTATGGAATAGGTAAATGTTAGAATTCTCATAATATTTAACATTATCTTAAATCCAGTTTGCACCATTTATACTTCTTGCAATGTTGCTATACATTGGAAGTGTCATAGTGAGAATCATTACTTCTATACTTTCTAACTTAAAACCTCAGTAACAATTATGTAAATAGTAACTAAAGAGTTATATTTCTGTGAACTGCCTCATTGTGAGTGGACAACAAAAGTAAGGGTCAGGTTGCCTGGCTCTGAGATACTTATTTTGTCAGTGGCTTAAATCGTTTTAGATTTTATATTCATCATATCTCTCATCAGAAATGTTTTGTATTAAATAGTACTGGTAAGTTTTCTAATTTGTTTTGAGCTTCCCTGTGGAAAGATGCTGTCAGGCTATAGAGTGGCATTGTTATTTAAGGTTTATAGTAATTTTTTTTTAATTTACAAAAATGAACATGAACTTCAGTAGCAGAGAGTTTAGTCACTTTTTATTAAGATAAGATGAATAGTGAATATTTATTTTAACTGGGTGAAGAAAAGAAGGGACGAAGACTCAGACAAGAGTTAATCTTAAATTCCTCTTTTTACTGTGTACATTCTTCGTGTAATTCTTTTGCTTTCACTGTATTCTTCAGATTGAAAATTTAAAAAACAACCATAAAATATCCATAAACCCTGATCTTCTTTATCACACTATCTCCCACAAGTGTCCTGAAAAAAGAACTGCAGGTCCTAAAAGCTGAAGCCAGTGGTTCTCAAATGTTCATGCGTACTAATCAGGAGTGCTTGTTAAAAAGGCAGAATCCTGGGACACACCCAGGATTTACTTCTGGTCTCGGGGTGTGGCTCAGAGTCAAATGAGAAAATGTGTCAAGGTAAAGGAAAGAAAACGAACCAGTTTGTCCTTCTATCTAAAATCTAAAAACCTTCTTGTTTCTTTGCCTATTTTTACTTTTTCTGGACTTGAATACAGGGGTCCAATTGCTTCTAATCATTAGAAGTCTCACGGTCACAGACTAAACTAGATCAAATTGCTTTTTCATACTGCTAAGGTACAGTATTCTCCCAGATGTCTGATCACATAATTCAGTCCTTTGAATTTTCCTCTCTTCTTTTCCTTATCATCATGGCCAGCAAAAATGGGTCAGAAGTGGAGATGGCTGGTAGACAGCAAAAACTTGTGTCTAAAACAGATGAAAAATCTTGCCCTAAGAAACTTCCCCTCTCGGGCTTGCATTGGCTAATGACGTCACTGATCACCCACCTTGGACACACAGGAAGCACTCATCTTTCTTTCACAACCTTCCCATTTAAGTAGCAAGTGGTAGTCTTTGTTGCCTAGCAATGAACTCCTTCCTCTCCTGTCTCCATGATCAGCACTTTAATTCTCATCATAACCTCCCTGAATATACTCCTCACTGGTCTCGTTTATTCTCTTCTCGTTCAGTCTATCCTCACGTCACCACCATCAATCTGATCATGCTAGTCCTAGACTTAAAAAATTCTGAGGGGTCCCCACTATCTCTAGAGGAAAAGTCTAAGCTACTCCTTAGCAGAATCCCCTCTATCTTATAGACTTTATTTACCATAATGCCTCATCCCAGGGGCCCTTGTGCTCAGCCATACTAAATTTCTGCCATTCCTCGAAATGCTCACGTGAGTCTATATTCCGTACTTGGGCATAAGATCTTATTTTTCTTTGCAGAATGCCCTATTTTTCTCTAGTCATTACTTCTGGGAACAGTTAATATTTTACTTCTGGTGAAAATCCTCCCTAAACAGTCAGGCTAAGCCCGTGACTTCCTGCTGTGCATTCAGAGCCCTTCACATGGTTTTCCAGTGAAACACATCACACTGCTTTTAATGATTTATTTACATGCTGTTGTAGAGACGGCGAAGCACTCATGAAGACCTTTGCTAAAGCAACTGAAACAAAGCACGTGGATACCCAACAGTACATTTTCCAGCTTTGCTTGTCAGGTGTGGCCACATGACTCCTTCCTTTCCAATGCAGGGAATCCTTTCCAAATGAAGGATTTCCCTGGTGGCTCAGACGGTAAAGCGTCTGCCTACAATGCAGGAGATCCAGGTTTGATCCCTGGGTTGGGAAGATCCTCTGTAGAAGGAAATGGCAACCCACTCCAGTACTCTTGCCTGGAAAATTCCATGGACAGAGGAACATGGTAGGCTGCAGCCCATGGGGTCGCAAAGAGTTGGACGTGACTGAGCAACTTCACTTCACTTTCCAATGCAACAAGCGCGGAATTGATTTGTGTCACTTCTGGCCAATGCCTTCAGGAACTGGGTATGACTCCTCCGTGTTCTTATTTCCTCCTTCCTGTGGTCTAGAATGCTGATGAACCTGCAACCCAGATGTGGCCATGCAGATGACACGGTCAAGAAACAGGACAGAAAGTACCTGGTCTCTGAACCGGGCTGTGTGGGTTGGAGCCGTCTGCTCATCTGGAATGCCCACCTGGGACTGTTATATGTGAAAGAAAGAAACTTCTATCTGCTTTATATATTTGCGGTCTTATTGTTAGAGCTGCTTAGCTTTATCTAACTAATACAGACATTTTTCATCTTCTGGCTTGTTTGTCCCTTAACAGTAGAAACTCACTTATGCTTCTTTGTGTCTCCTGTGGCAAGCAAACAGTACTTAAATTAATGCTAGCTGGATACACCTTGAAGATAAAATGGTTCTGGGCCTATGCTCAGTCCAGTGGAAGGACCAGCGGCAGAGAGAGAAGAAATTATACCATACAACAAATATTTCACATGTTACCATGTCGGGACGTCTTTGGAGATGGTTAGGTCTAAGTGATAAAGGATCTGAGGATGCTTAAAGAAATGGAGCCAGTAAAAGAGATCTAGAATCTGAGATCAGGAGAGAATGAAACACTGGTAAGTTCTCCAAAAGCAAGGGAGTAAACGAGGACCATCAGTTCCACAAGCAGCAGAAATACTGTCCAGGAATACCATAACTACTGGATACTGGTCTGTTTCTCCTGGTAGTCCTGCTATGTTGTTTAAATGTGCATAGGAAACAGCTAGCTCCACCAGACAGGTACTTCCTCTTCTCCACCTTATCCATCCCTACCACGAACCATGTAATGCTCTTGTACAGCCCCTTCTCCCTGAAGGTGAGCTGGCCTCTTTGAACACAAAATATGATAAAAGGGATGCTGTGTGACTCTTGAGGCTAGGTCATAAGTTTTGCAGCTACTGTCTGGGACTCTTAGAGTACTTGCTCTTTGAATGCTCCCTCTTGGAACCCAGCACATGGTCCAGGAAGCCCAAGATACATGGAGAGGTCATACATACTGCTCTGGTAGATAGCCCTGGCTGAATCCCCAGCCAAGAGCTAGCATTAACTGCCAGCCTTGTGAATGAACTACTTTGGGTGTCCAGCTTGGGGAATTCCAATGAGAATCTGACTCCAACCATATGAGAGATCCCAGACAAGAACTTTCCAGCTGAGCTCAGTCAATCCACAGTACCATGACAGATAATAAGAGGTTGTTGTTTTAGGCCAAACATTTTTAGATGATTTATTACACAGAAACAGATCACCAGAACACTAAAACCGATACAACCCCGAGCTTTGCACAATGTTTTGAAGACATTATAAGCGTTACTTGGAAGTGATTTGGGCTATTAAAGAACAATGCCTCCCCAAAACCAATGTAGCAGCTTTACTTTTTTCCTGACCTTATGTTTTTTTTTTTCTCTAAATTTCCAAATCATCATAAAAATGTTTGAGAAGGCTATTCAAAAGCCTGCCTACCTTCGATGTGTTTACTTCTTGAGTGGAAAAAGACACAAAACTACTGTGGAAACAACAAGCGGACTAAATTATACTTAACCTCCTAAGAAAGACAAATTGGAATGGTACATGGAGTCAAAAGTGTGGACATATCAGAATGCACTTCTGATTTTGTAGTGATGTACTGACTGCAACGGGCAGCACTTATTAATAAATGGACATAGTTGGAATGGAGTCACTGTGGTACCCAATCAGAAGAAACTGTCAAGACCCGGTCTGGTATCTATCCCATACACCCTCCCATCAAAACTGGGTTACCCTCATTGAACCATCTCTCAACCTATGTCACCCCTTCTGTGCTACAGCTCTGGGATAACTGCCTTTACAGAATCAATCCTAAAGGCTTGGTCATCTTAGAAGAGGGCAAGCTTATCTGAATCCTGAGACAAAACATATAAAGTTTGAATGCAAGAAGTTTCACTTCAAGTCTCAATTTCCATGCTTTCTTCTCTGTCTACCTCTCAAACACCCAGTGTCTCAAAGCTGTCCTTAGTCTACCGCTGCATTATCTTGACTTGAAGCCATTCCTATATGAAATCTTTCCTGAACCTCCACGAAAACTTCCTTGTCTCCTCTTTGGTCAGTGATTTCCCTGAATAGCTGATTGACCCGTTTGAAGAAAAAACTCAAGATGACTCTCACGGCCCAGTCACATGGATTCTAGTCCTGTACTTGGATCCCTTTCCCTCTCTTCATTTTCACTCTCATCATTGGCGTTTAGACCTTTTGCAGGGACCATCATAATGACCTTTAAACGGCACTTTCCCTACTTGTGGACTTTCCTTCTCAATATATTTTACTTGTAGCTGCTAGAGCAATCTTTCTGAAGTATAGCTCTGGTAGTTCACTTCTTTAATTAAACTTAAAACACCTTTGCTTCCTAAAAGTTTGAAGAAAAGAATGCAACCCCCCTTAGTCTATCATTTAATGTGCTCTGTCATCTCATTCCCAACTAATTTATAACTTTATTTCCTGTATTCCCCGCTCACATTCATGATCCATCTACCAGACTCCCTCCTTGCTACTTTCAATGCTCATACAACATACTCTCTACTTTCTAGCTCTTGCTGATAATCTTAGCTCGAATATTCTTTTTTCCCTTTTACGAATCTCCAAATCCTATCTATCTTTCCAGCTTCAGTTTAATGGACCTCCCTTCCTCAATCCCCAAATATCTTGTTGGCTCTTATAATCAGATAGAATTACACCTTCTTCCATATTTCTCTAGGACCTAAATCAATATTTGCCTTGTGGTCCTTATTCCTTTCTCCTTGAATTACTCAATTTATAAATTTTTATCTCTTTCCTACTTTATTTTATGAAAAGTAGACTATTCTGCACATAGTAAATGCTCAATAATTACTGTTGCATGTGTGGGGATGTTATGATTTGTAGATATGTTACTCATGGTAGATATCATTTAAATTTACTACTGGTCATAGAGAGACCAATATGAGGAATGCAGTGGTGAGAGAAAGGAGAGATTTTTTTTGTGGGGGAAAAAATGAATAAAAAATACTAGTATGCACCTACCATGCAGATAACTCACTTCTCATGTTCCTTTTTCTCATTTAAAAAGCAAGTTTGGTTAGCTCTTCCTGTCACGTTGAGAAAAAGGATAACCTGTCTATTTTCACATTTATTTCTTTCTTCTTCATCTTTATACTTATTCTCTCTTTGAATCTTATACCATGAGCTGGCTCCGTCTCATCTGTCCTAATTACTGGTTCTCTGATCTCTTTGCTTTTCCCTTTGGGTTTTGATACTTTGTGCATATTTCTTGCCTTGATGAACACTTGAGAATTACCTTGTTTTGGTATATGCATTGGTCTCCTGCAGCCATCCAAGTAACCACTTATCCTTTTAAAATCTTTTATTTAAAACTTTTTTTCGTATTAACACAACCTTACTTATGACACCATCATTGTTTAAGTGGCTAAAAACTACACACAGTGAACTGAATGAAAATCTCACCTCATGCGCCACACAGAGCCTTCATATTTTTTAATAAGTGTCTCACATACAGCTCCTTTCCACTTCCCACAGGATTAGGGACAGAAAATGGCAGAGACAGGCTAAGTACTCAAGCAGGATAGCTCCAGAGTCTGTGTCTTAACTACTGTCTTACATACAATCTGGGCAGTATGCCTGTGTAATAATTTGTTAACGAACAAAGATCTTTGAGTGTGTTCTAGCTGTTTATATGGGAGGCTTGGTATGGACTGTCTGAACAGTTTGATTCTGGAACGAGTTTTTATTGGCATGATCTAGAGTGCAGAGAGTTGGTTTTGTCTAAGAATTAAAATCAAATAATTTTGCTCAGACTGTGGTATGAGTTTGTGACATTGGTATTCATGGGGCCGATAACATAAAAAGTCTGTACCACGAGCAAGCCTTGGAATCCTCTCTTCCCTGTATTCTGACAGTTCTCAATAAATACAGAACCACCTCTTTTGAGTGCTCCTGAGTGCAACAGATTTTGTTCAATGTCCTAGGTCCATAAATTCATTAAAAAAAATCTGTCCTTGAGAGCCTCAGTCCTGCTCTCAGATACTAACTTCACAGATATAAGTTGGCTTGGATCTTGCTTAGAGTTGGCAAGAACATCAGGGATGCTCTGGACCAAATCACAGATTACGCGACTTCTTCCAGGCTACCAGAGCTGTCAGACTCAGATAACCATCGTGAGTAGAAACTGCACTGCTGACCTGGATAAAACATCCGTGAGTGCAGAGCAAAGGCACATGTGGGTGTGGGGTGGGCTGTGGAGACGTGCAGAACTGCTTATTCGCTTGGCTGGAATTCTAAGAGCTGACGATTTCCCATTTTCATCATGCGCCGCTCCTTGACTAGTTAGACAACTGGAAATTCTAACTTGGGATTGCACAAATTCTATCTGTTGAAGAAATAACATTCTCTGACAATGGTAAGTGACACAAATTCCAGTTGGGGTTCTTAGAAAGACATAAACCACAGGAAGAGCTGTTTTATATGAAAATGTGGAAATGGCAGGTAAGGGAATTAGAATCCTATCATTTTTAAGACCACGGATATTTTTCTAATAATATCTATAGCAGAAAGTCATTGAGTGATTTAGTAAAAACTGTATGAATATTTCGGAGAAGGCAATGGCACCCCACTCCAGTACTCTTGCCTGGAAAATCCCATGGACGGAGGAGACTGGTAGGCTGCAGTCCATGGGGTCGCTGAGGGTCGGACACGACTGAACGACTTCACTTTCACTTTTCACTTTCACGTGTTGGAGAAGGAAATAGCAACCCACTCCAGTGTTCTTCCTGGAGAATCCCAGGGACGGGGGAGCCTGGTGGGCTGCCGTCTATGGGGTCGCGCAGAGTTGGACACGACTGAAGTGACTTAGCAGCAGCAGCAGCAGTATGAATATTTATACAGCTCACATGCAAACATTGTTGCTGTTCAACTCAGTTATTTTCAGGTATGCACAATGCTTCCCTGGTAGCTCAGTTGGTAAAGAATCTGCCTGCAATGCAGGAGGCCCTGGTTCGATTCCTGGGTCGGGAAGATCTGCTGGAGAAGGGATAGGCTACCCACTTCAGTATTCTTGGGCTTCCCTTGTGGCTCAGCTGGTGAAGAATCGGTCTGCAATGTGGGAAACCTGGGTTTGATCCCTGGATTGGAGAGATCCCCTGGAGAAGGGAAAGGCTTCCCACTCCAGTATTCTGGCCTGGAGAATATAGTACTGTATAGTCCATGGGGTCACAAAGAGTCAGACACGACTGAGCGACTTTTACTTTCACTTTTCCTTTCAAAGCAAATACATGTTTCCATAATATGTAAATAACACAACTAAAAAAATTAAGTAAATAGAAATATACCCCAAAAATGTATAACTTGTACTAAGTACTATTCTAAGTACTATTATACTGGTCTGAACGTACACTGTGCATTAAAAAAAAAATATTTTGTCTCTCTAGAACACTAGATTGCCTTTGAGAGATAAAGAGTTCATAAATTTATAATGGTAACCAAATGAAAACAGAGTAAAGTTTCTAGAGGAAAACATAGCTCTCCTAATGAAAGGCCACAAAGCAAGAGAAATGTAATGCGCATTAGATTCATATTGTGGGGAATGTGTCTGGATCCAATCTAATGCTTGCATACATTACTCCAATGCTTTGAGAACAGAGTAACAATTGTAATCTTGCTCTGAATCAAAATAACAGAATCTGTCATTTGACATGCTGTAGTGTTTGCACTTTCATGATTGTTCATAGAATAATTGTATGCTTCCTCTTACTGTTATATTGCAGAAGTTTCCCTCTTCAAAAAATGCTGCTCAAACCATCTTCAGCAGGAATCAGTCAAAATCAGTCACCATGTTTCAGCAGACATTTTCAACATACTTATATGCACGCTTATGTGTCTCTCTTGATAAAATGTGACTCTTACATGTCTAGTATGTTATTTCACCACAATTTGCATTGTTATAATAGGTTATTGATTGATTTTCAGTTTAAGGGACTAAGGTAGTATTCAGTAATGACTGAGTGCTACAAGTTTATTGCAAGTGCCCAAGGTTCACTCACCCCAAGCAATTTGGTCAATAACCAATTTTTATACTTCTATCTCCTTCAAAATTCCAAACCAATAATCCCTGTGTGTGTTTTTTTAATTATTTCAGTATCAGACTAACATTTCCCATGGAAATCAATATGGGTGTGATCCATTAGCCAAAAATCTGCAGTACTTCAATGCAAACATATTAAAAATATTGATCTTGCAAAGCTACTGATATTTTGATTGACTTTAATGTTTGTAAGCAGTAATAACAGAATTTCAATGACTGAAACAAACTTTTGATTAAAATTATAGATTTTCTTGGAGGGGGCTTGCTATTTTACTGGTTTAAAGCATGTCACATGGCTTCATGCCTGCTATAAATGATGGCAGTGGGATATACTTATCCAATTCCTTATTTGTAAATATTTTAGTCTATCATAGCCTACACATCTTAAATGTACTTTGAACTGCTCTGATGTTTCAATTCCACTTATTACTATATCACACAGTGAGGCAGAATTTTCAGACTGAAATGGCAGAAATCGAGAGCTCTAATCCTTCTTTAACCATTAGGAAATCTTTGGGAAGGCATTTAACTCTTAAATTCCTTGAATGTAGAATGGAATTAACCTTGGAAATCAATGAACATTCTCAGTACATTTTGAGATCAATGGACAATAAAGACCATGACTTACACATACAAAAGATTATGTGACCCAAAGATGCGTCTCCTAAAGAAAGCACAGAATTTTGAAGCTGTTAGTGATCATCCAAAAATGCTCCCATTTTATATATGAAGAGGCTGGGCTGAGGCCCCCAGTGATAATACAATCCAAGGAGCTTGTCCAGGGTCTTTGCTGATCACCTTATTTAAAACATACTACTGGCTAGAAGAAGCACAAGCTGGAATCAAGACTGCCGATAGAAATATCAACAACCTCAGATATGCAGATGACACCACCCTTATGGCAGAAAGTGAAGAGGAACTAAAAAGCCTCTTGATGAAAGTGAAAGAGGAGAGTGAAAAAGTTGGCTTAAATCTCAACATTCAGAAAACGAAGATCATGACATCTGGTCCCATCACTTCATGGCAAATAGATGGGGAAACAGTGGAAACAGTGTCAGACTTTATTTTTGGGGGCTCCAAAATCACTGCAGATGGTGACTGCAGCCATGAAATTAAAAGACATTTACTCCTTGGAAGCAATGTTATGACCAACCTAGATAGTATATTAAAAAGCAGAGATATTACATTGCCAACAAAGGTCTAGTCAAGGCTATGGTTTCTTCCAGTGATCATGTATGGATGTGAGAGTTGGACTGTGAAGAAAGCTGAGCACTGAAGAATTGATGCTTTTGAACTGTGGTGTTGGAGAAGACTCTTGAGAGTCCACTGGACTGCAAGGAGATCCAACCAGTCCATTCTGAAGGAGATCAGTCCTGGGTGTTCATTGGAAGGACTGGTGCTGAGCTGAAACTCCAATACTTTGGCCACCTCATGTGAAGAGTTGACTCATTGGGAAAGACTCTGATGCTGGGAGGGATTGGGGGCAGGAGGAGAAGGGGACGACAGAGGATGAGACGGCTGGATCGCATCACCGACTCGATGCACATGAGTTTGGGTGAACTCTGGGAGTTGGCAATAGACAGGGAGGCCTGGCGTGCTGTGATTCATGGGGTCGCAAAGAGTCGGATACAACTGAGCGACTGAACTGAACTGAACTCTTACAAGGCACTCTCCCATTGCTTTAACCTATATATATATATATATATAGTCTATTTATATGTTATATATATATAAAATTTGTCTATTTATTATCTATTTTCTCTTTTGAAATTGAAGCTCTATGCAACAGGAATTTTGTTTATTCTTCTCACTGCCAAATCCCTAGCATCCGTAATAAGTGTCTGACATAAAGGAGGACTCAGGGAATGTTTTCTGAATGAAGGCAGGCAGGCACCAGAAATGCTAATGGAACAGAGTTGCGCTGGGTAGAGTTGAAATGGGGAAAGGACTTGGTTCTCTCGACTCTCATGCTGCTCTGAAGTTTCATTCTTAATATGTTCCTTTTACTGCTCTGGATTTCTGGATATAAGTATCAGAGGGGATTCGGACTCCTATCAATTGTACAGTGGTAAAGAATCTGCCTGCCAACGCGGGAGACGCAAAGAGATGCTAGTTTGATCTCTGGGTCGGGAAGATCCCCTGGAGAAGGAAATGGCAACCCACTCCAGTATTCTTGCCTGGAGAATCCCATCAACAGAAGAGCCTGGTGGACTACAGTCCATGGGGTCATAAAAGAGTCGGGCCGACTGAGTGTGCACAAAGGAATGAGCAACCATACTATACTGTAGAGTCCTGTCAGAGTGCAAGAATATTTTCAAATTAATTTTAACCTCTTCACTATTCAATTATTTATTCTTCCCTGTATTTTTTCTCTATTTGTTTGCTCTATCTTCTATGTTGAAATTGTAATACGTTCTCTATATTTTTATTTGTGACCCTTCATTGGAATAAAGAAAAACATCAATAGTTTAAGCAAAAAAATGGAAATCAAAACTTACCCATAAGCTGCCTGTTTCACTTCTACTCTAATCACTCTCTCATAATCCTTCAGGGGAAGCACCAATAAGTAACTTGCAAGTGTGCAAGGGACTTCAGCTTCTTCAGGAAGTCTGTTAGCTTTCTCCCAAATTACTCTACCCTGGGGCTGTGGCAGTTCAGACTGTAAAGAATCTACCTGCCATGCAGGAGACCTGGATTCGATTCCTGGGTTGGGCAGATCCCCTGGAGAAAGGAATGGCAACCCACTCCAGTATTCTTGTCTAGGAAATCCCATGGACAGAGAAGCCCGGGCTACAGTCCATAGGGTCACAAAGAGCTGGACTCGACTGAAGCTAGTGAGCAACAACAACAAGTTACCGTAAACACATACACACTACATTTGCAAATATAAAACAATGCAGTTCAAAAACAAGTCCCACTGGCCCTCTTCCACCGGGTCACTGCCACCACACACCTTCGAGAACTGCCTGCTGCTGCTGCTCTCTGGTAGGTCTAGCGGATGCAGAGGTTTAGAGCCACAAGATCTGGGTTAACATCCCGCGAACCTTGGTTTGTTCTGTAAAAAAGCTCATAACACTCACTGCAAAGATGAACCACGAGACCATGAGGAGTAAACAGGACGATACACACAGAGGGAACGGCTCACGGCACCTGTGCCGTCACATTTGGCTCCCTTCTTCTCTCACATCAGTAAGAAAAAAAAAAAGGCTAACAAAGCTTCCTGCTTTTTAGTACTATTTTTTAATTCCTTAAGACTCTTACTTCTGTGAGTAAGCTCACAGAATTAGAATTTCCTTATAAAGACTGAAGAGCAGGAACGAAAACTGAAAAAGTTTTAGTTTAGATATTTGTGTGAGACCACAGGTGGTTGGCTTCCTGGGAAGCCATGAGGCTGATGCAGGGCGGGGCTGTTTCGAAGATATAAATGATACAATTGACCAGGCAAAAGAAAGACTCTGATGGCTGGAGAAGATACTCTATACAAGGACCAGGGGCCTCCAGGCAGAAGGTGACACTACATTTCGAGCACTCTCTCCCACTTGCTGTTACCTCTGCTACTCCACCTTTGTAAGTGGTCAGTGCCCTAACATCCCGACCCTCCTTAATCCATTCCTAGAAACTACCTTCAGTTTCATAAGCATCAACTCTTGATCTAATCCTCAAAAATAAGCGTTGGTATTACTACGACACTGCTGTTGAAAGCCCGAGTGAAACACGCTCACGACTCCGTCACACACCATCCCTGCACCACAGCAAGTGCGTCCCTTTTGCTCTCCGAATCACTGTGAAAACCACCAGATCTTCACTTTTGGGGGGACCACATGCCACTTTGAGAATATGATAAAAGGCTATCATTCTCTCCCTATAATTTCAATTCAACACAGAATTTAAAGGGTTTTTGGAACCCCCTGGAGTGGAGCTCTGCCGTGGATATCCCAACCTGAGGGTATTCAAATTAATCTCTCTGAGTTGGAAAATATCAAGATGTTCTCTCTTCTCAGAGCATTGCAGGTATGTAGTATGGAGATATTTGCTCATGGGTGAAGAAGGGAAAGAGAGGAGAGAGGCAAGTTTTAAATGGAAAGTGTTATTTTTTTCTTCAAGTTAGAAAGTATTCAGATGAAGGAAAAAGACCATTCAAATGCCAGGACTTGGATGCATGCACCATAAGTTGAATGCATGCAAGTCAGAAGATTTGGCTTAACTCCAAGTACAAAATATTTCAGCTTCATGGGGGAAGTTAACCATAGGCCAAAACCTCAAAGCATATATATAAACCATTTAGTATTTTAAAAGGTCCAATATTTTAATTTCTTAAGAAATTCTCAAACTTCTCAGAAATTTAAATAATGCAAACATTTTAAATATAGAGGGCTAGCAGTTGTTGAGAAATATTTTGGCATGGATTCTAATGGAGATTTGTTGATCTTTTTTCAGGGACACACTAGAAAATTTAAAACAGTCAGTGAGCACTTGGAAGACATCACCCTAATTTATACTATTTTAAGGCACATCAGATTAGGGTCTGAAACTTCCAGATATCATGCCTCTAAATTGTAGGGTAAAGCATTTGTCCTCTTTAACTGAAGATAAAAACTGGAAAAACAGTATTTCAAAGGCTTCTTACTCTAGCAACCCCTCATCCACATATTCTTCAATTAAGCAACCACTGGTCAGAGAGCACAGAATAAAAGCTATTCAGTGCAAACTCAACAAAGCTGGCAAAGAAATGCTTAGTAATGACAACAGAGAGACTTGAGCTCAGAGACTTAAGACTCTGCAGTTGAGAGAGAGTCAACAATCTGGCCTTAAAACCTTATGGGGAAAAAGTGGAAATGGTGGCAGATTTTATCTTCTTGGGCTCCAAAATCACTGCGGACAGTGACTGTAGCCACAAAATTAAAAGATGTTTGCTCCTTGAAAGAAAAGCTATGACAAACCTAGACAGTGTGATAAAAAGCAAAGACATCACTTTGTCGACAAAGGTCCGTATAGTCAAAGCTACAGTGTACAGATGTGAGAGTTGGACTATAAAGAAAACTGAGTGTCAAAAGATTGATAGTTTCTAATTGTGATGCTGGAGAAGATTCTCGAGAGTCCCTTGGACATCCAGGAGATCAAACCAGTCAATCCTAAAGGAAATCCACCCTGAATATTCACTGGAAAGACTGATGCTGAAGCTCTAATGCTTTGGCAGCCTGATGCAAAGAGCTGACTCACTGGAAAACACCTTGATTCTGGGAAAGATTCAGGGCAGGAGAAGGGGGTGACAAAGAATGAGATGGTTAGATAGCAATACTGACTCTATGGACATGAGTTTGAGCAAACTCTGGGAGATAGTGAAGGACAGGGAAGCCCGGAATGTTGCAGTCCACGGGGTGCAAAGAGTCTGACACGATTTAGCAACTGAACAAGAAGTTATGTGAATCAGCAGTCTGACTCCTAGGTTTATAACCAAGAAAGTGAATAAGGCATTCAAAGAAAAACATGTACATAAATGTTCATATCAGTGCTATTCATAACAGTTAAAAAGTGAAAAAAAAAAAAAAACACTTAAGTGTCCATTAACTGACTAATAGGATAAATAAAATGTAGTGTATAGTCATACAACAGAAAATTATTCAGCAATAGAAAAGAATGAAGAACTGATACATGCTACAACATGAACCTTGAAAACCTGTGGCTAAATGAAATAAGCCAGACACAAGAAGCCACATATTGTATAATTCTATTTATACGAAATGTCAGGAATAGGCAAATTCATAAAGACACAAAGAAGATTAGTGGCTGTCAGGGGCTTGGAGGAAGAGTGAATGGGTAGTAACTGTTTAATGGGTAGAAGTTTCCTTATTTTGGAGTGATGAAAATATTCTGGAATTTGATAGTAGTGATGTTGCACAAAATTGTGAAGGTGTTATAAGTCATTGAAATGTACACTTTAAACTGGTTATAATAGTGAAAATAAAAAATGTTATGTTTTACTTCAATTTTTAAAATGTAGTCAAAATTCTTTTTTACTTTGTTATAATTCTGGTGGATAAAGATATTAGTGAAACAAATTCCTAATGAAATTAAAAATTGCATATTATCATAGTTTTTTTTTAAAACTCATAAAATTTCTGTTTGATTAGGCTGAGCCTTACTGAAGTGGGAAATAATTCAGTCACCTGGATAGTTAAGAATATTATCATAGGTATATATTTATAATTCTAGTAAAACGTGACAAAGACAAAGAGGGGGACAAATTTACTTTACCCAAAATTCACTGGAAGCTAAGCAACTCTGCTTTAGATAAATGAACAAATCTTACCAAAAGTAGGGATTTAACTGTCAAAAGATGAAGGATTTATTGCTTTATATTTACCCTTCTTGTATGTGCAAAAGCAGTGAGGTTTGTTTTTGTTTTTTTCCTGTCTACAGGATACAAGGCAAGATCCACTCGGTAAAATTTGGGAAATTTGTAATGAAGTAAACTTACCAAATATTCGTTAAGCACCTAATTACATACCTACACCATGGTCACTATATTCAACTTAATTTTTACATTTTTAAAAATTTTATATTTACTTTTTTAATTTAAAAATTCACTAATTTTTAGCATTTATTCTTTTTTAAAATATAATTTAAGGGTATACATTTTTTTGTTTAGAAATCAAGCTATACCAAAAACTTTTATGGCTTCATTACGGCTCAATTCTAAATATTTTCTAGATTTATTCTTTGATCTATAAGTTATTTGGAGGACTTTTTCTTTTTCTACTCTTTTACTTCCTTCCCAGTATTTATTATAAAAAGATTTCAACTTTAAGAGTTGTAACAGCACAATGATTATGCATATATTTTTCTCCTAGATTCAATAACTATTAACACTTTGTCATATGCGCTTCTTTGCTAGCACATACATTTTGCCCCCTGAACCATTTGAGGGTTAACTGCAAACAAAATGATTTTTTTTTTTACCAACTTTACTACTGCAAGTATTTGTTTTCTGTCCATGTCATAAGAGTTGCATTGGAATACATACTTTATAGTCAGTCACCCTCATAAAAGTAAGTTAGAAAGTACATTATAATTATCTTGACTTTTCTGTAAAACTTGTCATTATTCTACATGCACTCTGAGGCAATGTGCCTTCTGGTTTTTTTGTTTTTTGTTTTTTTTTGGTATGATAACATTCTGATTTCTGACTTAGAGGTATTTTTCCATGTTAAATGGTCCTCTGCACCTTTCAATTCAAATCTTTCCCCTTTCCAAGTCACATTTTCCATAGACATGACACACATATCCATACATCCATTCTGTTAACCTGGGAATAAAGCCTTGATGCGTATAACCCTCATCTGGGTACTTGTTTTCTGCTTTATTTATTTTAAAACTTTTTATTTTGTATTGGGGTAAATTAACAATGTTGTGATAGCTTCAGCTGAATAGTGAAGGCACTCAGTCACACATATACATGTATCTATCTACCCTTCTGCAATCTCCCCTCTCACCCAGGTTTTTCTGTTTTAATTTAAATTTTAGTTGCAAGACACATTGCTTCAATGAGATGATAATCTCCTTCAAGATAGGGCGCAGGTCTTTACAACCTCATGGTGAATGGATATTAAATTTCTTTCTCAACTAAAATACTCTAGCATGATACTTGTAGAGCAATGTGACTGCACTGAAGATTATGTATATTTTACTCAATTATACAGAAGTGCTATACACTCAAATAAATTGGTACCATAGTTTGGTTGCCAATTTATTTTTGTGTCACTGAATCCAACCCTCATATTCTCCAGATAAAAGAATTTTCCTGCTGAAAGAGTTCTTACAGCTTTTCTAGTTTAGTCATACATAAATATAATCCTATAATTTTTCAAGTTGAGGAAACAAATCTACAGAAGTTAAATGACTGATATTAAAAAAAAATTTTAAAGCAAAACCAAAACCAGAATTAGATGAGTTAATAGATTTGAAGTACTTAGACTAGGGCCTGGTTGATAAGGAAGGGCTTCAAAATATTATTAACCTCAGAATCAAGGTTTTTCAAAGCCAGTTTCGGTCATTTTCTGTTAAAACACATTACCTCAGAATTCTACAGTAAAATAATGAAGACAATCGTTTGGGGAGCACGTGACACGTTCTTTTCTGAGCAAGAGATGCACGCCAGGAAATCAGGCAGTGGCCATCCGCAGAAGAGGGTCAAACTATTCTTGCCTTCCAGACGTTGTCAAGTGGCTGCCTATGGGCCTGATCTGAATGGTAGCTATTTTACTGGACCTATGTAACAGTTTCAAAACCTTAAATTAGCTGCAACACTTAAAATTAGAGAGATTTCAAACAACTATGCAGACTTCTGGCTTCTTTGGGAAAATGAGAAGAACCTGACAACAATGGGCTTGCATTCCTGAACGTCACCCATTAGTCGGGGTTTGAGTTTGTAACTCCTGTCCTTTAGCTAAGGTCTTAATTATGATTAATGCATAGAATGATAACTTTGATTCATGTAGTAAGAAACACATTAGTTAGAAAATACTGATGTTTGTTTGTTATACATAACTGCTAGCTATACCTAGTAGTTATTTCCTACAGTAGGAAAATGGATTATTATAATAAGGATAAAAACAAGACTGACTGTAGTATTTAAAGGGTTAATTATAATTTAGTGGAAAATCTATTTAGAGAGAAGAACCCTTTCTCTGGATTTTAGGCACACAATACCACTGTATTTTTCTTATATGAGAGATACTGGTCCAATAACCTTGATTCATTTGTTAAATAAAAACAAATGACACCATTATATTTGGAACCATTTTTTTTTCCTAATCTAAATATAGCTCTTAAGATCTGAAGATGTTTTAGTTAGCCTGCTTTTGACCAGAACTAAGCAGCTATGAGAGAAAACATTAAAAATAAAAATAGGTTAAAACACATTAAATATCCTCTCTCCGCCACCTTACATTTTTTGGTGCTAAAACATATGCTTTGCCACCTGCAGATAAAAGTCACACACTGAGAGTGTATATTCTGACAAGAATTACTAGTTACAAGCTTGCCTAGTGATTTTGGACAGTAGCACTTAAGAAACCTTCAATCTGGCGGTTTTATCACCGCACATTTTGTAACGTATTCCTAGAGTCTAAAGTTGTACAAGTTTGGGGATCTGACCTTTGGGAGAAAACAAAATAAAATGAAACCTAAAGGATCCCAGGGTAGCATTTTGATTCAGCTTGTTCTATTTTTTTGGTCAGATACATACCTTTTTCTCCCACTTATTTTACATCTCAATGACAATGAAAATTTTTGTATTTTTGGATAGAAGTGAATTTCTATCAAAAGATCAAGAAAATCTCCATTTCTAGGCACTGGGAAAATCTACTGCCAGAGTTAAAAATCATAGTTGCTCCATGAGGAATTTATTTTCCCATCTTATATTTCCTTTACCCTTGCTCGCTTTCCTATTTTATCTGATTCTGTATTTACATAGTTAATGTTTCATCTTGTTCCAAAAGGGGTTTGCGGCTTACAAAAAGAAACTCAGGCAGGACTTCCAGCGATGGCAAGCTAAGAGACTGGCAAATCTTCTCCCTAAATACAACCAGGAAAGTCGACAAAATTGTCAAGTGCAACCATTTCAGCACTCCAGAAATCAACCAAAGGCAAACAACAACTTGAGAAGTGTTTATTCATGACACACTGCTAAACGACAGGTAAGAACAGGCAATCTGTGTCAGCGGCAGCATGGTGGAGCTTCCAGGATGGAAACTGGTTATGAAAAGAGAGGGCTGACTTGACAAGAAGTAGGAGAAAAACCCATGGCTAAGGGTGTTACCAAGCAAATAAAGCAAACCCAGCGGGACACTTGGAGAAGGCAATGGCACCCCACTCCAGTACTCTTGCCTGGAAAACCCCATGGGCAGAGGAGCCTGGTAGGCTGCAGTCCATCGGGTCTCTACAAGTCGGACACGACTAAGCGACTTCACTTTCACTTTTCACTTTCATACATTGGAGAAGGAAATGGCAACCCACTCCAGTGTTCTTGCCTGGAGAATCCCAGGGATGCAGGAGCCTGGTGGGCTGCCATCTATAGGGTCGCACAGGGTCGGACACAACTGAAGCGACCTAAGCAGCAGCAGCAGCAGTGGGACACTGACCATAAAAGCCCATGACCCTTCTCAATAGAGGCTGGGATCTTACTTGGGGTGATCTGCAGACCAGTGGGTTAGTCAGATCTTTAATAGGGAGATCCTGGAAGTGAGAAGGCCACTGAGAGCCTAGAAGAATCCCCATACATCTGTCTTGTCTGGGAGTATAAGTGCTGGAACAGACAGAAATCTCAGGAAAGTCCAGGAGAAAATAAAAGATTGAGGTGGACTTGAAAACTACAAGAATTTTTAATACATTCTTCAGCTTACACATAGATTCACCCAGAGCCTTAGTGTCTTGGGACGACTGTGCAAACTCTGACGATTACACTATGCAGGCAAAGGGGTGACCTCTAGGAAGCCAGACTAAAATGAAAATAGGAATGTTTAAAAATTGCAGCAGTAAAAATAACCCTGAAGGGAAAAAAAATCAGAATCTAGAGTTGCTGTCATTACTCCTATTCAGTATCGCACAGAACATTGTAGCCAGTGCAGCAGGCAAGAAACGAAATGAAAGGCATGCATATTGGAAAGGAAGATATATATTGTCTTTATTCATAGATGACTTGGTCCTATATGGAGGAAATCATAAACATTCTACCAGAAAAATTTGTTAATAAACTAATAAACACATTTGAGTAAGGTCACAGGATGTAAAGTGAAGTTGCTCAGTCATGTATGATTCTTTGCAATCCCAGGGACTGTAGCCCACCAGGCTCCTCCATCCATGGAATTTTCTAGGCAAGAGTACTGGAGTGGGTTGCCATTTCCTTCTCCAGGGGATCTTCCTGACCCAGGCATTGAACCTGGGTCTCCCGCATCACGGGCAGACACTTTACTGTCTGAGCCACCAGGGAATCCCGAGGATATAAAATCAATATGCAAAAATCAATTTTAGTTCTTTATACTAGGAACAATTTGAAAATGAAACTAAGAAAAGAAGTCTATGATAGAATCAAAAAGAATGAAAAATTAAGAGTATATTTTACAAAGAAGCATAAAAACACTAAAAAACACTGCTAAGAGAAATTACAGATGATCTAAATAAAGAACAAAGAACTTAAACTACCTAATTTCAAAATTTACTATAAAGCTACAGTAATCAAAACATCATGGTACTGGTATGAAAAACAGATATAAAGATCAATGGAACAAAATATAAAATCTATTAATAAGTCTTCAGTTAGATGATTTTTTAGAAAGTCCAAGGCAATTCAAATGGGGAAAAGATAGTTGTTTTTTTAGCAAATGGTGGTGGGAAAATCAGATGTCCACATGTCAAAAAATCAACTTAGATCCTTACTATATACCATACACAAAAATCAACTGAAAATGAATCATACCTAAATGTTAGAGCTAAAGCTATAAAACTTCTGCAACAAAAAAGGAAATAATCTTTGTAACCTTGAGTTTGGCAAAGATTTTTTAGATATGATGCCAAAACCACAACCCATAAAAGAAAAGGAATTATAAATCATCAAATTTTGAACTCATAAAAACTTCTGCTCTTCAAAAGATACCATTTAGAAGGAAGAGATAAACTGCAGCTGGGGATAAAATATTTGTAAATCACACATCTGATAAGAGACTTGTTGCCAGAATATATAAAGAGCTCCTTGAATAAGATGACAAACATCAGATTCAAAATTAGGCAAAAGGTCCCATCATTTCATGGCAAATAGATGGGGAAACAGTGGAAACAGTGACAGATTTTAATTTGGGGGGCTCCAAAATCACTGCAGATAATGACTGCAGCCATGAAATTAAAAGACGCTTGCTCCTTGGAAGAAAAGTTATGACCAACCTAGACAGCATGTTAAAAAGCAGAGGTCAACAATTTGCCAACAAAGGGCAACCCTTTGCCAACAAATGTCCACCTAGTCAAGGCTATGGTTCTTCTAGTAGTCATGTATGGATGTGAGAGTTGGACTATAAAGAAAGCTGAGCACTGAAGAATTGATGCTTTTGACCTGTGGTGTTGGAGAAGACTCTTGAGAGTCCCTTGGACTGCAAGGAGATCCAACCAGTCCATCCTAAAGGAAATCAGTCCTGAATATTCATTGGAAGGACTGATGCTGAAGCTGAAACTCCAATACTTTGGCCACCTGATGTGAAGAACTGACTCCCTGGAAGAGACCCTGATGCTGGGAAAGATTGAAGGCGGGAAGAGAAGGGGACAACAGAGGATGAGATGGTTGGATGGCATCACCGACTCAATGGACATGAGTTTGAGTAAACTCCAGGAGCTGGTGATGGACAGGGGAGGCCTGGTGTGCTGCAGTCCATGGGGTTGCAGAGCTGGACACAACTGAGCGACTGAACTGAACCGAACCGAAAAGAAAAAGAGGTACTTCACCAAAGAAAACAAAGCATATGGCTAATAAACATAAGAACACATTTAATATCAAGTAGTACTCTTGCCTGGAAAATCCCATGGGTGGAGGAGGCTGGTAGGCTGCAGTCCATGGGGTCGCAAAGAGTTGGACACGACTGAGCGACTTCCCTTTCACTTTTCACCTTCATGCATTGGAGAAGGAAATGGCAACCCACTCCAGTGTTCTTGCCTGGAGAATCCCAGGGATGGGGGAGCCTGGTGGGCTGCTGTCTATGGGGTCGCACAGAGTCAGACATGACTGATGCAACTTAGCAGCAGCAGCAGCAACAAATTAAAACTACACTGAGATAATACCACATACCTATTTTATTGTTGTTATTTAGTAGCTAAGTCATGTCTAACTCTTTGTGACCCCCATGGACTATAGTCCACCAAGCTCCTCTGTCCATGGGATTTCCCAGGCAAGAAAACAGGGGTGGGTTGCCATTTCCTTCTCCAGGGATCTTCCTGACCCAGGGATCAAACCTGCATCTCCTGCTTGGCAAGTGGATACTTCACCACTGAGCCACCTAGGAAGCCCACACATCTACCAGGATGGCTATATTCAAAAAGACTGACTATACCAAGTGTTTGTGAGGATGTGAAGAAACCTAAACTCTCATAGTTTGCTGCTGTGAATATAAAATAGTATAGCTACTTTGAAAACCAGTTCTCCAGTTCCTTAAAAAGCTAAATATAAACTATTACATACAGAATGGATAAATAACAAGGTCCTACCATACAGCATAGGAAACTATTGATATATTCAATATCTTGTGATAAGCCATAATGGAAAAGAATATAAAAAAGAATGTATATATATATATATATAATTGAGTCACTTTGTTGTACAGCAGAAATTAACACATCATTGTAAATCAACTATACATCAATAAAAAAAGATAAAAACAAAGCTAAGTATAAACTTACCAAATGACCCACACTCCTAACTTTCACTCCTAAGTTTACACTCAAGATAAATGAAAACATATGTCTGGACTGATTCATATGTGAATGTTCATAGCAGTATCGTACATAATAGCTCCAAGGTGAAAATAATTCAAATGTCCATCAACTGGCAAACAGATGGACGAAATAGTATATCCATACAATGGAATACCAGTTAGCAATAAAAAGGAATAAATTACCCCATGGCTGAATTCCATAAACACTGTAAGCAAAGTAAGCCAGACATAAGAGACCACATACTGTATAATTCTACTCATATGATATTTGCAGAAAAGGCTAATCTACAGAACTAGCAGATCACTGGTTGTCTGGGCTACGGGTGGGAGCAAGACTGACTGCAAATAAGCACAAAGAAGTTTCCTGGGGTGATGGGAATATTTTAAAATGAGATTGTGGGGATAACTGCGCAACTATAAATTTGCTTTAAAAAAGTACTGAATTGTACATTTAAAATGGATTTATTTAATCATACATAAATTCTACTTAAATAATACTATTGAAAATAAACATGATCTAAAATTATAAGAAAACATAAAAACATTTGAGGAAGTCAAGGAAGAGCAAAAAATGGACGATAAAATAATGAATGAGTGTGATCAGTCTTCTTTAGTTGCTACAGGTGAGATGCACATTAACTCTAACCTTTCAAAACAGCTAAAGCTTGGAGGGCACTACATTGGGTATTTCAGGGGTTCCCAAACATGGGAAACCACCGGGGATTACGGATTACCTGGATCCCACCTTAGACATTCTAATTGGATTGTAAAAGGAAAGAGACCTTGGCTGTTCAGGTAATGCTCTTGTGGAACAAAGTCTGGAAACCATGACAACAGCATACTGTAAGATTTTCATTGTTCATATAAAAAAAAAAAAAAAAAACCAGGGAAGAACTGAATTCTGGGACAAATTTTCTCCTATGGGTCCTCCTAAGAGACAGCCTCGTAAGATGCAGTGGGTTACTGCCTCTAAGTCAGCCTCCTCCTGGCCCATTGTGGGGTGCAGAGACAGTGACCCTTCAGTCCTTAGGGCTAACAAGGGGACCAGGACCCCCTCAATCCACACCAGGGTACTGAACAAGTATTCTTCTCTTATAACATAGGGCTTCCCTGGTGGCTTAGATAGTAAAGCATCTGCCTGCAATGTGGGAGACTGGGCTTCGATCCCTGGGTCGGGAAGATCCCCTGGAGGAGGAAATGGCAACCCACTCCAGTATGCTTGCCTGGAGAATCCCATGGACAGAGGAGCCTGTAGGCTATAGTCCATGGGGTCGCAAAGAGTCGGACATGATTCAGTGACTTCACTTTCACTTTTCATACAATAAAAAGCACTTCACCTAAAAGATATCTGTATCAGCTATAATGGGGAGTTTCACGTAATTATTTCTTTTAACAAGCTGATTGTAAAATAGGATACAATTTGGTTAAAACATTTCTGCAAGAGGCCAAAAATGTCCAGTTACCTTTAACCTGGCTTCATTTATTCCATAGTATTATATATATTGGTATAAAACTCACCTGAACTTTTAGGTGGCACTTATGTCAGGTAATTTACATTATTTATTAATGAGGTCACCTTCCCTCACCACGGAGCCAAATTTGGCTAGAGGAGCTGGCCATGTTGCCCAATGAACATTCCCTGATGCCTGGGAAGCCGTGAAAGGCCTTCAGTGTCCATGTCTTGAAATCTACCATTTTACATGCGGTTTTTAAGCTCATTTTTACCACAACATATACTGCATTGCATAATAATAAGCTTGCAGATGTTATTCATGCTATTTATGAGGGGTTGACCTTAGACTAAAAAATTATAGTTACTCTTTAGTCTGACTCTTCCCCTCCTTCTCTATTTAAGTTAATTCCAAACAGAGTGACTGGTTACGTGCCACTGGGGAGCATTAAGATTCTATTCTTTAGAATTTTTTAGGAATAGGAAATTTCAGGTAAAGTTGCTGGTATAGAAGCTTACCAATATGGGGTATAGCTTATGGTATCATATATTCTCTTGGTCATCTGCAATCCTTACTTAGGAGGATCTTCCTAACAAGTTTTCCCAGCAAACATGACTTTGAGAGGATAGCCTTGATAAGTACATTAGTTAATCTTTATGGCTCTCCACCCCATTAGTCACATCATTAAAAGAGAGTTACACCAACTACAGACAGTCAAATCATCTTACATATTAACTTCCTATATGATACATCAGGAGCTCCTGTTTTAAATAAAAAAGTGAGGTTCTTGCCCATATATATATAACCACAATGTTCCATCTAACTGTAGAGAAATTCCATTCTTCCCTTAATGAATTTTTACTACCTGTGAAACTGAACCAAGAGGATATTTTATTTTACCCTTCTTATATGGATATTGAAATCACCTTGGTTTACTCTGAAAATGAAAGAGTGAAAGTGTATGAATCTACTTATATTCTTAAAATGTGTGTATAATCGAAAGAGGATTTCAGTGAAAAGTACAAATGTGAGCACAGCAAAATGAAGAAAAGTAGTTCGTGAACGTTTAGCACTTATAGCTATAAAAATTTTAAAAAGCACCCTTAAATCACTTTATCAGTTTACAATTGATCACAAATAGAGAACTGCCTTCTGCTGCAATCCCCTTAAGTCATCTTGTTAAATTCTGTCACGACATGTGCTACTGTGGTTCTACACTCCTACCTTTGCACTTTGTAGCGTGTAGCAGAGCAACATCATTAACCACTGCTAGGCAGTGTTTACGTTAGTTCTCAAAAGGTTAAGAAGCTGATTATAGCTAAAATCAGCTTTGCCTGAGGCTTCAGGGGCTCTGTGTAATCAAATTAGACAGCAGGGCACAGTGTCACCTAACAGAAACCAGTGGCACTTTCCTCTTTGCTCTGACCCCTTCCCCCACCCTCCATTTTTTACTAGGGGAACAACTCAACGCTTTGTGCTTTTACCAGATAATTTTAAAAGACTTGCTTCTAATAAATTTGACATGCCATCTCATAAGATGTCCACCTGTTCAAAAGTAATGAGAGCAGGTAGAGACATTTTTGAAAAAAAATTTTGGGAAAAAAATCTTGTTAAAGAGAAGTCTACCTTTAGAGAGACTGAGATGTCTTAAAGTACATTCTTAAAAGGCAGGTGACAGCGTGGTCACATGTATTAATACATGATATTATTAATACAGACATTTCCTAGGCTTGGACAGACTGTCAGTTTTGTTCTGCAAAAAAAACACAAAAAAACAACCCCCCCCCCTCCAAAAAAAAAAACGCATAATGGTTTATCTGCTTCCAAGAGAACTCAGAGAACTTTTAAAACCTGATAGATAACACATTAGCATTTCTAAGAAGCCATGGGTAACCCACTCTGCTGAGTTTCAGCTCATCCTCTCTCCATCTCTACTCTTTGAAGTCAGGCAAGGTGAACTATATAATGGACGTGTTTAAGGAGGAGGTTTAATAAGGTGAGGAGAAGAGCACGCCAGCACCACCTCAGAGACTCCCTTTCCACAAGGTTCTACATTTAAATGCAGTAAGAAGCATTAGTCAAATCCAAATCTTGCTACCGTTGAGCCTAAAGGGAACAAAAGCATGAGCACTAGATATTTAAAAAGAAAAGCAATGGCAAATTTAAATAAAATCTAGACTTCTGTTCTTAAAAAAAATTCATGAATCATTACTAAAACTATATTTGACTTTCAACTTTCAGTTCAAATTCTACATATTTATTAATGAGCTTGAAACACAGAAACATCAGACATATGAGTGATTGGGAGAATATGACTTTTTGCTAATGATTTATTCTGGGCAATAAAATCAAAACTTGTTATTTTAATTGATTAAGTCATAAAGAGTTCCTGGCGAAGTCAAATCTTGCTATTTGCACAGTCAGACAATTTCTGCTAATCCAGCAGTACTTAACAAATTCACATGTGGTTAGCTTGTCTTGCTGTAGCTGTATATCACATTTCTGTGCTGCAAGCTGTGCAAAAAAAAATCAATATGCCAAGTTTAACAAAAGGACAGGAAACATGATGTTCTCCTATATTTTCAATGAACCTCAAATGACTCTGCTGTTCATACTCAGTGCAATTTATGGCAGCGAAATGTATTCTTCAATGAAAAAAATCTGCAAAGGAGTGAATTATATAAATTCAAGGCTGAAGTTCAGCCTTATTCCATAATAACAATTTATTTAGAAGTTTCTGACATTTTGATTCAATGTGCATAGTACAATCACAGGCATATTTTATTTTTCTTGATGAAGGCTAAAATAAATACATGCAGTCTATGTATGGTAATACTTTGACAGTCTATGTATGGTAATACTTTAATTTAGCTTTTGCAGACTTTGTTAAAGAAAATATTTATTTATTTATTTGGCTGGGTCAGGTTGGCTATTACATTTCAGGCTCAGTAGTTGCGGGGCGCAGGCTTAGTCATCCCATGGCGACAAGTGGGATCTTAGTTCCTGAAACAGGGATCAAACTTCTGTCCCCTGCATTCCAAGGCAAACTCTTAAACAGTGGACCACCAGGGAAGTCCCTGGAGACTTTTTTTTGGATGGTCTCTTTTCACAAGTGAAATATAGAATGGAGAGGCTATCTATTTGGCAAAGCTTTAAATTATGACACTAAGGACAAAGAGTCCTGTGGGTCTTAAGCTACTGCATTGGTTAACTGACTCTAAGCTTTTACATCTTATTTTACTGCTGCAGAAGTACACTCAGTGTGGAAGTAGGTTAGGATGAAATATTAAGAACGAGGCAGGCACTGTCATGACCAAAGGAATCAGAACTGCAGCCACAGTAGCTTGGTTGTTGTTTTTGAGTAAAAAGAGAATTGGCTTTAGGAATCTTCAAAGAGGCCATATACATAGAAAAATAAGGAAGCTGAACAATCCACAGTTAAAGAGCTATTCACTTACACATATGGAAAAGTCTTCGATAATTTCTCTTCGTTCCAACAAGCAGCAGTAAATGGATTAATGGCCCTTAGCTGGAAGCGCATGTCTGTGATCAGAACTGAAGGTATAAACTGGTGCACACAACACACTCAGAGGATTCTACTCATCTCTAACTTTGCTTTCATGTGTTATTTGTAGGACACATTTCGTTCATACTTTAGTAGACCACCATTTAAAAGAAGACGGGCATTAACCTCCCAATCAGAAAATAACAAGGTAATGATTTTAAGTGTTGAATAATATTGATGCTGCTATAAACAATCATTTCAGTAAAATTCATATTCTTGTTTCAAAACAGAGGATTCAATATGGCCCAGAATACTGGTAAGAGGTTTTTGTATGGTTATTCCAGAGCTTGGGAAAAATGTACCAAGGTATACAAATCTTAAGTTGATTGTGTATGAAGTAGACTTCTTGACATGTGGACACACAGGGGAGGAGAGGTTGGGATGAATTGGGAGATTGGGACTGACCCATATATACCACCATGTGTAAAACAGAAACAGATCGCTAGTGGGAACCTGCTGTATAGTGCAGGAAGCTCAGCTCTGTGCTCCGTGGTGATCTAGATGGATGGGGTCGGGGGGTGGACAGAAAGGTCCAAGTGGGAGGGGATATACATATATATAGATATATATATATATACAGCAGATTCACTTCGTATGTACAGCAGAAACTAATACAACATTGTAAAGCAGTTCAGTTCAGTCACTCAGTCATGTCCGACTCTTTGCAAACCCATGAACTGCAGCACACCAGGCCTCCCTGTCCATCACCAACTCCTGGAGTTTACTCAAACCCATGTCCATTGAGTCGGTGATGCCATCCAATCATCTCATCCTCTGATGTCCCCTTCTCCTCCTACCCTCAATCTTTCCCAGCATCATGGTCTTTTCCAATGAGTCAGCTCTTCTCATCAGGTGGCCAAAGTATTGGAGTTTCAGCTTCAGCATCAGTCCTTCCAATGAATACACAGGACTGATCTCCTTTAGGATGGACTGGCTGGATCTCTTTGCAGTCCAAGGGACTCTCAAGAGTCTTCTCCAACACCACAGTTCAAAAGCATCAATTCTTCAGCGCTCAGCTTTCTTTATAATCCAACTCTCACATCCATACATGACCACTGGAAAAAACCATAGCTTTGACTAGATGGACCTTTGTTGGCAAAGTAATGTCTCTGCTTTTCAATATGCTATCTACGTTGGTCATAACTTTTCTTCCAAGGAGTAAGTGTCTTTTAATTTCATGGCTGCAATCACCACCTGCAGTGATTTTGGAGCCCCCCAAAATAAAGTTAGCCACTGTTTCCACTGTTTCCCCATCTATTTGCCATGAAGTGATGGGACCAGATGCCATGATCTTCGTTTTCTGAATGCTGAGCTTTAAGCCAACTTTTTACTCTCATCTTTCACTTTCATCAAGAGGCTCTTTAGCTCTTCTTCACTTTCTGCCATAAGAGTGGTGTCATCTCATTATCATTGGAAAAGTCATACATATAAACCCAGTTAGTTGTACGGCCCTAGTATATAACCTGTGTGTGAAAGTCGCTCCGTCGTTTCTGACTCTTTGCAACCCCATGGACTATACGAGTCCATGGAATTCTCCAGGCCAGAATACTAGAGTGGGTAACCTTTCCCTTCTCCAGGGGATCTTCCCAACCCAAGGATCGAACCCAGGTCTCCCGCATTGTGGGTGGATTCTTTACCAGCTGAGCCACAAGGGAAGCCCAAGAATACTGGAGTGGGTAGCCTGTCCCTTTTCCAGCAGATCTTCCAGACCCAGGAATCGAACCAGAGTCTCCTACATTGCAGGTAGATTCTTTATCAACTGAGCTATCAGGGAAGCCCTAGTATATAGCCTACTCCCAGGAAAGGAGAGAATTAACACTTTTGGAAAAACGCTTAATTATTTTAAGAACAACAGAAAAGATCTATCTATTTTATTTCTGGACAATGGCTTATTGCTGAGAAAAACTGCCTTGATGTGTTATTGGTTTTTATTAATAGGTTTCCAAGGCAATTCAAATTATTTTTCCACATTTCCATCTTTATAGATTTAACATTTTCTAGCTTTTTCTCACCTCTCTAAATGTTCTTTGGTAATACCTCTTTCCTCTTTACTGGAAAGCAATTATTAGTGAGATTTTTCTATCACTTTATTGCCGGTAAATCAAATCTATGGATTCATTTCTGATAGAAATGCCTGTTTCTCTGTCCTTAAGGCAACACGGCCAGGTGTCTCTGGTGTGTCTTCTTCAGACAGTTGATCATTTCTTTAAACCCAAATGGAGTGGTCCAACTGCACTTTTTCTTAGCATTACTTCATTTCTTCATTTCACTTCTTATCTGTCCACACAGGAGATTTCTTCGTAACTTGTATACAATCCCAAATACCAGAATCTTTAAAAAATTATCCCGAGTTTTCCATTTTCCATCTATTTTATATAGGTCAGAATAAACCAGGTGTGGCAAGCTGAAACATGTGGTCTGTCTGAATTCTCAGGCTATGGAGAGCATACTTAATTCACTCTTAATCAAAGCACTAGGAGAGAATCTCAGAGCTGGAAAAAGATCACGGAAACCATCTACCTACCCACTATTTACCAATGAGAGGTCCTGAGAAGTTCAGCAACTGGACCAAAGGAACATACTGGTTAGTGGTTCTAATCATTCCATACTCACACTGTGCTTTTTCAGTCCTCTGCAATTATTCTGCTCTTCAGGAAGTGAAGATTTTACCTTTTCAGTGTCCTACCTGTTTTGCTTAAAGGACTTTATTGCAGATATAAAAATACCTTGGCTTCTATTTCTAGCACTCTAAATATCCATTTGGGTTCCTAGTGTTTAAAGAAAGCTCCCTTTCTCATTTTCTTTTTTGCCCTCTTTTCTGAGGATTTTAGAGGAGGTGCCTCTCTTCCGACTTTCAACACTAGAAGAGACATGCTTCATTTTGATGTTCACCCATATCTACTTAAAGCATCTTGCCCTTTCTGTTTCAAATCCCTTCAAGACATCCATTTATGAGTCTTTCTTTATAAAATCCATCTAATTACTGGACAACAGCTACATGCTACCACCATGACTTAATCTTCAGCTCTATTTCTTCATATCCTTCAATTTTAGAAACAAAGAACTCTAGAATTGAAATGGATATTACAGTTTCTTTAGTCTAATCCCTCCCAAATGTAAGAATTCCTTCTATTGGATTATTGAACAGTGGTCGAGTCTTTACTTGAATGCTTTGGAAGCTGGAAAGCTCATTAAGTTTACAATGCAATCCATTCCATTTCACAAAAAATACAATCATTATATTGAGCCTATTTAATTTCCATAATGCACAATCAAATCTACTAAGTCTTTTGTGAGTCCTTTGGTGCTATAACTTTAAGATCTGGATGCTATTCCACCAGAGTTCAAGAGTGGCTCTCCTGACACTTGCCCCATGGAACTGAATACATACCAGCAACTTTACCAAATGATTCCAGGAGAATAATTAAAATTTTTATCTGGGTCTTTTAAATAAAAATTGAAAATCTTCAGCTGATGCTAATTCTACATTTCTCAAGAAACTAGCCTCAATGATATTTTAGTACCTATTTAGTTACACATATAGGAGAAGCTCCAATAAATTTTAATATATTAACTTTTATATTGCTGGAAAACAATATATCCATGAAACTTTACTATTAAAAAAATTTTTTTTTACTATAGAAAGCATGTGCTTCCAAGAACTACACTCCCAGCGTTTATGATGGACAATCCATGTTTTAGAATGCATTCCTTCTAACTTCACTGATTTCTGGGCCAAGTATCAGACTCACCCTTCAATACTTTATTTTGTGAACCTAACTAAAGTGGCAGGCATATATACCGTCTTACCTACAAATGTATACTATATTTTGAAATAAACATAATGAAGACTATTATATATTTAATGTGAACATAGCCCTAAGGCCCTGTGGTATGTTTTGGGAAAAGTCAATAAATAAATAAATATGGTCTATTTTTTAGTCGTAAAATCCTGAAATTAAGCAAATATGCTAACTCTTTGGACTGGTTTAACTTCGAGATTCATTTTGGGGGTGGTTTTTAATTTGGTAGCTTTGGGAAAGGGGAAGGCAGGAAGCTGAGGGGTGGATCCTCGCGCGGCAGCTCTGTAAGATGAACTGCTGTCAGGCCAACGCGGCTGGTTACAGTAATAGCTGGAAACCATAAGTGTTACAGGCTTTGAAGTCAGTTCAGCTTTGATGTCTTACTCTCATAGTTAATCGTAAGATAGTATGGAAGAGGAAAAAAATAAGACTTTCCAATACTGTCCTTGGTGTCTCTTCTCAGGAAATCCAAGCATGAGAAAAGACTGGTGTCTGTGTGAGCTCTAATAGCACCACGTTGCTCTCTATTTTTAAAAAGTTTTAAATTACTGATGTGACAATGAAGATTATTGGTTAGTTTGGGGAAAGCACATGGATTTGCAAAAACATTCTTATATCTGTTGTTAGAATATGTGAATCAGTCAATGGGGATGCATGTATTAATGATGACAGGTGGTATCACGATGCTAACTAGTACTTAGATCAAATTATACAGCAGGCTTCCCTGATAGCTCAGTTGGTAAAGAATCCTCTTGCAATGCAGGAAACCCTGGTTTGATGGCTGGGTTGGGAAGATCCTCAGGAGAAGGGATAGGCTACCCACTTCAATATTCTTGGGCTTCCCTTGTGGCTCAGCTGGTAAAGAATCTGCCTGCAATGTGGAAGACCTGGGTTTGATCCCTGGGTTGGTAAGATCCCCTGGAGAAGGGAAAGACTAACCCTCCAGTATTCTGGCCTGGAGAATTCCAGGGACTTGTGTATAGTCTGTGGGGTCGCAAAGAGTCAGACACGATTGAGCAACTTTCACTCTTTATACATATTTGGTTCTCACCCTTGAGGTTTATCAACTGAGAACTGATAACACTGTCTGGAAGGAATCTTAGACACCATCTAACCCAAGACTAAAACCTAGAGAAGCTGGCTTGTTTTAGAAACAAAACATGAAGCTGCCAAGTACACTCATGCATACACATAAATTAAATGAAGACCAATAGAAACGAAGCAATTAGATTATCTTGTGAATTCTTGGCTAGAAAAAAGTATTCTTGGAATTTCATCTTTAGAGCATTGTTTCCCTAACTCCAGTTATTTCTGTAGCACTTTTATGCATTTTGCCACATTCATGAACTAACAGCACCACTAAAATGCCTAGTATTTTGTTTACATCAACTCACGTTTTCAGTTTGCCTAGTCCAAAGCAATAATATCCATTGCAAAGGCTTCATGTGTTATTCATATCTTTTTCTAATACATGTAAGAATAAACAATGACTAAAACAAAACAAAACAAAACCCAGTTCATCCACAAACTACCAGTAATATACATATAAAACACTGAGATGGAGGACTCAAAGGAAGAATACATCCTAATTATTTCTAGTGGTACTTGAATGAGAACTATGATGTTTAAGTCTATACTCTTTTAAGTATTTAGATGTCCATGTGTCCAGTGACCCAGGATAACTTGAATTTTAAATATTCTTTTTTTTCACCTTTAAGTTCACATGAAAAGCTCTGTTTTGCTTTTGGGGCCTGCCCCAGCTTTCTTCATGAGTAATAAATAATCTGTAGTAAAAAAAAAAAACTATAATACCTATGATAGTACGAGATTTAAGGTAGTAACATAAAACAGCTGAAAGGGAAAGCTTCCTTTCAACTTTCTTAATAGTGCTGTCATGGTGCTTATTGCTTTAAAAGAGAAAAATAAAACTTTCCAGGTACAGAAACAACCTTATAGGCAAGACCTTGAGAGGAAAAAGGAAAGAACAATTAAAGTTCTATATTTCTTTTGTTTTTGTGTTGGTATCATGTAATGAGAGGAGGAAGAATCCAAAGCCAGATACTAGAAGAAAGGGGTTAACTACACCCCATGAAAACAAAAGGTTATTCCTCTGTTAAGGTTCTTACTCTTTCAGTGCATTAGAATTGACTGTAAACATAAACAAAAGCTACTGGTGGGCAATTAAATTTGAAGAAGTGGCTCATGAAAAGTGGAATATTCAGTATGTATTAGAATCAGTTACACAACATCTGATTTAATAGTTGGATTTTAAGTGTTCCTCTTATAATACATGGTAAATGGTCTCAACAAATCATATTCTGTAATGCAGCAACATGCCAATTTCAGTGTAGTCTAAGGCTTTGTAGGACCAGAACACTGAAGCAAACTAATCTGTAATCCTTTATCTACATTAAAAGGTTGAAAATCTGCAGGCATTTGTAACAAGAACTTTCAAATGAATTTGCCATTCCAAAAGTCATCTCACTAGACAGGAAAGAGGAGCTTGGCATGTGACCACTAAATCTTGGGAGTGCAACACCTCGGGGTTAGAGGGCACCAATGACTTCAACAAATCTCACCAGCCAGGGCAACAGATTAAGCCAGGGGACAGCATGCCCTACAACCCTAACCTGTTAATACCTTCAAATTCCTAAGAATGACCTCCAGTCTGCTCTTTCTTATTAGTTGTTAGTTACACTAATTACAGCTTAACTGGTATTGCTGGTACCAGTTTTTCCCCTCAAAAGACATGCAGAGAAAGGTTATCTCTAAGAGCTTCAAACCATGTTAGCCAAATTCTGCTGTGCACATTAGGAGCACTTACCTCCAGTTTTGAATGGGTCTTTTATAGACATGAAAGGAAAAGACACTAAAAGCAATGTGTGTTTGTGGATTCTATAAAGCGTTTCATGTAGGAAGCTGTAAAAATAAGAACAGTAACTTCTCCTGTGACTAGAACTTTAGAATAGGTTAAAATCAGGTAATTTATTTTTTACGTTTATTTTCAACATATAGGGGCTGGTGATTTCAAATATAAGGAGCTAGTTATACCTTAACCATGATAGTGAAGTTAAAATACTTAGCCCATGAAATCCCCTCAAAATTTATGGTTTTTAGAAAGGGATAATGAAATTTCTATCACGATCTTTTAGAATCATATTAAGTTCAACATTTACATTGATGTTAACCCAACATTATACAGAATTGTGCATAGATTCTAAAGCCCATTTACAAAAGATTCAAATACCATCTGTGAAGCTGCAGTAAATTACCCTGTAACATTAATCTTTAAACCAGGCAGTAAATCAGAACAGAAACATACCAAAGAGATTCAAAGCAAGAGTCATATCTGAGTTATTGAGATTAATGTAAATAGTTTCACATATAACAGTTGTAGGTTCTTAATATCATGTTGTTTTTGCTTTGAATGAAACATATAGAATGACTTGTAAACATTAAAAATAAATAATATCTAAAGGACACCAGTGTTTTTTTGCATTAAAAAAAAAAACCTTGTGAAAATGATGATCAAAAAGTGTTGCTAACCTAAGTGAGCTCTGAGTTAAAAATAACAATAACAAAATTCTG
The DNA here is from genome assembly GCF_032405125.1 of Capricornis sumatraensis. Lineage (NCBI taxonomy): Eukaryota > Metazoa > Chordata > Mammalia > Artiodactyla > Bovidae > Capricornis > Capricornis sumatraensis. The sequence goes on from NC_091077.1 coordinate 92,495,715, forward strand.
ATTTTATACAACAGACACATTAGGGAGTGTCTGTTAACATTGTAAAAAGAAACTTAGTTTTACAACAGGGAATCTTTAAACCAAACCCAGTGTTCTTAAAAGATTTGAATTTTGACTTTGATGGAACTCTCTGAGAAAATGAAGATAGATAATTAGAGTACTCTGGGTCGTCAAACCTAAAATGCCATTGATTTTAAGATTCTTCCTTACTTCACTTTAAAAACACTGCCAATTAGACTATGACATGATGCTACCTTATCACGTGGACTGCAAGATATATTTAGACCTTAGGTAGCTAAAACTGCATCTTGTAATCACAATGAAATATAGTATTTTATAATAAACTGAGTGGTCTACAATATATCCAGTGAATAAGCTTTTTATGCATATCTGTGAGAGACAGCAATACTTTTACTGTATATAAAGCATTGAGGGGACACTGACCATATTGAAAAGCAGAGACATTACTTTGCCAACAAAGGTCCATCTAGTCAAAGCTATGGTTTTTCCAGTGGTCATGTATGGATGTGAGAGTTGGACTATAAAGAAAGCTGAGCACAGAAGAATTGATGCTTTTGAACTGTGGTGTTGGAGAAGACTCTTGAGAGTCCCTTGGACTGCAAGGAGATCCAACCAGTCAATCCTGAAGGAAATCAGTCCTGAATATTCATTGGAAGGACTGATGTTGAAGCTGAAACTCCAATACTTTGGCCACCTGATGCAAAGAACTGACTCATTTGAAAAGACCTTGATGCTGGGAAAGATTGAAGGCGGGAGGAGAAGGAGACGACAGAGGATGAGATGGTTGGATGGCATCACTGACCTGATGGACATGAGTTTAAGCTCCAGGAGTCAGTGGTGGACAGGGAGGGCTGGCGTGCTTCACGTCCATGGGGTTGCAAAGAGTCGAACACGACTGAGTGACTGAACTGAACTGACCATATATTTTCTATCTTCTCTGAGGACAGAAGAGGAGGAAGAGCAACTGATTCATTCGTGATTTCAGTTTGCTTGTCTAACTTGTTGATTAACTAAGACTTCTTTCCACCAAGGATTTAAGGCAGATGATGAGGAGATCATGCACAATCAAATAATTAGGGGAATGAGAAGGAGAAAACCAGAACTGGGGAAAAGAATAAAAGCAACCAGATTGCAAGAATTTGTATTATTTCATTTAGATATAAAAATAATTGATGAATAACAAAATAGGTCCCAGATTTTTATTTTTTTCCATTGTACTTTTAAAAATAAAGCATAATACATTATCTGTGAGAGTTGAGGGACACTTTTTCCAGAAATACAGAACCCTGGTAATCCCCCCAAATTTCTATAAAACAGATGACAACAATATATTGGTTTGGCCGAAAAGTTAGTTTGGATTTTTCTGTAACAGCTTACAGAAAAACCTGAATGAACTTTTTGGGCAACCTAATGTTGTTATGTGTTAGAAGATAAATACCAAATCAGAGTATGACCAAGAGAGATATTAAATACCGCGAAAAGTAACCTGCACATATCAGCTGCTCTCCCTTGAAAAGATTAATTTGATGGCACCAGTGGATAAAGCAGGATTAACAGAAGAACTAGTGGACTGTCTGTGTGTGTTCAAATGTTAACACTGATCTATGGTACAGATCCTATTAAGCTATCTTAGGATATAGGTGCGTAAATGCCACCCTAGGACCCACAAGCACCCACCCACAGGAGTAATACTGCAAGGAAGCCCTCCACACAGTGGCAAGCAGGAATCAGTAAACACAGCAAAATGACCCACAGGGAAACTATTATACAATCACAAACGTGAATAACAGTCTGCTGATGGATCAGTTCGAGTGTTCAAAACGTAGACTCTTCTTGTATTTAGATATCCCACATTTCTCTTCTCTGTGCATCAGATAACATAAGCATCTGATTGTGGCACATACGTTAAATCTTCCAAGAGCCTAGAGAAACTGACACGACAGCTGTAGTGGACATATACAAAACCCTTCTCTGGGGAAGCACTCTTCAACTCACATAGCCTTTTTCTGGGCTATTAATGACCGCCTCCTGCCCCAGTCCCAACCTCCTCATAGATGTGGCTGGCCCAGACTGACCAGTCACAGCGGGTTCGGTCCTATTAGTTCAATCTCTTTGGTTCCACGGATGAGTTCAGGGATCCTCATGGTACCCCATCAGGGCCAGTCTTCAGTTTTCACTAAGATTCTTATTTGGATACTAGAGCTTTTTCTCAGGTGTAATGCTGAATAGAAGATGCTACACCTGCTTGTATCTACCCTCTCTTTCTGTGTGAAGACATCTCTGTCTGCAGGCAAGAAAGAATGAGGTCAATAGGCAAAGGAAAGTAGAGAAAGAGATAGAGGAAGCGTCTTGGTAACAGTTTGAGCCTTAGAATATAGTAGTACCAGAAGCAGATCGAACCCTGGGTTTTCCCATTTACATTAATCAATAAATTGCTGTTTATTTTTGTTTTTTTGGTAAGCAGCTTGAAGTGGACTTATGCAATTTGAAGAGTCTGTACTAACACAGTAACTGAAAAGAGTAGATTATATTCTACTCTTTTTTCCAACTTCTATATTTATGTGTGCACATTTGAATTTTCACATATGCATTTAAATCTGTAAAATAATTACTCAGTAAATTTTAATAGTGGCATTTTTTCAAAATGTTAATACATGTTTAAGGGCAAGACCTGATGCGAAGAACTGACTCATTGGAAAAGACCCTGATGCTGGGAAAGATTGAAGGCGGGAGGAGAAGGGGACAACAGAGGATGAGATGGTTGGATGGCATCACCGACTCGATGGACATGAGTTTGAGCAAGTGCTGGGAGTTGGTGATGGACAGGGAGGCCTGGCATGCTGCAGTCCATGGGGTCACAAAGAGTTGCACATGACTGAGAGACTGAACTGAACTGAAGGGCAAGAACTTTCTGGATTACCCATGTAAATGCTATAGGTAACTGAAAGGGTAAGCCAAAGTAATTTATACTGAGTTTCCTAATACTTTAAAATAATGAAGGGAGAGGGGCAGAGGGAGAGGAGGAATAATTTATCCTCCTGATGTTTTTCTAGGCACAATTAAAAGTAGTTTGCATTGGCACAAGAGCTTGGTAGGGTAAAAACTGGCACAGAAATGTACTGGGAAGCAAGAGAAAGCCGGCCTAAGATCATGGCTTTGTTGCAGATAATGCCCTGAATATACAATTCGCTAATAAACAATGGACAGCTACATACAGCTATTTCTCTTGGTTAAGAAAACAGAAGGCCTTGGACAACAGATGCTTTTTCCAGAATGAATTTTCATATTGCTTGAACTATAACATGTAAACCACTTTAAGAACTGACTGGAAAATAACTGTCATCTGGCATTACGATTCGAATGAGCTATATTCCACTTCAAGTTGAGTTATAAAGAACTCCAATAAAAATATCTCTGTTCTCAAAATAATTACTTATCCCCTACTTTCTAAATATCTTATCAAATTCCAACATAGTTAACTTTTAGAAACCTTAAGTTTTCAGGCTGTCTACCTTCAAGCTGTTCTCGGTGGTAAGGGTCTAAAAAGGCAACTGTCCAGTGGAATGCCCCAAACATGAGTCCACCCAAGCAGACCTCTCAAAATTATTCACCTAGTAACTGTTTTAGTATACATATTTCAGGGATTTTCAGAAGTGACATAAATTCATAAGAAACGGACTATCAGTGCTGCACCTTAACAGACTTTTGACCTGTCTTCAAAACAAAATTTGTCCGCTGAAATAACAAGCTAAAAAGTGTCACTCAGTGTTTAAGGACAAAGCAAGGGTGTCAAGGGCTTCTCTGGTGGCTCAGATGGTAAAGAATCTGCCTGCACTGCAGGAGACTGGGGTTTGATCCCTAGGCTGGGAAGATCCCCTGGAGAAGGGAATAAGGGAATGGCTACGCACTCCAGTATTCTTGCCTGGAGAATTCCATGGATAGAGGAGCCTGGCAGGCTACAGTCCATGGGATTGCAGAGCTGGGCATGACTGAATGACTAACACTTTCAAGGGTGCCAAGACTTATGCGTTTTCTGATGGCTTCTGACACTGGTAAGTTTGCATGATCTGGGGGAAAACATTTAATCTTTTTCAAATTCTATATATGGACAGGGAGGCGTGGCGTGCTGTGATTCATGGGGTTGTGAAGTCGGACACGACTCAGCGGCTGAACTGAACTGAACTAAGAACTCATTTTAGAAAGTTTTACAAAGATTGCTATATATATATATCAAAGCATTTCAATATTCACAGATGGAAGCAAATTGGACTTAATAAAGATCTACAGGCTTTAAATTTTATTTTAAAAAGCATTATTAAGCATTGCATTGTTCTTTATGCCTTGCTAAGTAGTTTTCAATAATTCTTAAGAGTTTTTGCTTGCTTGCTTGTGTTTTACTTCTCAGAGTGACTCTGTAAAGGGATATATCACTCACTTTTATTTCATATGAGAATGAAACAGATGAATTGATTATTTATCTTAAATCAGTTGTTTGGTATGTACATTTACTTATTTCTATCTCCAGTATCAGGCACTAGGCTACTTACTTAAGACACTGTCTTTGGTACCTGATGGTTTTTTCAATTAAACTCTTCCCAGTGTTTCTTATGATTTCTCAGTAAACATAAAGGAACTGAGAGACAACTCTTTATCAAAGCCTAGAGGAGACAACTGACTCTTGAGAAGAACAGGCCAGTGGATCTGCCGACTGTTAGCTTTTCTAGATTTGCTGATCAGCAGTGCAAAGGCAAACCGTCTGTAAGCTTTACGCTAGTACAAAGTTATTTTATTTCTTGAAAGAAAGGCCTTCAGAATCTTGGTCTTAGCATTAAGACTGAGGCTATTTGCCATAAGTCCATATAAGGACCAGTCACCCGAAGAAAGATTTTGTGTCTTAGATGACAACAAATCAACAGAAGCACTACAATTAAAGAGATCATCTGTTATGGTGCTCAATGTCTCCTTAAGATCGATATATTAATCTTTACACTTAATGTTGAGCAAATATTTTTCCCGACGCATTCTGAAAGATCTATGTAATTAGTTTCATGTACTGAGTACAATCTAACTTTTTGCCATAGTTGTTGCAATTTTAGCCCTTGAATTTAACTCTCAGTTGCAGTAACTAATCATAGCCTAGATTTCTAGTCAAAACCAAGTCTTTTCACTTTGTCTCCCATTCCTGACTCGGTGTCTCTCCTCTCTCTTCTCCCGCCTTCCACTTAACAGCTCCTAGTTATCTTTCAAGTCTTAGCTCTAGTCATCCCTGTGCTCAAGCGCTTCTTCCTCTGGGTCCTCCTTCTGTCCTTTCCTCTAACCCTGGCCACTGGTGAGGCGATCCTGGGTTTTTCTCACCTCTTTCATCTAGCCAACCTATGTGTGCCTTGCCTCATTCTGACCCTCAGGGCCTAGCCCCTAACAGGTGCTTAGTAGATGTTTAATCGCTGAGGGAGTATAGGGGATAATGCTGCTGCTTATGAGAATGTGAGGGCAGGGAACGAGGGGAAAACAGGAGTTGGTTTGGGGCCACAGCAAGGATTTCTGAAAGATGGCCCAAAGCTGCTCTGCTGGCACTATCCTTTTGCTTTTCACGTTCTGGTATAGCACCTCTGATCTACGTAGCTCATATTTTACCTAATGTATGTAAAATATGAATATTGTTAGTAGTATGCACATGCACATGTTTTTAGAACAAACGAGAAATCAATCATTGCAGAACTGAATAATATTTGCAAGAGTAGGGGCATCATAAAATATGTGTGGTCAGATAATGTAATTTAATGTACATGTACATTTGTGATCAGGACAGGTAGAGCTCTGTGAGCAAGTCTTAGAATGCATACAGAAGCAAACATACTGATTTTTAATACAAGGTATTCCACTGAGTAACTGGGATTACTGCTGTCCTCACTAAAACAATGACAGAAAATGTATATGTGCTTTTTAGCAGAAAGTGTTATTTCATTTAAATGTGGTTTTATTTCAACTGCAGTATCACTGGATCAACTGTGAGAAAATATTTAAATCTCACAAATTCAAGCACCTTCTGTTTCCTAAATGTTCACATGGTGTATATATGTGCACAGAGAATATTCACCAAATAAATTGTTTATTGACTAATGCAAGGAACTCAGTTCAAAAATAAAAATGATATATATTTTTTATGGAGTGTGCCATTTCTGGAAACTCGAATAAAAAGGATAAAGATTCTTTCACTTTTCATTTAAAAGCGTAACATTCTTGTTAGTGTTTTACTTAAAATTTCGTGGCCCAGAAGACAAAATGTACGGCTTTAGATTCACTGCTTTAATGAAGTGACAAAGAAGCAGCAAAACATTCTTTTCTACCTGTGGTGCTGCTGTGATTGCCTTTCCAGGAGAGAAAAGACCACCACAATAAATCCCTATATGGTAAGTCTTTTCCCACCTCTTCTGTTTAAATCTCAAAGGCAATACATATTTAGCAAGCAGACAGGTGCCATGAAAATATGTTTGAAATGAGGTAATCATTTATAATATTTGCATGTGTTTAATGACATGATTACAGAAAGAATGATTTACATTTCACATAGTGAGCAAACTTACTCAGTGTCTACTTAGATTTAGCAATGTTCTTAAAACTATTTATGAAACAATCAGTGTCTAAACACTTGCTATCATCTGTTTTAGCTCTGCTTTTCATAAATATAACACAATCACAACAAATTAAAGGCAAGTCACTTAACTGTCCTGTTACATTAGCTTGATGAAATTACTGGCTGGCAATGCTTAGCAGAAAGTGACAGGGTTTTCTCAATAGGCACACATATCAATTTTTCTGGGGAAAGTAAGAATCATATCTTTATCAAAATTTCCCAAATTTTCTTCCTAAGATAACGCTTCTCAATCTCACTGATGAGAGTACAGTTATTGTGCTCCGAAAACAGAAATAAGTAGCTACTGCAATTCTTCACTCCATAAAGTCATTCATTGGTAAGGGGAAAATGTTATTTTTCTTGCAAGTTTTCTGACCTAGGGATAGAACGCAGATCTGGGACCGTCTGGCTCCGTGGCTAATGCTCTTTCCTTTCCGTTGCAGGCTTCCCTTGTGGCTCAGCTGGTAAAGAATCTGCCTGCAATGCAGGAGACCCCGCTTTGATTCCTGGGTCGGGAAGATCCCCTGGAGAAAGGATAGGCTAGCTACTCCAGTATTCTTGGCCTTCCCTGGTGGCTCTGATATTAAAGAATCTGCCTGCAATGGGCTCTATCCTGGAGTTGGGAAGATCCCTGGGAGAAGAGAAGGGCAACCCACTCTAGTATTCTGGCCTGGAGAATTCCATGGACAGAGGAACCTGGCAGGAGTTGCAAAGAGCTGTATACGACTGACCGACTTTCGCTTTCAGACTTTCATCATAGCCCTCTTATTTAACTCCTTTGCAGGAAAAAATAAACAAGTCTCTCTGTGTTCCTACACTACTCCCCACCGCTTCCAAACTCACACCTTATATTTTCCGTCAGGAGTGGTAGGTGTTACAGGGTTGAACTGGGTTCCCCCCCTAATTTATATCTTGAAGTCCTAACCCTCAATACCTTAGAAGTTGACATTATTTGGAGACAGGGTCTTTACAGAAGAAAAGAAGTTATAATGAGGTCATTAGGGTGGGCTCTAATCCAATGTGACTGGTGTCCTTATGAAAGGGGGAAAGTTGAACACAGAAAAACGCACAGAGGAAAGACAACATAAAGAGAAGATGGTCACGTAAAAGCCAAGGGGCGAGGCCAGGGACATATCCAAGACTTAGCCCCAGAGAAAACCGACCCTGCGCATACCCTAACCTTGCACGGCAGTCTCCAGAACTGGGAGCCAATAAATTTGTTCTTTAAGCCACTCAGTCTGTGGTACTTTATTATGGCAGCCCTAGCAAACGAATATAGTGGGCTCTGGACAAAAAAGCTAGTGAGTGCTCAGTGAAGAAATAATATGAATAAAGGCAGGACTGGGCTTGCATTTGGGAGGGACGATTGCCATCGAGCAGGAGACCAGGAAGGAGAGGTTTCAGCGGTCGCCACGGTATGGGGAGCAGTGTCACCCTTTGCCCACTCCTGTACTCCATCCTTGTGGCCATATCCAATCTGCAGGGCACTGTTCTGTGCTTGCCTATGGAGACTCATATAATTATTAGAGGCTGGAAACAACTTCAGAGATGATTCCTTTCAATTGTACAACATTATATCGGTTTTCAGACAGTCTCTATTTAAATCCTTCAAATCAAAATCGGCCCCCTTACCTAGTTGTCAGTTGACAGCCAAGGAAGCAAACTTCGTAACTGCCTTCCAATTATTATAATTCCAAAAGTCATTTCCCAATATCAGATAGTAAGTTTTCCAGCAACTGAGACGACAGTCTATTTTGTTCTTTCGTTTCTTTAGTTTTGGCTAACAGTCAATGAGCACTTACTATGTAAAATTTCCTAAGATGCAAAAGAGTGATTTATGAGCTATAAAAAAAAATTCCCAGATGAGGTACAGTGAAAATACAATAGAGAGAAAAATTATTGGGTGTCTACTGTTTAAGGAAATTCCTAGGGGTTTCTTTTCACATGACTTAATTTTATCTGTTTATCAACTCCCTCACCCTGTGGATTGCTAGACATTATTTCACAGATGAGAAACTGAGGCTGAAAGAAGGAAGTCATTTCAAGCAAGAGATGGTAGGTTACTGAGCTGAGATTTTTGAACCCCAAAGTTTGGCCTGTCTTCCAAACCATGCCTTAAGCTATGGGGCCAAACCTCCTCTGGCTGAGAATATTTGTTAACAGTTGATTTTTATCAGAGGCAGTATGCATGTAACAAGAGGACTATAACTCTAAATCTACATGAAGACCCCTGATACCTGATACCTCATCATATTTACCACAAGGTGTCATCACGTTTGTTTAATGTTTACATTAACAAATAACTGAATCTAGCTTAAATTTTAATTAGGCTGATGTTATGAGCTGAATTGGACCCCATAAAAATTTCTGTGTTGAAGTTCTAATTCCCCCAAACATGACCTTATTTAAAGACAGGATCTTTACAAAGATATTTAGGTTAAAATGAGGTCAGAAAGGTCAGTTTCAGTTCAGTTCAGTCACTCGGTCATGTCCGACTCTTTGCGACCCCATGAATCGCAGCATGCCAGGCCTCCCTGTCCATCACCAACTCCCGGAGTTCACTCAGAGTCACGTCCATCCCCTAATCTAAGGACTGGTGTCCTTCTAAGAGGAGGAAACTTGGACTCAGATATGTACACTGGGGAGACAATGTGAAGAGACGGGGGGAAGGTGGCCACCTGCAAACCTGAAACAGAGAGCCTTCCTTCAGAGCCCTCAGGAGGAAGCGACTCTGCAACACTTAGCTTTCAGACTTCTAGCATCCAGAACCATGAAACAGATAATTTCTATTCTTTAAGCCACCCGAGCTGCAGTACTATGTTATGGCAGCCCAAGCAAACCAATATGTGATATATTAAAACGAATTCTCTTTTAATAAAATGGCATATAATAAGACTTGCCCACTACTTAGTCAATAATATCCAAAGTCTTACAGCTGTCTCAGGGGCATTATCATCCATTCCAAGACAACAATGCAACTTAACACAGCTTATACACCTCCCCGGTCAGTGCACAGAATTCTGTAAGAAGGAAGAAGAGTACTAATTGTTAAACAGTGTAGTTACTCCTTCGGAAAAGAAGACATGATATGTTAAACAGGTTGCATAGATTTAGAAGAGAACACTGATTTTAAATCAATGGAAGGCCTCAATTTTTCGTTTTCTGAACATAGTCTTTGGCAGGCAGTCAATAGAAGAATCAATAGCAATAAGTAAAGCTGGTTTGTATTTAGAATTTTGTTGGAAGCTGGGGAAGGAAACCTAAGAAACTCAAGTTCAATGCCAAAGCAGCTGATTTTGCCACTGGCAGAAATCACAGCAGGGCTCATAGCTAAAGAGTGAGGTGGTAGACCAGCAGCCCAACATACCAACCTGCTAACTGTTTTCTGGAGGAAGCCCCTTGGGTAAACCACAGTTTCCCAAAGCTTCTCGTTACATTTCTCTTCACTGGTGGTAATCATGATGATGCTAATACCTTGTTTTATGATTTTACTGAGTATTGGGGTAGATTTACTTCATGACAGATCATCTTTCAATTGGCTGGGGCTATAATCACAGGAACTGACCCTGCCTTCAAATCTAACAATCCATAGATCTCATTTGGCTTCTTCAAACATGACAAGTAGGGAGAATACTACTGTGATACACAGGATTTTGATATTTTCAAATGCTTTCTAAAATTGCAAAGTAAACATTCAGAAACATGAAAATGATTTGGGCTTATATTCTAAATATAGGTTAACTTCACCGAGGTATATAAACACACTAATTGTAATTGTAAATTACCATGTTGTACAGGAAAACAGACATATGGCAGGTGTCTTCACTCACTGAGCTACACTACAGTTCTTTAACATTAATGGGCATCTGATTTAAAAAAATCTAATTTTTGAGCAATGCCTTTCTAACTGATACTTTCCAATAATCCATCATTTAGACAATTGCATTCCTTTTCTTTTACAGAAACTACAAAACTGAGTAAGAATGAAAAGGCCAGATTTATTATTCTGAAACATTGCTTTATAATGAAAGACTAGAAGAAGTGTATTTTTAGGAATCCTAGATTTTCTGGAATCTTCACTTAGAAATATTCCTTGGATTTTTAAATTGTACAATACACAAAGCAAATTAAAAAAAAATCATCAGTAGTATCTATTATATTTCCCTGTTCAGTTCAGTCGTTCAGTCATGTCCAACTCTTTGCAACCCCATGAACTGCAGCACACCATGCCTCCCTGTCCATCACCAAATCCCGGAGCTCATTCAAACTCATGTCCATCGAATCAGTGATGCCATCCAACCATTTCATCCTCTGTCGTCCCCTTCTCCTCCTGCCCCCAATCCCTCCCAGCATTCGAGTCTTTTCCAATGAGTCAACTCTTCACATGAGGTGACCAAAGTACTGGAGTTTCAGCTTCAGCATCATTCCTTCCAAAGAACACCCAGGACTGATCTCCTTTAGAATGGACTGGTTGGATCTCCTTGCAGTCCAAGGCACTCTCGAGAGTTTTCTCCAACACCACAGTTCAAAAGCATCAATTTTTCCGCGCTCAGCTTTCTTCACAGTCCAACTCTCACATCCATACATGACTACTGGAAAAACCATAGCCTTGACTAGATGGACCTTTGTTGGCAAAGTAATGTCTCTGCTTTTCAATATGCTATCTAGGTTGGTCATAATTTCCTTCCAAGGAGTAAGCGTCTTTTAATTTCATGGCTGCAATCACCATCTGCAGTATATATGTATTAATATACTTTTCCGTAAAAAATAAAAGAATGACATCATAGAGTTTAACAAACTGTTCTGCCTCATTTAATAATCTTCTGAACTGTTTGTCAATTTTCACCATGGATGGTGTTCCTTTTTTACTTAACTCTTTGCTGAACATTAATTTGTTTCTAATTTTTGTTCTTAAAATTAAAAAAAAAAAGCTGTGATGATCACCTTTATCACTACATTTTTACACACATCTAACAATATTTTCTTATAAACAGTCTTAACAGTTGAAATGACAGACCAAAGGAAAAGCACATTTTAAACATTTCCCATATGAATTACTCAATAGTCTTTTATGAAGGTATCAACTTACACAACCACAGATGGACTTGCTAAATACTTGTTTCTGTTATTTTGTTCATCACGACCACAACACTGTGTTCAAATTATTGTAGTTTCATAGCATCTGGTAAGAAAAGGTCCTAACTCCTTACCTTCAAAAATTCTTTTTCCCTTTTTTCTGTTTTTCAGTTTAGAATCACTCTGTCAAGTAATATTCCCATATTCCACTAGGATTTTTATTGGAATTAAATTGCAGTTTTCACTGTAAAAACATTTTTCTAAGTAGATAAAACAATTTTGAACCTAAAAGTTCTTCATAAATGAATTCTGCCAAGGAAGCTAGTACTTTTAATAAGAAAGACTATTTCTAGAAGAAAGTCATAATTCTAAAAAATAAATCCTTAGGACACAGTTTTAGTATAATAAACAATGATGCATAGTTCTTACATTTTTTAAATATGAAATTACAGAAAATGGTTAGATTCTACTTTAAGAGCAGAATAATGTTTTGGACTAAGAAGTTTTCTTAGACAAGAGGTAGGAAAACCTCTAGGGAAGGGAGAGATTGATTTTTATGATAGGAATCTAATTAAAGTGCCAAGGATTGATAAAAGCATAAAAACAGTACTCAATACATTATTTGGTACGGATTTGAAAGACTTACGTAATAAGTGATTCAGAGTATTTTTTTTTACTGTACTGAGCTAGACACCCAGAAAATACAGACTCAAAGAAAAGCAGGAATTACCTATTAGTTTTCAAGGGAAAACTCTTAAAAATAAGATGGCCAATGGGAAGGTGTTTCTTAAATTCTAAAATTGTAGATCGACAGAGTCATGGTCCCCGCTGAAAATGTGCTGAAGGCTACCATCAGCATTTGAAGAAAAAGCACATATGTATAGAGGTGATTTAAGATGTACCATTGAAAAAGCCACTGGGGAGTGTGGGATCAACTATCACAAATCTCCTCTAAAAAGCATTTCTGAGCTCAAAAGAAAGTAAGGGTAATTCCCAGGGAATAAACCAAACGTAGCTGAAAAGCGAATTAGAAAAAAAAAAAAAAAAACCCACATCTTTCAAGAAAGCGAGGAGAACAAGCAAACTCCTGTGTTTCATCATGGGCTCTGGGCGGGCTCCGTGCACTCTTTCTACTGCGTCCTCAAATCTTCCCCTGGAGGCAACGATTATCCTGGACTCTGTTTACTCGAAGTTCGGCTTGGTTTTGTTAGAAATGATACACTGACGTAGTCTTCTGTGACTTGAGCTTTTTGCTTAATGTTGTATTCATAAGAATATGTGTACTGATAACCACTAGGAATGAGAGACACAATGACTTTTCAATTAGTAAAAAAAGAGAGAAACAAAATCCAAATCCACCTATGTATTGTAATGTACCTTAAAGCCAAGGCCAGGGAAAAAGACAAAGCAGCAATAAACTTCAACCTCATCTTTCTCAATTTTCCTAAAGAGCTCCCATTTCCCTCCCTTATGTATTCCTATGTATTACTTTTTTCAACTGATGGAGCGCTTCATGCTAAATGCCTTGAAATGAACCCCAGAGACCCGTTTCCCCAGGTTGGCCCTGACCAGGAATGAGGGCCCCTCAGCTGGAAAGACTGGGGAGGCGAAGGATGGTGGCTGGGGCAGAGAGGGAATGGTGCAGAGCAGTACGAGTGTGCAAAGTAGGGTCCCCCATAGTTAGGGGTGAGCCAAAATGGAGTCCTGATGGCAGGGAAAAGCACACTGGTCTCCCTGCCAACGGAGGCCCAGCAGTGGGGAGAAATCAGGGCTTGGCCGACTGCCCATCTCACTCCAGTTATAGCATCAAACTCGGACCCAGCCCTTCTACAGCCAGAGCTGCCCAGCAATGGCCTGCTGGGGTGCAGGCTTCGGCCACTGCAGGGAGTGTTTCTCCAGGCTGTTTCCTACGCATCTCTCCCTGCATGCCTGTCTGCATTTTCGAGCCTGCTGCAGGATCATCATTTTGCAGAAGCCCAGAAGGTTCTCAGTGTCCACTTTGCTCCAGCCCCATTTTCAGCAGCGCTTCAGCTTCCACGTTGTTGGCGAGGCTCAGTGGCTGGGCCTTCAAGTGGCAGGTGGTCGTCTGGCTCAGCACCTTTCCCAACAGAGACCCCATGGCAAACCCCACGTGGGCCTGCGGGCACCCCAAGGTCTTTCCTCTTGCGCCTCAGCCCCTTCACCAGCTGCCCCATCTCTTTCTCTGCGGCCAGAGGTCTTCTGGCAGTGCTGGCGTCTGGGCGCACTGCCGGGGACTATGTCAGGCCGGGGGAGGGTGCCTGTGCCCCCAGGAGGGCTTGGGAATCAGGCCCCCACCTCGCCAGCTCTGACCTCGGGCCCACAGGGCACCATCTGGCCCAGGAATTCATACGGCAGGGGTGCTGGAGGAAGCCCCCATCCATTAGGACCTGGGCACACCCCCGGCCTGACCCCCGGCAGGACCATCACCTGGTGAGGCCCGCCTGGGCGCTCAACCAGATCGGGGTGTCAGCTTGTCCCCTGCACTGGTCCTCCCGAGCCCGTCTCCACCACTGGGAAAGTTTGAGGGCCTGTGTCTCTGGCCATGGACGTAAGACGGCTCCTGAGCAGGGAGTCTGGTAGGAACTCATGGCTCTCAAGGCTTCCGAACAAGCCCCCAGCCTCACCCTGGAGCCTTGTCACCTAGTGGGCTGAGACGGGCAGTGCGGGCAGGAGAAGCTGAGGCCGAGGGTGTGTATGGGAGATGGCAGGAAATCTGCTAGATCTTACGGATAATTCCTTGGTCCCCAGGCTTAAGGCAGGAGGTCCCTTATCCTGAACTTTGCTTCCAACTTGCTCCAAAGTGCAAGTCTCTCTCCTGGGCTTTGCAGCTCCAAACTGCCTGGGATCCTTTAGTCTCTGCCCCCATCCTTTCCCTAAAGGGAACCCAGGCAATTATTTTCAGTTTTTTAGAAGCCTGGTATCTGATCCCTTTCCACCACAGTATCTGAAAGACCACTTTTTTGCCCCACAAGTACGAGTTAAGTATCTTTATGCTACCCCTTAATTCATTAACTGTCCCCTTCCTGCTATCTTCAAGATCACAAGCACTGCAAAGTCCCTGTGCCCTAAGAAAACGAAGCATCCTTCCCGGAATTTCCAGTGAACATCAGTTTACTGTCAGATTCTCTCCATCCCCACACTTTGTCAGATGCCACTCTCTCAGCGGGGGCTAAGTCTCCTGGCTAATTCCATGCTTGACTCACCGGTCCTTCGAGGCCTTTGCTCCCCGTCCTGCCTCAGCCCCCTGGTCCAGAGTTTCCACATACACAGAGACCTACATGTTTCATCTTCCTCCCCTCTGGAGACAGGTCTCTGGGCTGGTCCCACCTGTGGTTCTGTGACACTCTTCATGATACCTTGCTCACCAACATCAGGTTCCCCTCTCCCATTAGAGACCCAAGGACCTTAGAATATTTGTCCCCCATTACGGTCTCAGCTCCGACACCCTGGTTGGAGAAAGCTTGAGGAGGGAGGTGGAAGAGAAGATCAGATCTCAGCTTCCAAGGAGGAGCTCTGGGAAAGGAGAGAGCAGTGATCTTGGCTGGACAGTTGCAGCCTCGGACCTGTTCGCTCTCCAACTCAACCACGAGGAGGCTCTACTCTAACCTACATCTACTGATAACGCTCTTGATGAAGTCATCAGTGACCTTCCAACTGTCCAATCTGATGGCCTTTTTAAAGTCTTCATCTTATTAAATTCTCTACAGTATCTGACAACGCTGACTACTCTTCTGGCACCTCTGTCTTAAATTTCCATGAAACAGTCAGTTCAGTTCAGTTCAGTCACTCAGTCGTGTCCGACTCTTTGCGACCCCACAAATGGAAGCACACCAGGCCTCCCTGTCCATCATCAACTCCCGGAGTTCACTCAGACTCACGTCCATCGAGACAGTGAAACCAACTAGCCATCTCATCCTCTGCGTCCCCTTCTCCTCCTGCCCCCAATCCCTCCCAGCATCAGAGTCTTTTCCAATGAGTCAACTCTTTGCATGAGGTGGCCAAAGTACTGGAGTTTCAGCTTTAGCCAAATCTATATTCTGGCCCTAATTTCTTTTAATTTCCAGGCTGAGATCCCCACTGGCTTCCCAGGTGGTGCTAGTGGTAAAGAACATGCCTGCTAAGGCAGCAGAGGCAAGAGACAGTGGGTTTGATCCCTGGGTCGGGAAGATCCCCTGGAGGAGGGCATGGCAACCCACTCCAGTATTCTTGCCTGGAGAATCCCATGGACAGGGGAGCCTGGCAGACTGCAGGGTTGCAAAGCATCTGACACAACTGAAGCGGCTTAATGTACACACACACACACACAATCTCCACTGCCCTCAATCAAATTCTTTATATGCACTTCTAAGCCTGCCTCTCCTCCAGGGCTCCCTGAGCTGGTGGATGGCACTGCCACCCACTCGGTCACACATACTGGAACCCAGGAATTGTTCTTGACCTTTCTCATCACTTAATGGGAAATAGATGGGGAAACAGTGGAAACAGTGTCAGATTTTGTTTTTTTTTTGGGCTCCAAAATCACTGCAGATGGTGATTGCAGCCATGAAATTAAAAGACACTCCTTGGAAGAAAAGTTATGACCAACCTAGATAGCATATCGAAAAGCAGAGACATTACTTTGCCAACAAAGGTCCTTCTAGTCAAGGCTATGGTTTTTCCTGTGGTCATGTATGGATGTGAGAGCTGGACTGTGAAGAAGGCTGAGCACTGAAGAATTGATGCTTTTGAACTGTGGTGTTGCAGAAGACTCTTGAGAGTCCCTTGGACTGCAAGGAGATCCAACCAATCCATTCTAAAGGAGATCAGCCCCGGGTGTTCTTTGGAAGGACTGATGCTAAAGCTGAAACTCCAGGACTTTGGCCACCTCATGTGAAGAGTTGACTCACTGGAAAAAACTCTGATGCTGGGAGGGATTGGGGGCAGGAGGGGAAGGGGACGACAGAGGATGAGATGGCTGGATGGCATCACTGACTCAATGGACCTGAGTCTGAGTGAACTCCAGGAGTTGGTGATGGACAGGGAGGCCTGGCGTGCTGTGATTCATGGGGTCACAAAGAGTCGGACACAACTGAGTGACTGAACTGAACTGAACTGAACTTTCTCATCCTCTGGAGGGCATGAGGGCCTCAGATATTATGTGGTGGGTCTCCTAAAACAGTTGAATTCTACCATCTCCTCTCCAGCTTCACCCATACTGTTTTAATTTAGGTCATATAATTCCTCACTTGCAATATCACAATAATCTTATAGTTGGCTTCTTCTGTATCTCCTTTCAAGTTAATCTTTCTTACCTGTGCTGCTGCTGCTAAGTCGCTTCAGTCATGTCCGACTCTGTGCAACCCCACAGATGGCAGCCCACAAGGCTCCACTATCCCTGGGATTCTCCAGGCAAGAACACTGAAGTCGCTCAGTCGTGTCTGACTCTTAGCTAATTCCCCCCAAAGCCAACAAAATGAAAAAAATCTAATCATGTCATTTTTTTCCCTCTCTTTCCCCCCCTCCCCAAAACCTAGCCCCCTTTTCCCTGGTCAACAAGGTGGGAATTCTGAGTATGGAACACAGTGTTGTCCCACTCTTCCTTTCCCAGTCTCGTCCACCACACTCCCCCAAGCTCTCTGCAGCCCATCTTATTCCATCCATGCCCAGTGAGGACACTTCACTTTGTAATAGAGAGGGCACGCTTTTCGTGGCTATCACCCTTTTCTTCACCCCTCCCCTTCTCTCAGAAACAGCTTCCTGCTTGCCATTCTCATTCTCTTATATCATTCAGGATTCTGCTCAAATGCCATCTCGTTAGAGAAGACTTTCCAGACCACCCTTTGTAAAATGGCACCCGTTTCACCTCTGCTCCCTTTACTAACCCACTTTTTTTTTTTTTTAAATTTCAGCAAGCATTGCTCCCTAATACATACTTTTTTATCCTTCTGTATATTGTTTCTCCACTGCCAAGAGAGCAGGCGCTTTGTCTGACTCACTGCTGCGTCTACACGGCCCACAGCTGTGCTTGGCTCAGTAAACATTTCCTGAATAAATGAAGCATGCTGTATTTCCAGTCCATCTTTAAGTCACAGTTTAGAGGACACTTTATGGTGAGGATTTCCCCCAGGCAGAGTTAGTTACTGCTTTTGTGGTCCCCTCCAGGTACTCAATATATGTTCTTTACTCTGACATTTATCAATAATTATATATTTCATGTTTCTGACTTTCCAACTAGGTACTTAAGGGCATACATGTAGGTGTTATAAAGCCTGGAACATAATAGAACCCCGGGTGATACACTGCTCAATAGACATTTGCTGAATGAGTGAAGGAATCCCCACTTCCACAATTCTGAGAGTGACGCCCATCTAGTTTCAGTTTAACAAGGAGAAACTTGACCCTGCCGGGTGCCTCTCCGTCCTTTCTCTCCTGTACTAGAACAAGGCCCTTATGTAGATGGGGTATTAGTCCTGTGAAGCCAAACTGAAGTCAACACTAGAGAAAATGAGGTTGTGGATACGGCCTTGAAGCCATGGGAGAGGGAAAAAGAATCAAGAAATCACCTGTCATCTCTACAGGCTGTGCATTTGGTTATTTGTTTAATGCCTGCATCTCTGGTGCAATCCTGGCTAGAATGTATGCTGGTGAAGGGCAAGGTCCTTGTCTGTCTGGCTTATTTATAGATTTTCAGCACTTGGAACTGTACCTGGCACAAAGTGGGAAGTCAGAGATATGTTTAATGTTAAATAAATGAATCTCAGCAGCATTCACAATGACAAGACTTCCTTAGTTGCCTTGACTTATGTTTCAAGATGATAGTTCATGGAAAACAGTTTGCAATATACAAAATTTCACCGATACCTATTCTTTCCAAGTATACCTACATGCTGTTTTTTTTTTCAAAATTACAAAGCAACAAGTGTCTGCTAAACACAATGAAAGCCGGAACATAAAGAGAATAAAAGAATAATTATATAAATTAAGACTCACATAGTGAAACTAGCTCATTGGCGAGAAAGAAAACCACAGGGAAATAGTTTATAATTTGTCTAAAATCAATCGTTGAATAAAAATGTTTTTAGTGACTTGGAAAAAATGAGTCCAATCTAATTTGAGGAAAGCTTCATTATACTGACTGAGTTAAAACACAGTAGCTACAAACATTTACTAAATTAAAAAGTAAGGCAATATGAACCTGATGGGTTTTTTTAATTCACTTGGGTACGCTCAAGGCTTTCTCTTACTTGGTCTTCATCTGCCATTGTGCCTGTCTCCTTGTTTATGCATATGTGCTACTACAATTAAAAACTCATATTCTTAAAAGAAGTCTTGATGTCTCCTTAAAAGTATATTTAATGGGCTACAGAAAGGGGGTGATCAGGGGAAAAAAAGGAGCAAAGCATTTTGGTTGGAACAAAAATAGAGATCAGGGAAGGCAGATGATGGGAATGCCCAAGACAGCCAGCCACTGTTTGGGCTGGGGTGCTTGAGAGGCTAATCCATCACCTTCAACAAACACCGAGACCTCAGAGTAAGTGATTAGATTACAATGTAAGAATCAGGCTAGTCTTATCCATGGGGAATTATAAAGCCAGGATAAGAAACACATGGTCCCAGGCCCTGTGTATTTATAATCTAAATGGAGGAGAAGAGAAACCATCAGGAGAGCAGGACAGTTAAAGACTTGCCCAAAGAGAATTTAACAGGGTTCTATTGCGAGGATCTTTGGAAGGAAGAGAAATTTAAGTTTTAAGTGAAGTACACAAAGCGTCAGGATTTGTCTTTAAGTTCCTCTTATCGTGTTCCTGCTCAGTCATGTCTCTTTGTGACTCTTTGGACTGTAGCCTGCCAGGCTCCTCTGTCTATGGCATTTTCCAGGCAAGGGTACTGGAGCAGGTTGCCCTTTCCTCCTCCAGGGGATCTTCCTGACCCAGGGATTGAACCCGCATCTCCTGTGTCTCCTGCATTGGCAGGCGGGTTCTTTACCCACTGAGCAACTGGGGAAGCCCCCTTCTGAAATAGCTTCTATTCTAAGAGGGCCAAAGCCAACTTCCAAGGTCATTAATGGCAAGAAGAAAAAAAAAAAATGAAAACAGTGGAGACAAAGCACATCCTTGCAGGTCTCAGTTCACATTTCATCTCTTTGAAAAACTCTGCCCACACATCCAGGACCACAGTGAGCTCAGTGCTCCCTGCTCTTTGAACTTGGGGCCTTTCCACTCAGATACACCGGCTGCTTTAAACAGTCAGCTGGGGTTTCCTGTCTAAGCTCCCACCCAGGGGATAAGGCACCTCCCAAAGGACATTCATTCTGTACTTATGTGCCAAACATTCGTGCTAATACAGGAGCGATCCACAGCGCTGCAGGCATGGTGAAGTGCCTATAAGCACCTGGATGTAAGGGAGGTCTGGGTCTGACCTGTTGAGCAGCTGGCTTGTGACAAGGGAGGCGGTCCTTGCTTCGGCAGCTCTCCAAATGAGTAGCCCCACAGCTGCTCACGCTCCAGACAGAGGACAGGCCTTTGCTCAAGAACATGTGAGGAGCTTCACTGCTCCAGCAGAGGCTCCAAAACATACTTCTTGAATGTAATTACATCAACAGAGCACATCAGAAGATCTAAGAATAACATATAAGTCAGACAGAGAGGGCCTGGCAGACTGGATGGAGCCAGTTATATCGTTCTTCCCATTCTGCAGGTATCCTAATAACTGCACATTGACCAGGCATCAGTGTATGAAGGGACTGTCAGCAGAAGGGCAGGTTTAGGTTCCCAAGAATGACATCAGTCAAGGAGCGAGTGTGTGTGCATCAAGTCACTTCAGTGGTGCTCGACTCTTTGTGACCCCGTGGACTGTAGCCCACCAGGCTCCTCTGTCCACGGGATTTTCCAGGCAAGAATACTGGAGTGGGTCGCCATGCCCTTCTCCAGAGGATCTTCCCAACCCAGGGATGGAACCTGCATCTCGTAGGTCTCCTGCACTGGCAGGCAGGTTCTTGACCACTAGCGCCACCTGGAAAGCCCCATTAGTTAAGGAGACAAAAAGCAGAGGCAGGAGACAATATCCAGAGACCAGTCTCTGGGAAGTCCTTCTCTGGACGTAGGAAGTAAAGTCAGAAACCCAGGAGAACTGACAGCCGTCCAGTAAGGGAGCATGTCTGCCACCTTACAGAGAGACAGTTACCACCACACACCACAATTTAGTTTACTGACACTACCTCAGATTACACTGAGGTGACTAACCCGTCAATTCTCTATGTGGATTTTCAAGTAGAAGACTACGTAAGAAAAAGTGAGACATGGGAGGTAAATTAGGCAGTGAAGAAAAACAGATGCGTGAAGGTAAGGTACCCACAGAAAGAACACGAGGCTGGAACAGCAAGGGAAAATTAATCACATCAATGTAGTCACTGGGAAGAACCATTTATTCTCTATGAGATAAATTTATTTACTTCATTTCTTTACTCTATGAGATAAATTCACAAAACAGATAATGACAGCACTGTTTTGCAAAGGAGATAAGAGAGGACAGGAACAAGGGTGAAAGGACAGCCATTTGTGGGTAACAAGATACTTCTAGTCTTATAAAACACAGAAAAACTAGAATGCAGTGGGTTGCCAATGTAGAATTTCCTGGATCTTCTTAATTTCTGATTAAGATGAAGGACTTGTTATTGTTGCTGTGTTTTACTTCATGTTGCTGCCGTTCTTTTTGTTACTGTAAAAAGCAAGTCTGTTGTGATATAACGGCGGCTTAGAAGTAACGGTTCATGACACAAATATGACAAAACCACGAAGTCAGAGACTACAAAGAGACTTAGAGGATGGGGAGGAAAAAACGTTCCATTTTATTCTGTAGAGCTGTGATATTCATGAGCTCTGGACATCCTGTGCTCTAAAATAGGATTTAGTATAAAAACCCTGCAGCCTTCACCTGAAGTCTTGAAGAATTTAAAATATCTGTAGAAGGCAGGAAGAGCAGCTGAGCTGAGCAGGGCTGAGCCGAAGGGCATTATGGGGATGAGTCAGGTATACTCAAAGACAGTCACAAGCAGAACAAGTTTCCAGGCTCCTGTTGTGCCGAGAAGGATTTAAACAAACTTTTCAGCTGAGTATGCCACTGTTACAGAAGAAAGGCTTTAAGGATGTTCTTACATTGATTATTCTAGTCAGGGTGCAGTCACCGTCTTCTGCATTCAGATTTGTACTCTGCTTACACTTTTAAGTAAGAGATACACAACTGGTTTAGGGCTTCTCTGGTGACCCAGTGGTAAAGAATCTGCCTGCAATGCAAGAGATGCAGGAGACGTGGGTTCTATCCCTGAGTCGGGAAGATCCCTCGGAGAAGGGCACGGCAACTCACTCCAGTATTCTTGTTGGGAAAATCCCAGGATAGAGGAACCAAGTGGGCTATGGTTCATGTGGTTGCAAAGGGTCGAACACAACTGAAGCAACTGAGCACACACACAACTTGTTCAGAGGAAAAATTTTCTATGACACTGCCCAGCAAAATACACCTAACAAAAGATGAACGATGAAACCGGTAATTCAGGGTGTGACGTGTGCTCAGAGAAGTGAGTGAGAAGTAGAATGGAATTTGTTTAGAGGATGAAACTCTTTTAGGTGCTGTGAGAATTTGTTTTGTTAAGGAGATTCCAGATTGACTGACTTTGGTGCCATTACCATCGTAATAAGCTCAGGGCCTCTCTGTGAATGTCACTGAAATTTCTCTAAGAAACCAAACAGAGTGGTAGAATTTCTTGTAATAATTTAAATCCAAGAAAGACTTTTGTCTTTTATTATTGACACAAACGCAGATGAAGCACAAAGAAACCAATAAATTTATAGATGCTTCTCATAAGGATATGTTCTAGGGCAGGTATGGTTTGAAAGGAGGACAGTGTGTTAAAGAACTGATAGGCTTTCAGGGACACTATAGAATACAGCTGAGCCCCGAAGAATCGATGCTTTTGAACTGTGGTGTTGAAGAAGACTCTTGAGAGTCCCTTGGACTGCAAGGAGGTCCAACTAGTCCATTCTAAAGGAGATCAGTCCTGGGTGTTCTTTGGAAGGAATGATGCTAAAGCTGAAACTCCAATACTTTGGCCACCTCATGTGAAGAGTTGACTCATTGGAAAAGACTCAGATGCTGGGAGGGATTGGGGGCAGGAGGAGAAGAGGACGACAGAAGATGAGATGGCTGGATGGCATCACTGACTTGATGGACATGAGTTTGAGTGAACTTCAGAAGTTGGTGCTGGACAGGGAGGCCTGGCGTGCTGCGATTCATGGGGTCACAAAGAGTCAGACACGACTGAGCAACTGAACTGAACTGACCTGAACTGATAGAATATAGTACCTAGCAGGGAGGAGAATGAAAGGGAAAGCGTCAGGGTGAAATTTAAATAAATTAGAAGAGTGAAGAAACAGGGAGAATGCTGAAGAGGAGGAAAATGGAGGAGTTCAAAGACTGTACTTGAGTATAGGACATGCTGGGATGGTGAAATGCGACCAAAATCAGGACTTAGATAATCTAGGAAATAGAAGAATGGAAGCAGAAGAGAAATGACAGAAAGCTTTAATTCTCAAACACTGGAAAGAAAAGAACAATTTTTCTAAAACTACTGTACTTGATTGTTGGATAAAATCATTTCTAATAACAATAGGAAGCTCCTGCTTTTGCACAGTATTGTAGGACTACACAGAGGACTGACCAGACAACCTGAAACCAGGCAAAGTAATCATAATAATAAATGAAAAAAAAAAAAAACCGTTGTTGTTCCATAATCTTTGAATTTTTTTTGTTATAACACTAAAAATCCTCTGAAGCCAGGCAAAGTGATCATAATAATCAATGAAAAAAAAGAAACTATGGCTGTTCCATAACCTTTGATTTTTTTTTTTTTTTGTCATAACACTAAAAATCTTCTGTCAGGTGAAAATCAATAGGGTAGGGGAATAAAAAAAAAGAGACATTATACTTAGTACATTGCATCTCAAAACATTAAAACGCTGACAAATAAGATACTTTATTAAGAGTAGTTTGTAAGTCTGAACAGTGCTTTCTTCCTTGTCCTCTAACTTACGATACAGTTCAAGCAAATCTTTTCTGTGCCTTGGCGAACTGTCACACTCCAAGTGTGGAGCAGCTGCCAATATTTTATCCCTCACTCTTCCAATGTCATGAAATATATCTGAAGGTCCATTTGATGTGAAGTGTTTCTCTGCCAGTATCACTTCCTCTGGCATATCTTCATCTTTTCGTCACAGTGCTTTCCAACTGCACTTCCAGCACTTTATGTCTTTGCTTCCCTTTCATCTCCGTTGGCTGGATCTCTCTTCTGACCACCCATTTTTGTAAATACATATAGTGCTACTGTGTATGAACTGAATAACAGATATGCAGTACTCGGTCAGTGACAGATTCTTTTTTTTAAAGTGATACAATTGGGAATGGACCATGATGTGCAACTGTTATTTGCAACGATATTTGTATTTAATGCAGTTATTAATAGTTAATAGATTATGGTAACTGAAATTCTGAACCTTATTTTGGGGGTTTGGTGTTATTTCACTCAACTATGGTAACTGAAATTTGTGTGTATTCGAACCATGCAAACATGCATTCATTGAGTCGTGACTACGTGTCAGGTACTATTTTAACAGTCCTGGAAAGATTATTTTACTTAATTCTGATCATAACCCGATGAGACTGTACTAGTATGATCTTAACTTTATAGAGAGTATGACTGTAGATTTTCATCTGGCCATGAAATAGAATTAATTCTCTACACATCTGGGAGAATACAAATTTCTCACAGACGTGTTAAATCCAAAGGTCTTCTTCATAAATGCTGACACTACCACTAAAGAATTCTGAAGTGATAAATAACACATCTATTTGAAACACAGAGTCAATGTCAGGGTCTCATAGTAGCAGGGAAGAAAGTCAGACACTTAGAAAAGATGCTGTAGGTCTTAGATAGCAGTGGGCTGACCATTTTTAAAAAAGGAGGGTGTCAGTGAACTAAGATTTACTCTTGGGTTCCTGAAGGAGTTCCTAAGTCCTTAACCTTCCTCTCCACCTATTTCCACAATCAACCTGTGATTAGGAACAAAAAGAATCCCTGCCGTGAGCAAAAGGCTTTTTTTTCCCAGGAGACTATGAGTTCTTTGAGGGGCAAGAGTCATATACTGAGATCTTTAGAGTGCTCAAAAAATCTTTGCAGAATTAAGGAATGAATATTTATAGTTAATTTCTTACCCCAAGAGAAGCAAAAATAACTCATACTTGAAGTAAGACATGGAATTAGGCTCTAATTTTAGGGGAAATAATTAAATCAATAACAAATTAATTGGGGGTTTTCTAAAACTAAAGTTTTGTTGCCTGTGTTGATGTTGTATGCTTGATATTATTTCTGAAGAAAAGCAAAACCAAATAATGCTGAGGGATTAATACTTCAAAAGAGAAGTGCTATAAAAATCTAAAGTACAATGGTTATGGAAAACTATACTTTTTATTATAAAATTCAACCCACACTTCATGTAGTTCCACAAATAGCTTTCCCACATCTGTTTAACCATTTGTAACTGTGGCCTTAAATTAACAATGTCTTATGTTAAATTTAATTACTTTTCTTCTAGAAAGCAAGCAGGAAAGGTGTGGTTCCATTTAGACTCTAAATATCTTTGAAGGGCATTTATTTAAAATAAAAAATTCACTTTGCTCTTTTAAAATGTCTGAAAGTAGCTAAAACAAAAGAATCTCTAAGCCACTATTGATTTTAGAAGGTTATTAAAAAATTTCAATTTATCATCTCTTACACAAGTCTCATTTTTAAAGATCATCTCTATAAACAAGGTTAAAATGAAGTATATGTTTATTTACTCCAATTTTAAACAAGTAAATTCTGTAATACTTTAGAAATTGAGAAATCATGTAAAACAACTGAATTTTGTCAAGGGTTGTACCGTAAGATTATTCAAAACATGCATAAACTAGCTGGCATATGATGTCTCAATTGGTAGAACATATTAAATACTTGGGGTAAAATATGTATGGTTGAAGGGGACATTACGATAGAGATAATAAGGATGGAAATACTAGAACCAATTCTCAAAGAATATTTAGACATTATATATCAGTTAAATCACTGTTAATACCTAAATCTGGAGTCACTGATCAAATTATCTTTCAAAGGTTTTTCATTAAATAGGACTATTTTCCTTTAAAGAAGGACTACAGTTTAACAACTATGATGAAACAAAAAAATATAGCCCTGATTTAAAGTGCTGATAACATAGAACATCTTAGGGGTTTTTTGACCTATGTCTGGTGCCCAACATTCACTTTGAATTTTCTTTTCAGTAACAGAGAACATTTAATCTTGAAGTTCTGAACCACTAGTAGAAAGCAATGTAGTTTCTCTGAAGGGGTACGTTTGGGTGGGGGGTATTTCTGCCAGTAGACAGATTTATTGCTGGCGACTTGATGTCTGTCTGTGACAAGACAGAGCAGGCAGGCAGGAAGGTGGCGATGGGCGGGATTTATCACATGGTTGGTCAAAGAGAAGGTGAAGGGCAGTGGACCTGGGAAAAACACTCAGGTCAGGAAGGGGCAGGCAGGGATGGTGGGCTGGGCGAGATGCGATTCCACGGGCTGAGGACAAAGGGTCTCTGGGTGGGGGAGACTGAAGCCAGGGAGACCTAGAAGACAAAAACTGTAAGAGCCGCACGTAGAGACTAAGGGAGATGACAGACAGAGAGTCAGAGGTGGAATGCAGACCCAGGGCGGCCATGCAGAGCGGTGGCCCAGACAGAGGGCAGAGCAGAGGAGAGAAAGGGGACGAGAGAAACACAGACAGCCACGCAGGGGACGTCAGCGCCTAGCACACGGTCAGAGGACGAAGATCTCCGTCTTAGGCGTCACTGGGCCCAGCTTACTTTTCCAACAACTAGGGGACACAGCACTGAGACCCATGAGGCACTGTTGCGGGGACTGTAAACATACTCTCTCCCACAGATTAGCTCACAGCTTACACAATTTTCAAGTACAGATATAAATTCATATTATTTGGCTATTTATCCACAAGCATTCCAAAATAATTACTTAAAATCATTTTATCTTTTAAGGGAACAGTTAGCTCAGTAAAAGGAGAGTTGTCACCTTTACTGCCAGATCCTTTGATGGATTTTTCACAAATTGGTTCAGAAAGCTGTAAAAAAAACATGGTGGCTATTTTTAATTTTTTTTTTTTAAGTGAGATTTCTGGAGTGAGACTACTTATATTCACTGTGATTATTTGAAAAGTGAAAAAGCCAAAATAACCAGATAATTCTGGACCTGATTAAGTGTGCATATATGTATTTATACATTTATTTAGATTATTTTAAATGATTCACTGATCAGTTATTTTCCAAAAGCTCCAGATTTCAGCTAATTACAATGAATGATTCACTGAAAACACAAGAATTTCTAGGGTCAACTTTTAGAACACTCATCCCTAATATTAACTAATAATTATAAGGTAGGATAGAACAATGAATAAGGAAAGCAACCGATGAATAACAGCTATAAGGCAAATTCCACAGTAAAGAACAAAAACTGCCTGAAAAGTGCTATTTAGTTAATGAAAACATCACTTAAAGAATTAGAATGTATATCCTTTGAGTGGAAGGAAGCAGAGTGCTAGAATTCTTGAGCAGTAAAAGTAGCCCAAAGTGGAACAGTATCATATGTATGCCTTGAATTTTAAAGGCAGTTTACAAGACAAAGTATAGATTTTTCAAAAAAATACTTAATTTGAGCTATGTCTAAAAACATATTAGACAACTCAGTGCATCTACACATTTGGAATGATAGCACATTCTAGAAGCAATTATGGTTGACTTTTCATTGCTATCTTTAGAAGGAAGTGATTAGTCACTAACAAAGAAAAGACAGAACTCCTTAGTGTCATTTCGTCAACACGTATTTTCAGCAATAAAGTGAAGTGAATAGTTAGCAAATATTCAGTAATTTTAGTCAGTGTAAATAGTCTGGATCATCTAAGCAAAGAAAAATTGGGGTTTCATTAGCAGGTTTTCTATTATTCAAATTCACCTAGAAATCGCTAATTTTCCACGTCCTGTTCCAGTAGGGAAGTGGGGTTTGACAGGTAACATGTTATTTAATGGTCCCCTTCTACATCCAGGCTTCCCTGGTGGCTCAGAGGTTAAAGCGTCTGCCTGCAATGTGGGAGACCTGGGTTCGATCCCTGGGTTGGGAAGATCCCCTGGAGAAGGCAATGGCACCCCATTCCAGTACTCTTGCCTGGAGAATCCCATGGAGGGAGGAGCGTGGTGGGCTACAGCCCACGGGGTCGCAAAGAGTCGGACATGACTGAGCGACAAACTACTACTACTAACTACTTCCACATCTAGACTAAGACAGATCATCTAAATACCGTAAGTCTTCAAGTTTAATTCTAATTTCTTAAGACATCCACTGTGGTTCTCTCCCCCTCACCCTTTACTTCTTCCTTTTTCACCATTTATACTGTTACCTTTCTAAATTTTGAGGTACCTACGCTTATATCTACTGTTCTAAGTAAGCTGAAATAATAAATAAAGGCTATCTCAAGCCATGACAAGGGTGAGAACAAATGAGATGGATACAAGTTTGCGGAGGGAACATATGGACAAGAATCAGACATCTATCTAGACCGTACAGTTTTAACAAATCTGGGTTCAGGAATTTCCTTAATGGCAGGTGGTAAAAGCATTCCATTCTGTGTGCCTGGCCCAAGAGGCTCACAGGTACATGGAGATACTGATCCTTTCACCCTTCAGGGGTGAGGTCAGTCAGGAGGGTGACCACTGTCTGTCAACCCCCAGAATGCCATACAGATGTTACACCTTTCTGTATGCACTGCTTAAGGAAGAGCTGAATGACTTTAATAACTTTCTGATAACTGTGCTTTTTGGTTACCATAAACCTTAGAGGACTGGTAAAGGGACCTGAGAAGCAGGTCAGGTTTTCAAGAACTCAGAACAAGAGACTGCGTGAGGGTACATGAGCAATGATTTCAATGATTTCATTAGCTAAGTAGATATCCCAAAGTCTAGGAAAAGGACTTCTAAGGTTATTAAATAGACAGGAAAACATGCACTGTGTATCAGTGAGGAATGGTAGAAGGTCAGGACTGGAAGGAACGTCCTAGAAGTGTCGTCTTCTCAAAGAGGCCATCCCTGGCCGCCTTCCTAACAATTCAGATCTTCCCCTCCATGCACAAACACCGCAGGTCTTTTCGTCTTGCTTTCTATTCCTCCTGCCAATGACCACCATCTAACATACATGTGTGTGCTCAGTCACTCAGCTGTGTCCAACGCTTCGTGACCCCATGGACTGCAGTCTGGCAGGCTCCTCTGTCCGTGGAATTCTCCACGCAAAAATACTGGAGTGGGTTGTCATTCCCATCTCCAGGGGATCTTCCCGACCCAGGGATGGAACCTGTGTCTCCTGCACCGGCAGGCAGATTCTACCATTGCGCCCCCTGGGAAGCCCTCTAATATATACACTCTCTTTGTTCATCCTTTTATTACTGCTTGTCTTCCCTACTAGAATATAAGCTCCCTGTCAGGACTGTTATCTACTGTAATTCACTGCTGTGTCCCTGGCACCTGGAGCAATGCTTGGTCCGTGGTGAAGTCTTGATGAATGAATGCGTGGGGACAGAAAGCAGGTACCCACAGAGGCAGGAGGGGAGCACACTCAGAGAGCTCAAAGTATGCAGGCTTGGGCAGCAGGATTTTCTTACGCTGAGGTCCAGTTAGAACCGCCTGGCAAAGAGTGGCCTGTCAGTCTTGGGCCAGCTGAAGCAAGCTGTATCTAGACATGTAAGAAGTCAGGAGATATTGTGCTCTGAAACCTTGTCTGCTTTCAAATATTTCTGCTTTGCTTTCCTTTCACCTGGAGGAATGTCTCCTCATGCACAGTCAAAAATTATATTAGTTATTTTTGGCAAGCAACACACCATATAAGATCATTTCTAATTTCACCTTTTCCTGCTACCCTAGCTTCTTTTCGCTTTCTTTCCTGATTTCTGTCTTCTCCTGAATATTCGTCTTTTTCACTATGAGTCTTCCTTTTGATTGCTTCATTATATTTTCTATCTTTCTGTGACCATGGTTTCGTGACCCTTATCAATATCACAGAGAACACAGAAAAACATGAATAACTAAGTTTTTGTTCAAAAATAAGAATGGAGACAGGAGAATGGAAGGGAAAATATTCCTGCAAATGCTTTTTCCATTCCTACAGGAATAAAATAATCAACTGTTTTTAAATAAATGACAACCTTGAATTCTAAAGTGACTAATGAAAATATATAGCTATATTACATTTTCACAGAACCTTCCTCTTGAAGAACTTAAACTATCCTTGCAGATATTAAAAAATTGCCATTGCAACATTTCATAATATTTACACATGATAATTAAGGCAGATATTTGCTGCTGTCATTTTATAACAAACGTAAACAACCAAAATGTGGGCTATACAATAAAATATATCCTATAAACTATTTGTTTCTTTGAATAACAATGTTTCCAGTGGGCTCACTTTTACTAGTAAGAAATACTATTAATATAAAAAAGTGAGGGAACCAGCCACTTGGCACGTATTCAAGATTCCTCAAACATCCACCATTCACTATATGTTATAATAACTGAAAAGTTAGACTTCATTTTAAGTATAGGATATACTACTACCAATTCTTAAGTGCAGACTTGTCAAGCACATTTGCTTTCCAAAGGAAAATGAAAATAATATGACTGTACTGAAAATAATTATCAGTGATATTTTAAGTACAATTAAAAAATTTTACTGTACCTGTTTTTAAAATATATATGCATAGGTAAACAACATTCATAAAATGGAGCTATTATGAGCATTAAATCTACTTTTTGGGTAAAGAGAAACATATTTAGTAATAAAGGAAAAAATATAATATTAGAAGAGTATGTATTTTTACAGGTAATTTCATTGTTTTGACCATGAAACTTCTAGCCAAAAGATGAAAAGCATATTGCTATAAAACTTCATAAGTTAGAAATCTGGGGGGAAAAAAAGGCTTCACTGAATTCTGGACATCCATCATTAACTTGTGGTCAGTACACATTGAAAATTCAAATAATCTTACCATTTTAAAGTACAGTAACAGGATTATTAATCAGAGAATTTCAAGTGTTTCAAAGGTGCTTAAACAACATTTGCTATTTCTACTTGAATTTCCCGTCATCACCTCCACTATCATTACCTCAATTAAGTAGGTCATAAGTGAAAGAGAGTGAAAAAGTTGGCCTAATGCTCAACATTCAGAAAACGAAGATCATGGCATCTGGTCCCATCACTTCAGGGGAAATAGATGGGAAAACAGTGGAAACAGTGTCAGACTTTATTTTGGGGGGGCTCCAAAATCACTGCAGATGGTGACTGCAGCCATGAAAGTAAAAGATGCTTATCCCTTGGAAGGAAAGTTATGACCAACCTAGATAGCATATTCAAAAGCAGAGACATTACTTGGCCAACAAAGAAAGGTCCGTCTAATCAAGGCTATGGTTTTTCTAGTGGTCATGTATGGATGTGAGAGTTGGATTGTGAAGAAAGTTGAGCACCAAAGAATTGATGCCTTTGAACTGTGGTGTTGGAGAAGAGTCTTGAGAGTCCCTTGGACTGCAAGGAGATCCAACCAGTCCATTCTAAAGGAGATCAGTCCTGGATGTTCATTGGAAGGACTGATGCTGAAGCTGAAACTCCAATACTTTGGCCACCTCATGCGAAGAGTTGACTCATTGGGAAAGACTCTGATGCTGGGAAGGATTGGGGGCGGGAGGAGAAGGGGACAACAGAGGATGAGATGGCTGGATGGCATCACTGACTTGATGGACATGAGTCTGAGTGAACTCCGGGAGCTGGTGATGGACAGGGAGGCCTGGCGTGCTGCGATTCATGGGGTCGCAAAGAGTCGGACACGACTGAGCGACTGAACTGAACTGACTGAAGACAATTTCATCATTTCTTGCCCGTAACTGATTTCTCCCTCAAGCTCCCTAATACTTCTGGTAATGACATTTTCATTATCCCAGTTACTTTTCATTGGAGCTTATAATTGTCTTCCCCCTCCCCACAGCTCCCATATTCAACCTGTTTATCACCAAGGAGTGCAGATTCTTCCCGAATCATCGCTCTCTTATCCCCTCTATTCCCACTGCCACCACTTCAGTTCACGCCGGCAACCATGTACACTGGCTTTACTGTCACATCCTGCCAAGCCTATTGCTGCTGGCTTCTTGCTCCTATCTTTTATTCACTTACTAAATTAATCTTCTTTAAAATTCCACTTTATCATGTCATAATAATGTTGATCATGTCATAAAAATGTTAAACATGTTTTAAGGATTCTTTGATTAAAATTGCTGATCTTGACAGAAACCCATTCAATTTTTCTAAGCAGGTACAGAAAATGCTGGGTGTATGGCCCTAACTCTTCTCTCATTTGATGCAACCTAATATTGATGCCTAGTCTTCCCAGATGGGGTAACAGTGGAAACAGTGTCAGACTTTATTTTGGGGGGCTCCAAAATCACTGCAGACGGTGACTGCAGCCATGAAATTAAAAGACGCTTACTCCTTGGAAGGAAAGTTATGACCAACTTAGACAGCATATTAAAAAGCAGAGACCTTACTTTGCCAACAAAGGTCTGGCTAGTCAAGGCTATGGTTTTTCCAGTGGTCACGTATGGATGTGAGAGTCAGACTGTGAAGAAAGCTGAGTGCCGAAGAATTGATGCTTTTGAACTGTGGTGTAGGAGAAGACTCTTGAGAGTCCCTTGGACTGCAAGGAGATCCAACCAGTCCATCCTAATGGAGATCAGTCCTGAGTATACATTGGAAGGACTGATATTGAAGCTGAAACTCCAATACTTTGGCCACCTGATGCAAAGAACGGACTCATTTGAAAAGACCCTGATGCTGGGAAAGATTGAGGGCAGGAGGAGAGGAGTACTAAAGAGGATGAGATGGTTGGATGGCATCACCAACTCAATGGACATGAGTTTGGGTAAACTCCGGGAGTTGGTGATGGACGGGGAGGCCTGGTGTGCTGTGGTCCATGGGGTCGCAAAGAGTCGGACACGACTGAGCCACTGAACTGAACTTCCCCGACGGCTCAGTGGTAAGGAATCCGCCTGCCAATGCAGGAGATGTGGGTTCAGTCCCTGGGTAGCGAAGATCCCTGGAGGAAGAAATGGCAACCCCCTCTAGTATTCTTGTCTGGAGAATCCCATGGACAGAGGAGCCTGGTGGACTGCAGTCCATGAGGTCACAAAGTGTCAGACATGACTGAGCGACCGGGCACCCGTGCAGTGTTGATGCCAGGTTCAAAAGCAGCAGCGGGCCTGGAGACAGTTTTTTTAAAAAACCCTTTTTGGGGTTGGGGTGGGGGGAGATACTCATCATACTATCTGCATAGCTGGAGACACTGCCATGTCCCCAGCTTTCACAGCAGTATCTGGAACATAAGTGCTCAGTGAATTTGAGGAATAAATGGATACAGGTGCTTCCAACTATCTGAAAGTAGGGAAACTCTCATGAAAACTTTCATAAGTCCAAATGATATAAAGTGAAGATGCGACTACTTTAGGGCACATTTTGCTAATGGGTGCCTCAAAATAATTTGAGATAAGGCACAGATGCTCACAGGCACGGTTCACAACTATGGCAACATGATGCTGGGGTCTGGAGTGTAGTTCCCAGGGGAGGACCTTGGTGGTCCCACTCTTGAGGCTCAGGATACTTGCCTCTGTGATGGCTCCCTGAAAACAAATGCTGTAGCTATTTTTTGCTTTCGCCTTTCTTCCCGAAAGCAAAAATCCTCTTTAGCTTTCTTTCTTTTACTGAAAACAGGTACTAACACAGGTCTTTTGTAAAAGTGAAGAGGCATAAAGGAAGCTTTCAAAAAGTGGGCAATAACTGTAAATGCTGCGGAATGCATGTGAAATCGCCTTCTGACTTAAGTCACATTTGTTGGAATAAAAACCCACAAGAAATAGAAGGTTACGGAAAGCAGCAAGCTCTGTTCTAAGAAAAATTTGATCAGAGAAGAGCTGAATAGTATAAGCTTAAGTATAAGCTCAGACAAGAGCTGACGACTTAGTATAAGATCAAATGAGCGTGATAAAGAGGAAATCTATCTCTGGTAAACTGTACAGCACCGTCTAATGAGGTTGTGGAGGAGCAGGGGTTGGAATGAATTGTCTTTACAGAGCTTTAGAGTGCCTTTTTTGAAAGAGTTACTCTTAAACCCTAATGTATCAGAGAAGCAAAGCTTGAGGCTCAAAAAAAGTTGCGTTTTCTTTCCACTTAGGCTTAAACGACCAGGAGAGCTGAAGTTAAGCCTGTTGTGCTACCTACTGTTGTGGAACAAAGTACCCCCCAAATTCACAGCTTATGATGAAAACACATTTATCAGTCCCAGTGTGTGCTGGATCTGAGGGTGCCTTAGGTGGATGACTGGCTCTGGGTTTCTCACAAGGCCGCAGTGAGAGTGCTGGCTGAGGCTGGTGTCATCTCAAGGCTCGGATCCTCTTCCAGGGTCATTCACGTGGCTGTTGGCAGACTTTAGATCCATGCTGGCTCTCGGCCAGAGACACGGATTCTATGCCATGTGGGCCTCTGCGTGAGTGCTCACAACGTGGCAGCTGGCTTCCATCAGGGGGAGCAGACAAGAGGATGAGAAAGGGCCTAAGTTTGCCAACAGTCACGGGTCTTACCACGTTCCCCATTATCCTTAAGCAGCGGGCTGGAGAGAATGGTGGGATGACACTTTGAACACTCAGTTACAGGCCCTGTGATGTTTCTGATATCGTATCTAGGAATAAGGAGTAGAACTGGGGCTGGCTTCTCTTCTCCCCTCATTACCCTTGGTGTCTACTAGCAAAGCTACTGCTTCCCATTCCCATGACTGTAGGCTCTGTTGGTCTAAAGGTTGCATAGGGAGGAACGCTTCCATAAGGTATCACAACAATGACTCCACTGAACTGAAAGTGAAACTGCTATCTTATACCACTGGATGAACAAGCAATGGAGAATGCTACTAGACTGGCTAGGGTGACTAATCCTGATTACTAAGGAAAAACTGAGTTGCTGCTATACAACAGCAGTAAATAGGAGTATGTCTGTGATGAGGGAAATCCTCTAGGACACCTGTTAATATTGAATACTGTCTGTGATTAATGTCAACAGAAAAATACAGTAATGTAACTCCTGCAGAACTGCTAATGGCTCACACCCTTCAGGAATGAAGATATGGGGCATCCCATCAGGCAAGGAATCATGACCAGTTGAGGTGCTTGCTAAAAGCAAAGAGTATATGGAATGAAGTAGTTATACACACCTGCTACACGACCAGTTGCAAAAAATGAAGAATGTAATGGTTATGAGCATTTTCTCCTTATTTTGATATGAATATATATAGGAAATATTTTTCGTTTTCTTCTCTCTTATTCACATCTCATGTAAGACGTGTCCATAGTAATTAGCTTTATCTCTCATTATTAAATTATAGGATACCGAAGATGAGAAGAATGAACGTCATTCAAGGACAAAAAAGGGGCATTGTATCCTCCCTTTTAGTGTGTATTCAGTTGTACATAGGACAGTTGTACCATGTTAGGTGGAAGCAAGACTACTTTAATGTCTTCGTTTGGAGAGTGGTTTAAGGAGATGTATGTGAGTGCCAAGTAGACAAGGGGTGAACTGTGGAGGTTCTGCAGTGAGGCACTTTGGCTTGGTTGAACTATGATTCCCAGAATTCCTTTTCAAACTGCACGTCTCTGTTTAGGCTGGTTCAAAAGGGAGACTTCTGTTGGAAATTCGGGGGATTAAAATGAAGCAGCAGCCATTTCAAGCTCACACACACTGTTTATCTGCTGGCCCACTTGGTGGCACAAGGCAGCGGTTAGCATCATGACAAAGGGCACCAGCTTCTTCAGGAACCCACACCACCAAGGACAGAAGCCCCAAGAACTGGCACAGATTGAAGTTCATCCTCGTGGGCTCCAGCTCATGGTTATGGGTTCCAGCTCATTCTTGCTCTTCACCCCTTTATGTAACACCTTCCCTTAACAACTGCCTGCTCTGTAGACAGCTCTAGCATCACAAGTAAAGTTGACATTCTTCCAGATGCTGCTCAATCAGATCTGATCCAGTCCTAGGTCAAACCTCTGTAACACATCCTTTACTATCTACAGTCTATCCTCATTATTTGTGGATTCCGTATTTCTGAATTCACTTACTTATTAAAATTTATTTGTAATCAATACTCATGGTGTTTTGTTATTTGTGGACGTGCACATGTGGAACGTGGTAAAAAAAAATTTGAGTTGCTTAACAGGTACATCCCTAACTAAGGTCAAACAAGGTCATACTCTGAATTCTTGATCCAGTTTTGTGCTGTAAACAATTATCCTTTTTGCAGACTATTTAGTGCTAAGACAGTGATGTATCTTATGGAGAAAGTAAGTCCTATTCGGGCACGAGTTAGTGCCGTGGACTGTGAGTTCAATGTTAGTGAGTCAACTATACATTAAATAAGGCATCTTCAAACAGAAACACTCATAAAACAAAGTTATATACATTGACCGGTTGATGAAAATGTGACCAGAAGCTTCCAAACCTAAGCCTGCATTTTCTTGAGGAGTAATGATTCACTGATTCAGTGTTCTCAGAGACTTCACAAAACATAACCACTGACAATAAAGAGAATATATTGTAATTAATGCACACGTGCACACACACACATGCACACACACACACACACCCTGTAGCATATATATCTCCTACTAGTCTGTTTCTCTGACTGAACCCTGAATGATAGACCTGGAAAGTTTAGTTACAATAATAGTGAAACTCAGTTCAAGTTTAGGTATTAATGATGGTAAAATTTAGTTATCATAAGAGTTCTTTCCCTAGTAGCTGAACTGTTCTCCAAATTTCCTTCAAATACATAAACATGTATGCAACTGTAAGTACTTTGCGATTAGCTATCTCTTATGGTTGTTAAATGGAGCAGTTCATGTTCAAGAGAAGAGGGCGGCAGAGGATTAGATGGTTAGACAGCATCATTGACTCAATGGACATCACTTGGAGCTAACTCTGGGAGACAGTGAAGGACAGGGAAGCCTGGTTTGCTGCAGTTCATGGGGTTGCAAAGAGTCGGACATGACTTAGCTACTGAACAACATGTTCAAAACTTCTGCTCATTCTCTGGCACCTATGACCAGGAAACCTGTTTCTGTTCTGTATCATAATCAGACACTACTGCTCACTCTGTGTTTATCGTGAAAACTGTGAAAGCCCAAACCAGAAAGCAATGAAAAATGTCCCTCTTTCTTCTGACCTAGAGATGAGGGACTAAAGTACAAATCTTTCAGGCTGGAAGTCAACACCAACATTAAACTGTCTGGAGCCCACTTGCTTCCTCAGGTGCTCGGCCCACCTCTATTCTTTCAGTGGACAGGCTGGTCTTGCCTGTTCATAGTTCCCCATGAAATGGACATCTTCTGATTCATCCAGCCCTTCCTCCTTCATTGGTGTTTTCTTTTGTCCAGAGTATCAGCCTGCACATCTTCCTATAATCCAAGTCCCATCTAACACCCAACCAAAGGCTTTTTTTGGTCCAACCAAAAGCTTTTACATGAAAAATGTCTGTAGACTCTAGGCCATAGCAATCTCTCTTCTCTGAACTCACGGTCTTGACTTCCTACTGGATCACTGAGTTGGTAATTAATCAGAGACAAATACTCTTGAGATCCTGTATGGCTCTCCAGTCCTTGTTTTAATAAGTTTTAACTGTACAACCGTCTCCCTAAACTTCAACAGCAACTGTCTATATTACTCTCAAGTTGTTTGTATCTGCCCTTCTCCACTGAGTTTGTTGGCAAGCATCTTCAACCACTTAAAGCATTTTTGGTAGTGGGTCCACCCCATGCCATATGTTACCAATCATTCATTCAGATTCAAGCCAGAACAACATGCTTAATTCACAAAATAGAATACCACATTTCATTAGCATATTTTTTCACCTTAAAAGCATTCTATACATCTCTCATCAAAGACATACCTGCTGAGACTCGGGGACAGTCAGGCAGCATGGACTCCACTGATGTGTCTAATGGTTCTGAGCTAGAGACCCAATTACAACAGTTCTGCAATGAAATAGAGACAATGTTCTGTTGAAACACAATTTAAGGCAAGACCAACTTGTTAGGCTGTAGAGATTAATCTATCCAATACAATCAGCCATTATAATTATACTCTACCTCTATATACTATAAGAAGTCCTCTTATGTAAACAGTCAGTAATTACTCATGAGTAAGATGACTGTGGGAAAAAGTTTATCTTCTACAATTTAGCAAATTATCTGTCCTGATATTAAGAAGACATGTAACCTTCTGTGAACCATGATGGAATATACTTATAAAAGAAGTCTAATATTTTAATTAAAGGAAATTGAAAAGGGTATCTAGTTTTAGTTTTTAAATGAAAATAAATATTAATTTGAACATGTAAAAAATAGCATTATTTTAAAACTATATTCTTTGTCTCTGTAATACTAGAAGAAATACATTTTGCAACTAATCCTCAAAATGGCCCATATAAATATAAAATCTTTTCATTTTTACTTCAACTTGGTTCAGTGAAGGCTGTATCAAACAGATCAAAAGAAACACAATCTGGTGAACTGTAGCTCTGTGTCGAGGACACAAAACCTTCAATATTAAAGACAAACCTCTAAGATGATGGTTTACAACTTAAATGATATAGAAATAATCTATATTCCTTCTATACATTTTAAGTGCATATTTGAAGTCTGGGGGCTTCCCAGGTGGTACAGTGGTAAAGATTCTGCCTGCCAATGCAGGATACATAGATTCAATCCCTGGGTCGGGAAGATTCCTAGAGAAGGAAATGGCAATCCACTCCAGTATCTTTGTCTGGAAACTTCCACGAAAAGAGGAGTCTGGCGGTTTATAATCCATGGGGTCGCAAAGAGTCGGATATGACTAAGCACACACGCACACAACAACATTTGAAGTATGGCTTAAAAAATGTGATTAACCTTACATGGCTTAAAAAAAATTTCCAACACACACATACACACAATGAATTTCCAGGCGGATTTTATTTTAAAAGAAATCATCCTATCAATCATGTCAGAAAAATCGCTGATGGCTGTTCTCTAAGCAAGCATGTATTGCGTATGTTTAGATGCTTGCCGTCCTGGTTGTGCACCATGGAACCCGCCCTCACTGCGGAAAGATCCTTGACTGGTAGATCAAGTGTCTTATTGTATTTCCTTAATTCATTCTGTCTGGAAGAAGATGTCAGCTGTGTTGCAGTGAGGAGAGAATTTCAAAGGCCCCAGTCCCCACCAATAAAGGCCGAGGAATGGCTTTTGAATAGATTTGTCAAGGCAACCCTACTGTTCTGGGACCAGGGAGAGCAGGAATAACATAAAGGAAGGGTTGCTGTATGAGACTAGAAAGTGAAGTTCAGAAAGCATGGCAGATTTTTGTAAGAAACAGTAGATCAATGAAACTACTGAACTGTGTGGAAAAAAAAAAACCATGAAAACAAACACAACATCTAGTAATGTTCTTAAATGTTTTCTTTCTTTTTATACTTAAAATGGATAAAATATTACTATTTGCATGTATTACAAAAGCTTGATGGTTTAAAGTAGATATGTATTCTATAATTTGCACTCCTAATCTTAATTAGTAGCTGAATGCAAAATTATACAATGTAAGGGATAAGAAATTATAAAAGAAATAGGGTCTTAGAAGATATTTCATATGTTTGAAATAAATAAAATTAATATTACTATTGATAGAATACCACATCAGAGAGTTCTAGATAATGCAGAAGATTAGCACACAATTAGCCAGCTTTTATATACAATGTGACACTTGCTTGTAAGAAATAAGTATTCTCCAAAGCAGTGTCAAGATATGTAAATGGATCATTTGTTTTATCATTCATCACAACCCCTAATAAATTCAAAAATCATGACTTCTATAGGTACTAAAAATTGGCTTGAAGTGATACTGGGAGATAGCTTCATTGAAGAATGACTTTCTCTTTCCTCTCTTTTTCTTAATTCTTAAACAATTTAGTCTTTGCAATGACAGCAATTAGCTCTACCGACAGACAGCGATTAGGTATATATTTTAATTATTATTCATCCTAGAGGTGCCTCCAAATCTGATGAAAGTCAGCTATAATCCAGGTGATATGTCAGTCTTAATACTGTTCACTTACACTTCATGTATGTAAGTATTATAGGATATTTTCAGTACTAATAATATTAATGGTACATTATAGTATACAGTTGATTAATCATTTTCTAACTTGCTATCACTGACTTTAAAATCCACAAAGTGGATTTTATCCAGCTCACCTTTAAACTCAAAATATTTAAAGCAAAATACAGGTTACCATTTTATGATTCTGAAATTTCAGTTTTTATCTAGGCAAATGTTTACATTTTGATTTCTCATAAAATCAAGATAGAAAATAAACACCCTATAGTTAAAGTTCTCTGCAATGACAAAGTACGGGTACAGGATTGTAAAGGTTTGATACCACAAGTTGACGTACATGTGTGGTGTGTTCATGTTTGTGTGACATTTTTACACCACTGGGAAAAGCATATAGAGAAAAGGACGAAGCCAGCTAGAAATATGTTTGCCATATGACAGAGTATAATGAAATAAAATAATGTAAACAAACTCGGAAGTACATGAAGGGAAGAAAACATGGGAAAGACATACGGCGATGACACATGAACTCAGTCTATCTGAAATTCCATTTATCAAATGCAATTCTCTATTCTGAGACGTGTTTCTATAGTTTAGAAGCCAAATCTCTTTTCACTGTTTTTCTAATGCTTATTCTACCCCACTTCTCAATGCTCCGTTTGAACCCTATCCCAGTTCTTCAGTTGAGATGAACACTAGCGAAGTGTCTTGGATGAT
The DNA here is from genome assembly GCF_032405125.1 of Capricornis sumatraensis. Taxonomy (NCBI): domain Eukaryota; kingdom Metazoa; phylum Chordata; class Mammalia; order Artiodactyla; family Bovidae; genus Capricornis; species Capricornis sumatraensis. The sequence continues at coordinate 92,536,525 of NC_091077.1, forward strand.
GATTAGAAGTAGCCCATCAGGAAAGCCCTACTAAACTCAGATCATGCTGCAGGCGTTCCCAGACCCCAGCAATCGTATTCTCAGTTGTCCTGAGTGGACAACAAGACATGCTGGACTAGAGGTACCAACAGAGCCGTGCTTGAGCCTCAGATGCAGCCCAGCCCCATTCCAACCAACAAGCAGAGGGAAGGAAGCCTCTGGCCAGAGCCAGCAGACTGAGATGGGTCCTGTAACTACAATTTTTCTGGGTCTGAGGGATAAAGAGAAAAAAGAGGCAGTGTAGTGATGTCTTCAAGTTAAGTATTTTCCATTAAAAAGTCTTTTACTGTGAAATTATGACTTTACAGGTTTTTGTGGCTGTACACTGTCTTCTTTGTGAAATCCAAAATTTGGGGGTTATTCATATAAACTTAGAATTGCCTATAGGTCACAGGGCTGAGCGACATTGACATTTAAATCAAGGGCTGACAATATTTCAGTGTAGATATGAAGTGAATTGAAAATTTTTATAAAAAGGTTATACCTTAATGTATGAAGTTTAAAGAGAGAAGCACGTAGTGGGTACTCCTGTGCAAGATATTTGGAAGTATTTGGAGATGCTTGTTGCCCTGGTTGAGTGTAGATTTTTACTCATTGTTATGAGTTGTAAATCATCAGTGTCTGTAGGTTGCTCTTTAATATGGAAGGTGTTGTGTTCTCGGATAAGAACTATTAGTCATCAGGTTGTATTTCCAGGACAGGCGCTCATAACTGAATCGTGATGGGTGAGGGCTCCTGATTACTACATAGAACCACACATCTGGCTTGGCGGCAGACTTTCAGAGACCAGGGATATGTCAGGAAATGACATTCACCCACTCAGCCTTTTTTTTTTTTTAATAAAAACTATATATTTAAGTTGTATAACATGATGATTTAATATACATATACACAGTGAAATGATAACTGTAATCAAGCCAATTAACATGTTCTCATTTACACAGCTAGCATTTTTCAGTGTGTGGTGAGAGAATCTGAAATCTATCCTTTTAGCAAATTTCCAGTATTCAAAATGCTGTATATTAGGTCTCTAGACTTGTGCATTCTATACCCCTGCAATCCTTGACCAACATCTCCCTGTCTCCCCCACCTTCCTGACATTAGGAACCACAATTCTGTTCTCTGCTTCTGTGTATTCGACTCTTTCAGATTCCACATGTAAGTGGGACCATATATTACTTTTCCTTCTGTGTCTAGCTTATTTCACTTAGCATAATGTCCTCCTTATGCTAACTGGGCTCACCTTTGCCCACTCAGCCTTACAGCCTGGAGCCCAAGGTAAGAAATCCTTTGGTTACTTTCTATCTCTTCTTTGATTAAATTAAGATGAATTCAGCTACTGCCTATTTCAGTCGGATAAAAAAAATACACAGATCAATATATTCTGACTTTTAAAGGGGATGACTAATCTAGTCTTAGCTCAGTTCAGTCGCCCAGTCGTGTCCGACTCTTGGTGACCCCATAAATCGCAGCTCGCCAGGCCTCCCTGTCCATCACCAAATCCCGGAGTTCACTCAGACTCATGTCCATCGAGTCAGTGATGCCATCTCATCCAGCCGTCTCATCCTCTGTCGTCCCCTTCTCCTCCTGCCCCCAATCCCTCCCAGCATCAGAGTCTTTTCCAATGAGTCAACTCTTCTCATGAGGTGGCCAAAGTACTGGAGTTTCAGCTTTAGCATCATTCCTTCCAAAGAAATCCCAGGGCTGATCTCCTTCAGAATGGACTGGTTGGATCTCCTTGCAGTCCAAGGGACTCTCAAGAGTCTTCTCCAACACCACAGTTCAAAAGCATCAATTCTTCAGTGCTCAGCTTTCTTCACAGTCCAACTCTCACATCCACACATGACCACAGGAAAAACCATAGCCTTGACTAGACGGACCTTTGTTGGCAAAGTAACGTCTCTGCTTTTGAATATGCTATCTAGGTTGGTCATAACTTTTCTTCCAAGGAGTAGTTAGAAATTCTTAAAAAATAAATCTAGATAAATTCTTTTTATATGTCTCACCTGGACTATGAACACCTCACAATTAAAAAAAAAGATAAATGGGATGTTTCTAGTTTGGGGTAAGTACTAAATTCTATATTGGTTATGTGTGTGGGAAAAGGTACCAACATTTATAAACTTTACTAGCTATATAATACTAGGAGCTGGTTATATATATGTTTGGATGGATAAAAAGTAATTGTCATAAAACATACAAAATTTGTCTTAAGAGAATTTAGGTCCTTGGAAATGACAATAAAGGATGTAGCTAAACTATGAAAGGAGGAAATGCGATAAGCAATGTGGTCAGAAAACACCTGGGTGTTAGAATAGATTAAAAAAATAAAATCCCACCTTTTTATGTTTATTGTGAGAGGTGGAGTAAACATATTTTGGACTTTTGCATGATGAAAGCACTTTTTCTAATGGAGAATAATGACAGTGAAAAGAGACTGGTGATATGGCAACACCATTAAGGGATTACATACCTTAGACCTTCTGTTTGTTCAAAACTCTTTTTAAACATTATCTTTCTGATCCTTATAGTATACCACGAGAACTGGTATAAGTTATTCATTGTCCCTATGGTGAGAGGTCAGCTGAATAAATACCTGGTATTCTCTTTAAAAAAAAAAAAAACTGGAAGAAAATCAGGAAGGTCAACCAGCTCATTCATATAAATAATATGTATTGATTTGATTAAATAATTGCTAAAGCATGGTATGGCTGATGTTAATTTCTTATAATATCAGGAAGGTAAATATAAATAAAAAAGAAATTTCAGCTATATATCTGCAATAGGAATCAAGGAAATGGTGAGCTGAAAGGTGTTTCAAAACCAGAAGCATATTCAATGAAAGTGTGAAAGTGTTAGTTGCTCAGCCATGTCTGACTCTTTGCGACCCCATGGGCTGTCCATGGAATTCTGCAGTCCAGAATACTGGAGTTGGTAACCATTCCCTTCTCCAGGAGATCTTCCCGACCCAGGGATCAAACCTGGGTCTCCTGTATTGCAGGCAGATTCTTCACTGTCTGAACCGCCTGGAATGAGTCCTTGTACACGCTCAGATTCACAAGCCCTTTGGAAGTATGAAAAGCTTTCTTAGCCTAAGGTGGGGCGTGACTAGCCCCTGGGTTTCTCCTAGCTCAAGGGTCTGCCAAGCACTATTTCAGCTTTTTACTTCTCCCCCTACTGGCAGCAGTGAGCCATCCATTTAAGAGAGGCATACACTGACCTTCTTTCTTATAATTAAACAGTATCAATGATACATAGCTGATGGGAAAAGTAAATACTGGGGAATAATAACCTAACAGATCGTGACCTTATTCAGTCTAAGTTCCTACTATCTGTTATATGCACACATATATTTCATACAAAGCAAAAAAAAAAAAAGGGGGTGGGGGTGGGGGAGGAAGGCTTCCAAAAAAGTAATCGTTTTTCCAAAGGGTTTTCTATTATTATTTCAACCATGTCTGGTTTTCTCTATTCCCTCTAAATGTTCTGCCTCCAGAAAGGGAGCTTGGGGGTGGGAGGTGATATAAGTTGGTGGGGGCTCCAGATATAAAAGGCTCACACTCATTCATCTCAGCACTGAAAAAAAAAAAAACCATCTCACCTCTCTCATCCATTCTCGAATCGTTTTGCCAGCTTCTTGATGCCACACATTGTGAACAGAGTCTGTCAACGCCACGGCAGTCACCTTGCTTTTCACATCTGCTTCTCGCTGAATCATCTGTTTTTAAAAAGGAAAATGAAATATTGGCCATAATTGTTTTCCCTACTGGGTACAAACTTAGTCATAGGTAATAATAATATTAAAAATGAAAAAGCAATATGCATTTCTTGCTCAAAGCTATTCTTTTCTATGCTGAACACATGCCCTATTCTTGTTCAGAGATGTGAAAAGATGCAATATATATATTTTTAAAAGATAATACCACTTAAGACTTAGAACTACGCAGCTCTATTATTTTCCATGTGGTTTGACAATTCAAGGATTAAAGGGATCACAGGGGAAACGAGGAGGAATCCCTGAGGGCGTCTATTACAAGTTTCTTCCACCACTTCCTATTCCAGTGCTTCAGGGAAGTCAGTACCGGGGCTTCACTCTCAGCAACTCAGGACTAACTTCTGCTAATTTTCAGTAGATGGTACATTAGTAAAGAAAGATATCTTGCTTTGATTTCCCCATTTTAACTAGCCAGCTCTTCACCATGGCCTCATAATTCCTTGGTGTTTTAAATGCCCACAAAGACCTTTCTCTTCGTATTATCAATGTCATTTTGTTTTCTAATATATTTCTTTATGCAGAAAAATGATTATAGTTTAACTTCTTTTTATAGAATGTTGTTTTTATAAAATTAAATGGTTCTAAAGCTTTAAAAAGAGTCACTTGGTTTGAAGAAATGGAAGAATTTATCAGAGGTCTGCAAGATAAAAAAACCTGAGAAATATTTAATAATAGTTCTAGATTAAAAGAATCAAAAACATTCTAACTCAGCTAACATTAGTAACTCTAATTTGACACAACAAACATAAGAAACCTTAATAAAAAACTTAGTTATAATACAATATCTAATAGTCTCAAATTTCATAGCTCTCACTCTTTCTTTGCATCAAATGTCTTTTCTCCCTCTAAAAAAGAGCAATTTCTCTATCATGTGCTATTAATTTATTGTCTATAAAAATAAATTACTGCATTAAAAAAGGAAGAATTCTGAACGGTGATGAAAGCTCACACAGAAAACAGTGCAAGCCATGTTTCTAATACCAAAGGATGCCTGTTGGCATTTTGAATTAAAAATCTCTCTCTCTCTCTGTTAAATTCCTTTAAACTCTACATATGCAGATCCCCTTTCACTGAACAGGACCTAATGGGAATCTAATTCACTGTTAATGCTGCCTCAGCAGCATTTCTGCACCTTAAATCTTTGTGTCTTGTGGTTTCTGCTTATGTAATGTGCAAATCTTAAAATCAATGCTGGTTATCAACATGATGATATTACTGCAACATTCACCTGGCAATACCAATAATATTTTAAAAAGCATAAAATAATACTCCAATTCAGGACTTCATATTCATTATTAAATAGTGTGCTACCTGCTTCTAGATTTTATTTTAAAAATAAGATTCTCCAAATGGCACTAGAATACAGAAATTTAAACCAACATCAGCTAATAAAACCCCCAGTTCCACAACAGGGAATCCACCTGGCTCATGAAGAACTTATATGTCCTTATTCTCATTTTCTAAACAGGAACATTTTTAGACACGGAGAACGACTGTTGCTGAAATTACCAAATAAGAACACTGTGGTCTCCTGGTATTCTAAGAATATGTCTGCATTCAAAAATATTTGTGCTCAATTTTCTTTTGGTTGTTGTTAACACATGCTGACTTAAATTAAAGGTGGTAGTGACTGAAGACACTAGATATCAAGGGCCATTTGTGAAATGATATACAGTTAAGAGTTGAAAAGGCTGAGAATTTAGTGCAAAAGTAGAAGATCTGGGGATTAAAATTTTACAAACCTGGAAATATACAGTTGATAGATTAACTACCGGGGGAGAGGTGGGTTGAGGGGGGGGGTTGGTCTGTTTGTTCATCTGGCTGACATTTCACACAAAGGGAGGTGATGATGTATACCTTTTGTTCACATCTCATCAAATCACATTATAATCCAGCATGATCCTCCCTTACGCTGTTTTAGTTCTTTACAGTTTAAAAAGCACTTTCATATCATATTACTAGAGGAGGGGAATGGTCAGATTCCAGAGGCTCTGAATCAAGAGCTGTTTACAAATGAACTCAGTCACAAAGATTTTCAAATATTTGACTGTAAAGGATTAGGAGATTTGTAAATCAGTGAAAATCTTAACAGTTTAGTTTTCCTGATGATTCTCCTCTGTGCTGGCCTTGCTGCAACGGGCAGTGCTGACCTACTTGCAGCTGCCATTTCGGTCCAAAGCCTCTGCATTTTGCATTTGTCGGGGCGGTTTCTAGCCCCCATTCGCTCCCTAACTGGGACTGAGCACTGATGGAAAATGCTGGAGAACGGCAGTGCTGGCTAGGGGGAGACTGAACACAGGAACCAAGACTGTGTAAGAGACAGACCTTAGAAGCAACATAGCTAAAGCAAGGAAAGGGTGGAGGCATAGACGGGGAGGAAGACGACTTCTTTAACAGTCCAAAATAGAAGACTGTGATGGTGTGGAAAACTCAGCAATCTGAAAAGAAAGAAGCCAAGTGACCAAAGCCCTACTCTACGTCAATTTAAGGTGAAGATGTGCTTTTTATTAGGATCCAGGGATAAGGACATGTTTGAAATTCTCTGCAAAATTCTATCTGTATGTGACATGAATATTTTTCTGGGAAAGGATGCTCAGCTTTATTAGATGCTCAAAGGGATCTTAATTTCTAAAAATGGTAAGAGCTCATGAGCCCAATACCAATATTTGAAAGAAGAAAGATGCCATTATTTTGTTGTTGCTGTTGTTATAACATCTTAAGTATGGCAGTATAGTTCAACAGTATGTGGACCATGAACTTCCAGATGTTCAAGCTGTATTTACAAAAGGCAGAGGAACCAGAGATCAAATTGCCAACATCCGCTGGATCGTCAAAAAAGCAAGAGAGTTCCAGAAAAACACCTACTTCTATTTCATTGACTATGCCAAAGCCTTTGTATGGATCACAACAAACTCTGGAAAATTCTTTAAGAGATGGGAATACCAGACCACCTGACCTGCCTCCTGGGAAACCTGTATGCAGGTCAAGAAGCAACAGAACTGGACATGGAACAACAGACTGGTTCCAAATAGGGAAAGGAGTACATCAAGGCTGTATACTGTCACCCTACTTATTTAACTTCTATGCAGAGTGCATCATAAGAAACACTGGGCTGGATGAAGCACAAGCTGGAATCAAGACTGCCAGGAGAAATGTCAATAACCTCAGATATGCAGATGACACTACCCTTATGGCAGAAAGTGAAGAACTATAGAGCCTCTTGATGAAAGTGAAAGAGGAGAGTGAAAAAGTTGGCTTAAAACTCAATAGTCAGAAAACAAAGATCATGGCATCCAGTCCCATCACTTCATGGCAAATCGTTGGAGAAACAATGGAAAAACAGTAAGAGACTTTATTTTTTTGGGCTCCCAAATCACTGCAGATGGTGACTGCAGCCATAAAGACAAAGCTACGGTTTTTCCAGTAGTCATGTATGGATGTTGGACTATAAAGAAAGTTGAGCATCAAAGAATTGATGCTTGTGAACTGTGGTGTTGGAGAAGACTCTTGAGAGTCCCTTGGACTGCAAGGAGATAAAACCAGTCCATCCGAAAGGAAATCAGTCCTGAATATTCATTGGAAGGACTGATGCTGAAGCTGAAACTCCAATACTTTGGCCACCTGACGCAAAGAACTGACTCATTTGAAAAGACCCTGATGCTCGGAAAGACTGCAGGTGGGAGAAGGGGACGACAGAGGATGAGATGGTTGGATGGCATCACCAACTCAATGGACATGAGTTTGAGGAAACTCCGGGAGTTGGTGATGGACAGGGAGGCCTGGCGTGCTGCGGTTCATGAGGTCGCAAAGAATCAGACACGACTGAGTGACTGAATTGACTGATGGCAGTGTAGTATCAAAAGTTCAATAAAAGTAAAAAAAATTGGTAACCCAGACATATTATCCTAAAGTTCATGGCGTATTAGGTTACATGTGGCAAAGTTACAATTAAAATATTGCTTTTGTGTGTTTAATATTTCTACATAGCACTTCATAAATTTCAAAATGAATACTTTTACTTCATTCTGAAACAGTATTGAAATAAATGTATAATTTGTATCATTTTCCCCATTTGGGAGGAGAAAACTGAAGCTGAGAAACTGGTTAATGGCCACACAGACATGACTCTGTGTCTGGTGCCACGTAAAATGACACAACTCTCACTTGACCATGACTTTATGTCTTCTGTTCTTTCATTTGGGTCACATGGGTCTATTTCTCAGCAATATATTGTTATATTCTTATATAAACAAACTCACTTGATTAATTCCTTTTTCATTGACTTGGATAGTTAAAGGAATGGTTAAAAAAATTCAAATCCAAATCAGTAAAGAAAATTGAAATTCTAAAAATGATGCTCAGAGAGAAATCAGCCATGAGCAATATCAGACTATCAATAACACTAAAAATTATTATATACAGAAGTCTCTCAGTCGTATCCGACTCTTTGCGACCCCGTGGATTGTAGCCCACCAGGCTCCTCGGTCCATGGGATTTTCCAGGCATGAATACTGGAGTAGGTTGCTGTCTAGGATAACAAGGAACCTGAATATTTCTATAAATCATATTGATGATTTGAGAATTAGCACAAAATATTTGATGCTGTCATCTGATATTTTTGCTTCCCCTTAATTCTATTTATTCCATTTATTCTATTTTTTTGTTATAATGTCCTTTCACCTTGGCTTATATACAGTTAATCTGTACTTTCCTTCGCTGGATTGCATGTAACCAGTCTGACAAGATTAACCCAGTAAATACCAAGTAGTTTGAACAGTAAAAACATATACCATTTGTATGTAGGCTTACCTTACTATTAAAATTTTCCTTGTGTTTGAAATTCAGAGCAAAAAATACCGAGTATTTTTTTATTTCTTCCAGAGTTAAGAGTAAGATTTTAAACATTAAGTAAGTGTAACAAGATAAGACAGCTTCCTGAGTTTAGGAGTGTTTGGTTAGATGGAGACCAGAGCACCAGAAGGGGGCAAGGGAGGGCCAGAGTCAGCAGCAGCGACCTTTGCCCCCTCCATGCGCACAGGGTCCTTTCATAGGGCTGCTACCAGCTCTCCCCAGGAATCAGGTAGGCCTTTTCTGCCCACCTAACTTCCCTCACTATGCTTTCTCCAAGGCCCTCCAGTGAGGTACCTGCTTACTACCTCCACAGGTACCTGAACCAATCCAAATACTTCATGTCACCCTGAAAGTTCCTTAATTCCCTTTCTGTACCTACAAACTGTTCACTTTTCCGTGGGTTTCATTTCTTCCAGAACTCCATCATGGCCTACTTTTAGCAAAGGAAAACTTAAAGAGTTTACTATTTTTCCTAAATTAAATGAAAAAATTGCTCTCCTTGTCTTAGCTTAGAAGATACGTTTTTGAAGGCAGGGAAATGTTGATGTTATAAGGATGCTCTGACATGAAATCTGTGGGAGCAGATTCATGTCTTTCCTCCAGGGTCTTGGATTTTGGAAGTTACAAATCCAAGTCAGTGCTAGATTCAATACTCCCCCATCTGAAGAAGAAATGAACTCTGAATTGGGTTGTCTTCACCCTAACCTAAAGGTGAAATAGGTAATTTTATTCTCCCATATGTGTGACCCAGCAGCCACGGCACTCAGAATAAATATGTCTTATATTTTAGAGTCCAAGGGGACCTCCTGAAAGAGCCAGTGTGGCTTAGGGGTAGCGAGGAATATATGCACGTTCAGGCCTATATTTATATTTGCATGCTTAATGTTTTTGAGGAAAATAGTTCAAAGTCTTTCATCAGCAAAAGCCATTACTCTCTTTTTAAATTCTGACATGTGTTACACATATGTACTATGAGGATTACAGCATGTGAATCACTTGTACAGGAAAGAACAGTCTCAAAGAAAGTCAAATAACGCGTGTCTCCTTCAGATTAAGACCTGACACTACTGTACATTTATGAATCTGAGGATCATTATTACTGTATGAGCATGAATGAATCATCACTCTGGTTAATAGCACAGTTGAAGTCTGAGATGTCTTTAAAAAAAAGATATATATATATATATATACATAAATAGATCAGCTCCCTCTAGAGCTCCTCAAGTTAAGTTGTTTCAAAGTTTGGAAAGGACCTTTTCACATTTTCATTGCAGACGGTAATTACACTCAGTGCTTCTACTCGAGTGCCATCTTCACGAGTGCCTCCCATCATTTTTTCTCCCTGCATGGCCCCTTGTGTGTGTACTACCTTTTGTGCTCTTGGGCCTACTCAGTTAAAAATGTGCCCAGGGCCAAGATGACTAATCGGCCGACACTGGGTTTGGCAGAGTCTTTTCTGTTAACGTCTTCCTGAAGAGTCTATTGTACAGGTTGATCCCAGTAACATGCTACCCACAAAAACCTATGCTGCAACATAAAAACCTTGGTTCTGTCACACAAGGCTTTTGAAGTACCTTTACTCATCATAATGAAATATACACACACTTTGGTAGATGAAATAAGAAGACTAAATTGCCCAGCAGGAAATTCAGACAAGCATGACACTCAGCTCTCACTGTTTTTGCTTTTCCTTTGAAAGCAGACACTTTCAAGTAAGCAGTCCTCATAAGGAGTATGGTGGTTAGGTTCAAGGATGATGGAGTCAGATTCTCTGGGTTCAAATCCCCACTCTGACACTTCTGGTAGTTAACACCTTGAGTTAATTATTTAAACTTTTTCCAGGCCTCTCTTTTATTCCACGTCAAAGGGAGATAATAAATAAGCTAAGTCACAGAGTTATGGTGAGATGCCACTGACTGAATATAAAGCAACTAGCAGAGGACTTGGCACACAGTACACAATTATAACACGTGATCCCACAAAAACACACAATGCAAACTACTCCAGATGTGTAAACCAGTGCATTCTCTTTCCTCAACGTAGAAGGTAACAGAAGCTTAACTGAGAATGCATTTAATGACAGCATTATTTTTTAAAGAGCTATAGAATCCATAAAGGAAAAAAATTATGAAGGGCTGCATTTTCCTTAAGAGTTTGTGGTTCAATAATTCTAAAACCACCTGGTTGAGTAAAAAGAGCTGATTATCGTGTCTGTTTAAAATCCTGTAATCAGAATACTAGACCAGTAATAGCACCAGGCACTTGAAAATTAAAACAGAACTACTCTGGGAACCAGTGAACCCTTTCAGAATTACTGGACTGGCAACAAAGCATGGAGCCATGGCTTAGCAGTGCCAGGCTGGCGGAGACAGTCTTTTTACTGCTGTTTTTTTTTCTACATAGAAGGGAGTGTATCTGACTATGTTTTTAAAAAGATAGTCACAGAGATGTGGAGTATGTCCAGAGGAAGGCAGTAGAGCGTCGTAGTTAGAAGCACGCACAGGCTCTTGAGTATGACGTCCGTAAATTTTTAGTTTTTGTTAATTGCTATAAGAATACAAAAGTGGGAATAATAAAATTATAATGAATCAAAAGTAATCATTATAACAATAACAAAAGTGGGTATCACACTTCATAGAGTGGCTGAAAGATAAACGTGATAAAGCAGATACATGATTAATACTGTCAGCTACTATTATTCCCTTGCCATTGATTTTAAATTTCAAAATGTATCCTTCCTTTTAGATATGGTATCTGTGTACATTTCAGTGACATCAACATTTGCGCTGAGGGGGTAGTGAAGAAGTGTCATACAATGACTACACCCACCTGAATAAAGTGGCTGTAGCCTAGTTTCACCTCCACTACATACACTGATTTGGACTTGCTTAAATGCTTTTATTTATTTATTTATTTTTAAATTTGATTTTATTTTACTTTTCAATACTGCATTGGTTTTGCCATACATCAACATGAATAACCAGGTACAAATGGGATAACCATACATTTTAGATGGCCCAGGGCAGTCCCGCTTTATGCCTACTGACCTGGTCAATTATTAATAGTGTCTCCTTTCACTGTTAAAAGTGTTTGGGTTTGGACAGTAAATATGTACAATGTTAGTTGCTCGGCCCTAATGTACGTGCATACATATCATACAGAAGTTAAAGGTCACTCTAGCAAATGAGTAAGTCTTTGTGCTCAATGCTTAGCCATTGGAGGATGTACCTAAACCTAGAGAGTTATCATGAAAACAAACAAACAAACAAACAATAACCATGCAGTTAAACACACAAGAAATACTCCCCAAAGTTCTTCAATTCAAAACTTCAGGGAAAGCCTGAGCGCGGTGTGGCCCTTCGCAGACGCACAGGTAGCCTCACACCCTGGGTAGGTAAATGGGGCCAGCTGGAACTCCACGGTAGCCACAGGATAAGACAACATTCCCTCTTCCTGTGCTTTGAAGCCCTCGCTTCAATTCTTACAACCTTTGTCTAGTTTCAGGAAGGAAAAAGGCTCTCCGCAGGCAAGAACCCCGAGGGACAGGGTGTGTAAACCGAAACTTCTTGGGTCACGTGCATTTATGAAGATAAGTCTCCAGCCACCAGTCAGGGAATGGCAAGTTATGATTTACTGTTGCAGGCGGCCAGAGGAGAGCAGCGACCACTTCCCTTTCCTTTCCTGCCTAGACCGTGTGCCACGTGCAGACCCCCTCAGCAACAAAAAGGCATGTGGAAGGCAGGCTGAGAAGGGGAAAACAAAACAAAACGCATATTAACTGACTGACAATCTGGGAGAAGGGAAAGAGGACCAGTGCCTTATGAAAACACACGACGTGAAGGGGAAGAAAAAAGCAACAGTGTGAGAAACTTACTTTACTAATCAAGAAAACAGCAAGCTAGTTGTAAGAAAAAAAAATAAAAGAGGTCACAGATTAAAAAAACAGTGTAAGGGTTCATCAAGATGACTTGTGTGATTAAATGTTTTATTATGCAATCTTAGGAGAGTGCCCACAAGTCAGCAAGATAAAATAAAACACAGATTTGAAAACGATGAAGAATATATAGAAAGTGGATATATTATAAATGTATGGAAAGGAAAGGAAAGTGAAGTCGCTCAGTCGTGTCCAACTCTTTGTGATCCCAGGGACTGTAGCCCACCAGGCTCCTCTGTCCCTGGGATTTTCCAGGCAATAGTACTGGAGTGGATTGCCATTTCCTTCTCCAGGGGATCTTCCCGATCCAGGGACGGAACCCAGGTCTCCCGCATTGTAGACAGACGCTTTACCGTCTGAGCCACCAGGGAAGTCTTATAAATGTGCAAGTGAGGACTAAAAACACCATCAGTCCAAAAAATTAAGGCAGGCTTAGCAAAGGAGATGCTTAAATGGTGACAATACATGGTCTTAAATGGAAAAACGAGAAAACTTTTTAAAACGCTGTAAATGTACTACATACCAAGGAATGTTTCTGATGCAACTAAGTAGCAGGTTCACAATATTCAGTTTAAAACCCACTTATAGCCTTTGGTAATTGGCATACACTAGAAATACTCTGCTGTATATACATGTGTGCATATATATGGATTTGGCAGGGGCAGGCATATATTCCCATATATATACTGGAATATATATGACCTATATATTCAGCTGGGAGAATGTTAATCTACTGAAGTTTTTAAAAACAAGCATTTTCTTCAAGTCTTGGAAAAAAAACACAAAGAGATAGGATTTCTTGCCACAAAGATATATAGCAGATAACCAGAGTGCAGAAGATCATGTGATTTTACAAATTCCTCTTAAAAAGCCTTTATGTTAGGGGTGAGGTGATGGATATGACTGGCTCGGTTGTGGCTGAACATTTCACAATGTATACAGATACTGGAGTCATCAGGTTGTACACCTTAAAAATACACAAAATTTAATTGTCAATTATACTTCACTACCTTTGGAGAAAAAAAAACTTACTGAATTTTCACATAGATGTTTGGTGTATTTGAAATTTCATTAAAGTTTTCAAAGTTATTCTATAAATTTAACAATATTTTTATAAAAAGTTCAGATGCCAATTACCTGTGTTATTTTCAATGTATTTTAAAGACTGTATACTCTGCCACCTACCGTAAACAGGGGGAGTGATATTCTAATTTATCAACCTTTCTAGATAATACATTATTACCATTAGGTTGATTTTTGACCTTTAGGAAGAACTCACAATTTAGGAAGGAAGTCAGATTCTGATAAATTCTGTAAAGACTCAATATTTTGAGTGTTTATAGTATATAGATTATCTTATTAGAACAATTTCTTTTTAAGCAGATTGGTAGTTGATTATGAACCTGTTTTATAGATGAGGAAATCGATGCTTTTAGAGAAAGTGACTTGCCCATATTCACACACTTAGTATGTGGCTCAACTAGACCTATTAACTCTAAATCCTGTGTCTTTATACCACGACTATCTGTACATAATACCCTACACTTCTCCATCTTAAATACTTACACTGGTAAAGACTCATTCACTATCTTTCTTTCCCACTGAAATGTAGGCTCCAAGGGGGAAGGATCATATTTTCCAAGTCAACGCCACATCTCTTTCTCTACACAGTGACTGGCACATAGTATTTGCTCAAAAATTATCTGCGGAATGAATGGAGGTGCTGTTTACAGAAACGGAACAGAACAGGCAAAGTGATGGTTAGGAAGTCAGAGCAATGTCTGACTTGGCATATTTAGAAAGAGAGCATAAGCTGGGCTTCCCTGGTGGCTCAGACAGTAAAGAATCTGCCTGCAATGCAGGAGACCCGAGTTCAATCCCTGGGTTGAGAAGATCCCTTGGAGAAGGAAATGACAACCCACTCCAGGATTCTTGCCTGGAGAGTTCCATGGACAGAGGAGCCTGGTGTGCTACCATTAATGGGGTTGCAAACAGTCAGACATGACTGAGGGACTAACACAGATGAACACAGATGGGTTCCCCAGGGACAGACTCTGAGGTTGAATTTAGCATGCCGGGTGTTACAAAGGAGCGCCCTGGGGAACAGCATCTGGGGGAGGGAGGGGTGCAAAGCAAGAACGGCAGAGAGCTGTTAAGGTCAGATGCAAGTCCAAGACAACCATGCACAGCCCCCGAGGAGCTCTGGACCTAGAATGGCCCTTTAGAGTCATCCCAAGTTGGGTCTCAGGCGGCTGGGCCCTTAATCTCCCCCACCGCTCTCTCTTTGAATATCCATCCCACAGCGGCCAGGACAATGCCTGATGAACCTGGCAGCTGAAGACTGTCCACTGAGCGCGCTCCCAGGACATGGGGCAACACGTTCTTTACTGAAGGAGTTGCTGGGCGGTATGTCACAATGTCCACCTCAGGCCAAACTGAAATTAAGCACTAGCCTTGTCCATTCAAATCTAAATCATTTTTTCGAAAATGCCGAGCACTCTATTGTTGTATCTATGCTCTCAAGCTTACATTATGATTTAACTGATATCTATGAGATCAAGTGAATTTACCTTAGATTTCAGGTCTCACAATCTAACTCTGTACTATCTAGCCCATCAAATGTTTGCATTATCCCTAAACTATAGATTAAAAAGGGAAAAACACAAAATTAAAAGACAGAAAAGCTGATTATTGAAAAGCATAAAGAAACCAAAAGCACAAAATTTAAAAGGTATCCTATAAATCTATTGGGGTATAATTTGATTTTCTGAATTTCAAATGAAATGTATATGTCAGTGAAAGCAAGGTACACTTGTGATTTCAAGCCTAAGTGCAGTTACAAAACAATTCCAAACTTCAAATAAGGTATGCATCATCACTTTTTAATGTCTGCCATTATAAAACCACACCTAGGAGTGTTGGAAGGAAAAGGCAAAGTGACCAGGGACTGAAAAATTTCATTGTAAAAGTAGCGAGGTCAGCTCTTTAGATCTCAGCCTTTATTTTCTATGATAAAAGGAAAATAAACACTGAGGTATATAAATTTTCAGACTAAAGATATTTGTGATTTTGATTCTTTTCCAGATATTACTTACTCTATGCCTTCAGACGTTTTTGAGTTTTGGCCTCTAGAAAATCAGGATAATCTTCATTTGACCATATTTGTTCAACTGTAGGCACAGGTTTACATAGAAATGGTGTGGTACTGGTCTAATTTACACATATTGGGTAAGTTTTTACTTTTAGATTCTAGTACAGGCATTGACCCTGTGATATATTAATATTATACTAAAGTAAGACCACCAAAACATGTGTTAACCAATTTTGGGTTATAAGAGCTTGCCAAACATTGGGGAAGAGGTGATGCCCATTTTTAAAAGGGAAAGTGACATCACTGTAATAAATGTAAGTCATAGGCTTCCTACATTGTTTGAAAATATATGAACAAGGATCTCCACGTCCTTGGACCTAGAAACTTAGACCTTGGACCTTCTACCTAGAAACTTATGCTAAATACCTAGAGCCTGTTTGCTTGCTTAAACAACTGAACACTGTTACTGGAAGAAATTTCTATTCAACTAATTACTTATAAAGGCTGTTACAATGTACACTGTACTGATCAAAAAACATAGGACAATCCTTTACGTCAGAATTTAAAAATATGATTCTGACGATATGTTGGAGTCGCTTTTCTTATGAAAGGACATCTCACATTTCTGAAAAGAGTCTGTGGATGTAAAAGGTTCGAAATATGTTCAGTTGAGACATGACTTTTAAAGACTGTCTCTACTGCACAAAACCATATACACATTGGGTGGAAGAAAGCACGGGGTTTGAATGAAAGTAGCTATTTACCTCTATGTCTGTGGCTGTACCTTAATATCACATATAGAAAACACATACATATACCACATGTGGTAAAAGAGCACTTCTGAGTTCATGTACTGCTGCTACTGCTGCTGCTAAGTCGCTTCCGTCGTGTCTGACTCTTTGCGACCCCATGGACTGCAGCCCACCAGGCTCCCTCGTCCCTGGGATTCTCCAGGCAAGAACACTGGAGTGGGTTACCATTTCCTTCTCCAATGCATGACAGTTAAAAGTCCAAGTGAAGTCGCTCAGTCGTGTCTGATTCTTTGCTACCCTGTGGACTGCAGCCCACCAGGCTCCTCCGCCCATGGGATTTTCCAGGCGAGAGTACTGGAGTGGGGTGCCATTGCCTTCTCCGGTTCATGTCCTAGGGAACCATAAACAACAGTCACTATGCTGTAAGTGTCCTCTATCAATGTCCACTGTAATAGAGATCGCTAGAGTAGCACTTCAGATCACTAACAGGAAGAGGAGAACCCTGAAACCTATCATTTAGACATCTGATGACAGCACGGAGGCAAGATGGCACTGAAAAATTTACACTGGGGAAGGGTTTATGTGTGAACGAAGGAGAATTAGTCTCTGGGCTATTTTTTTTTTTTTTTTTTTCAGATTCCATTTTCCTTCATGTGTCTGTTCATTAGCATTTCTTTCAAGGCTATTCCACGAGTTGAGTCAATGATACGGGGTTTATATTTGACTAACATTAAATATTGCCTTAGCTTCATGACTATGAAATAATTCCAACAGAAAGAATCTAAAATAAATATACTTAGGCAGCACGGTACCGGATGTTTAATAAGCATCAGTATTTATTATGGTAGGAAGCAGAATTTTTGTTACATCACACCTTTTGTTAAGTAGCCAATTTACCCAATGCGAAATCCCATAAAATGGTGAAGATATAAAAAAGAGTCAGTAGTTCACTAATTTAGAAAGTCAATTATATGTCACTGTTTCATATCAGGTTAATTACTTCATTTACATTTTTGGAATTCTAAAGCAGTGCCTGAGAGGTGGCAGATTGACAGCACTGCAGAGTGGAGTCCTTACACTATTTTCCTGAGTGTTAACAATATAAAAGGCAATATACGACACAGAGTTACACGTAGGTTTTCTCTAGTGAGATTACAAATGAAACAGACATGGTATGGAGATAAGAGAGCAACAGAGATGCTTTCAGAGGAACAACTGAAGAAGAGGGTTAACGGGAAATGGTAAAGCGGCAGATACTTAGCCGTTGTTCTAAGGCGTATGTGCGTGAAAGAACAGGGGTCAAACATCTACAAAATATCAATACGTCTGAAGGGAGGAGAGGCAATGCCATTCAAAGTAAGTTATACGAAGAAACCTTGAGTGAAAAAGACATGAAGGGACTCCTTGTGGGGAAGGTTATCAGGATCAAACGTATAATAAGAGAGGTGGGGAGGAGGAGAGACTATCACAGAGCGCAAAAGAAAAAAAAAAAAGACAATGAACGGGAGTGAGGAACAGATGTTGCCTTTCCATAGTTCTGATCCTAACCCACTTCCACAGGCACCCAACCTGCCACTCCTTCCTGTGGGTGTCACGATGAAATCTACCATACTACTACTTTCTGTCACTAAGTTGTCAGAAGAAAGCAAAGCTTCCCTAAGTCTGTCTCTTCCCACACAACCACCAGCATAAACTACGATCTATTAGTCCTTCTCCTCCTCAGACAGACAGGACGGGAAACTCACTGCTGAGATTTCCTAGTCCTTGAATTAAAAGTATCAGAAGTTAATTTGGCATTGTGTGCGCTCAGTCGCCAAGTCGTGTCCGACTCTTTGTGACCCCATGGACTGTAGCCCCCCAGGCTCCTCTGTCCACAGAATTTTCCAGGCAAGAATACTGCAGTGGGTTGCCATCTCCTCTTCCAGAGGATCTTTCCTGACCCTGGAATCGAACCTGTCTCCTGCATCTCCTGCACTTGCAGGCAGGTTCTTTATCACTGAGCCACCTAGGGAGCCCCGATTTGACACTGATGCCGCTTTTCATTTTCTGTGGGAGTGGATGAGTTAGGCCTTAATGCCTTTAAACTTATATTCTGATAGTCATGAACACAATGAAGTTCTATCTCTTACGGTCTTTTACACAAAGGAATAAATGCACACATAGCATCACGTTTACTGAAACCAGCTGAAACAGCAGTTACTACTGGTGTGACTCTACCTAAAACAGGAGAAAAGAATGAGAAGCTGTTCAGGACATTAGAAACGACCTAGTCCAGCTCTTTTTCATACAGATGAAAAAACAGGTAGAATGACTCAGGTGGCACCTCTAGTTTCAACAGGCACGGGGATAACCCCAGCTGCAACTCCCAAGTCCCACGACTGATGATGGACGGTCCTTCTTTACCCTCCACCACCGCCTACACGAAAGCACACGGGCCATTAGTTCCCGACGGTGAGCCCCGGTGCTGTGCTTCCGTGGGACACTGCAGGCTCCCAAAGGACACGCCGTCCACGCAAGTTTTGGGGCTGACAGGCCACCAAGGAGATTTGTACACATAAACTGCTTTAATTCTGTGGACTAAACGGCGGTTGTTTTGTTCATTTTTCTGATCAATTTGGCAGGTAAAGTCAGTCAGACTTCTTTCTCCATGTAGACACTGCCTTACTATGGAAATGAATGTGGAAACATTCATCTTTGTCAGAAATTATGTCAAATTATTCAAATTTATTGGTGAATTACAGCAAACATCCCAGCTGATGAACATCTCAGTCATATGTTTTTTTAGAGAACACTTATGGTTCTCAAAAGATAACATTACAATGAGCCTTCCCATTCTGAAGCCAAGATGTTTGGAGAGGACATGGGGTCTGTTATTAAAGATAGTAGTTTTTTAAAATCATAAGATATTCCAAAGATGTCCAGCACTGTAAGTAGGAAAACGTATTCCTTTAAATAGTGTTGCTATTGTTTTCTCCTCTCCTTGTTATGGTCTTTTCAAGACCCTTAGGAAGCTGTCTCTAAGACGTTTTCTGTCAGCTTCCATCTTTTCCACAGACACACAGAGGCCTTCACATCAGCACTGCTTCTCTGGCTTGAGGTAATCAACGATTAGCTACAGCACAGTGGTGTGATGCTCATGTTATTCTTTGCTGTACTACACCCGGCCAATGTCTCAAAAATTAATGCAAGTATATCAGGATCTGAAATTAACTTTTTATAGCCAAAAGCAACGTCCTGCTAGGAGGAGAAAAACCTATTATAAATGGGCTGGCCTCTGATTGCTTGTAGATGGTGAGAACCAGGAAAATAACATTTCAAATTATACAATGTTGAATATAAAAAAAGCTGCCCCATATTGATTAATCAGTGTTTTGTTTATGAACTGATACGGTCTAACTAGGTAGTACCTATTCTTTGTAAGTGACAGATCTATTACTAAAGATCAGACAGGAACCTAAATTAGCTAATGTGCTTACGATGCTATATAGAAATAACTATAAAAATACTTGAATGAAAGATAAAGCCATATTTCTCTCTGAACCATGTATTAACTTTGAAAGTTTTTTTCCTAAAAAATTACATAAAACTAGTCACATTTAATTTATTTAAGTGTATACATTATTCAATAAACACTATCAAAAAATTAGTTCTGAAAGAAAAAAAGATCAGCCTAGGATAAAGCAAGTATCCATTTCTCTTTATAACGTTTTAAATAATTTCTCTTTAAAATGCTCATTTAGTATAAGCTAATTTGGGATGCTATAATGCAAAGATATTTTACAAATTTTATTAAAAACTGCCTAAGTGTTTATGTTCAGCTGCTTACCAGTAACCAAGTTTCACTATGCTAGTTTGTTCCTTTTTGGTTAGGATGCAAAACAGATGCCATGAAAACACTAAAATCTGCAAAAATACTTTATTCTAAATACTCATGTTAAAGATCAGTATCTTTAGCTAATAAAAACAAGGCATGATTTAACTGCATATTTTCATATATATAACATCTGGTTACAACTCTACAGGAGACGAATAAGAAATTTCACCAGCTCTCTTACAGATCTGATTAATTAGGAGAACAGGCAAAAACATTTTTCTATATTCTATAGGCTACTGACTGCTTTCCACTTATGCAGGGGACGTAAGGAAGAGAGGGAAAAGAGAGTTTTACTATAAAAAATAACATAAAGTCACCAATATTCTTAGAGATTCCAGGTAGTTCTGTAGTTTGAAACACGAGTATTTAAGTCTAGAGTGGATGTTAAGATTCTAAAAAATGAATAGAATATTTATATTTTTAAGTACATCAAAATATATTCCCAATTGAAAATGTTTCGTTAATTATGTTATCACTTTATGATCAGCTAGTAACCACAGCTCTAATCTATAAATATAGTTATGAATGGTAGCATATCCAGGTTTCCTCTACTTATTTGCAAGTGCTGAAACGGAAGATTAAATACACTCTTTAAAATAGTTTGTAAGAACTGCAGACCATTTTTGAATTAAGAACATGCCTGAAAATTACAAATAGGATCACTGGGATTTATATAAGCAAAAGGTACAAATTATTGCTATCTGTGGTCTTTATTCCTATGCTTTGCTTATCTTTCTCTTGACCTTTATCCAAATGAATCACACTAACTCTCAAATGCTTTCTCTCACTTGATTTCTAAAGCTGTTCATCACACTTGCTGGCTAGAAGCACAGCTGGCAAGGGATCTAAACCTCATCACTGGGCAAACTTGCCCTTCTGGTTTTGCCAAGAATGACATTTCCAATGGAAAAGAAAAAAAAAAGTTACTGTATGGGATACTGGATACTGTATTTGTGTGTGAGAACCAATAGCTCCACCCTCTTTGTCAGTAGTACATATAGGCATTAGAAATAAAACCAAAATAACAAAGAATTAAAGAGCCTAGAGTTCTCTAAATTCAATTGTTAATTAAAGTAGGAGCCCAGAGATCAGCTGAGTATTTTTACTCTTTTCCTGAAGAAAGAGGCAACGGAGGATAAGCAGTGCCCCCTAGTGTCAATAACCACAGACAATAAAAGCTAAAAGAAAAGTTGCTAATGTTAACTTAACTAAAATTATTAAAACTATATGCATGTAATAAATTATAAATCCATCGTTATTCAAATTTTAAAATTTACATGTTTTTAAAGTCATACCGTATAGTCATTTATTTAACACTGATTTGCTGAGGAATGTGTGCTCACAGGAGCGCGCGCACATGCACACGCACACGCACACACATACACGGTACACAGTCTGACATGGCCAAGATGTCTTTAATGTTTCAGGCAGCTCAGAAAAAATATTCCACCCAGCACAGCAGGCCATGCATGAAGCGGGTGTCAGCAAGCCCAGCAGAATCACTCACTGTGAAGACGTCTAATAGGAACTGCTGAATACACAATACAGGCAGCATGGCCTGAATGGCTAGAATGGAGTGGCCAGGACAGAGTCCGAAGGTTTCAAATCCATCCGAAATTATAATTAAACCTGTAATGGGTATTCAGACATTTTTCTCTCTCTCTTTTTTCTTTTTTTGGTAATAAGAGGCCAGCATAACTAGCCTATATTAGAGAGAGAGATTTGAGAACACTGCAACTTTTACTGTGCAGTCTCTGAATATTGGATCCTAAATTTCAAATGCAAATAAATAAAGTACACAACTGTCTTTAGAAGAAAACGCAACACACGAAATTCAAATATTAAAAAGAAATTACATAGATTTTATGGCATTTCAATTTGGGGAAATTTTTCTGATATAATCTATAAGAAAACTTAAAAGTTGTACTAAGACCAATGAAGTATCTATACAGTGACATCTGTGACAAAAAGGTAAAGTAAGCTTATTTTATTAAATACTGTCTAGGTCACTGATTTACTAAGAGCAATTTTTGTCATAGAACTCATAAATGTAGACCAAAAAATGGAAAAAGAAAGCACCAGTATAAATAAAAATGATAAACAAGAAAGAATAAAAACCTAAGAAGACTAGGTCTTCTTATTTATGTCTCAAATAAACTAATAGGAAACAAATTAATAGAAAACCTATTGCATAATTTCATTTGAATAAAAGCACAATGCAAAAGATAAGTTCCAAACTATTTAAAAAATGCATAGAAAACTGTTAGCTACTTCCCACATAAACCACTAATGCATACACTACTAGGTTTGCATTTAAAAAAGCAAGGAACATAATTAGGCTTTTATGAAAAGATTGCAATGTGCATTTAAATTGCTCCATCTTTAAAATGAGGAAGGTGTAAATGCAGTTGTTTATTAGGCATAAACTCAATGTCCAAATGATAAGCGTAGATAGGTATTTAGGACTTTAACTAAAACTTCTGGTTAAAACAGGAGCTGACACTTCAACTGTTTAAATTTGGTTAAAAATTAGTTCTAAAATGTCCACTACTAAGTTTTTCTAAAAGTTTAACTTTGGCAGGACTGTTAAAATTTTTAAATGATTAAAGAACAACAATAACCTTCTTGGGTAACATTAACAAGTATATAAATGCAGATGAACATATTTATGGCATGTTAATTGTATTAGTATTTATTTTGTTACATCAAAAAGTACAAGTTACTTCTCAGAAAAATTTCCACAAGAAATGAAATTTTATCCTTTATCAGTAAAAAGGTACCTGCTTAGATAGGTGATAGTGAAAAATCAAAGCTGCATGTCTAATTTTGAGGGGGAGAATCCTGATTTTTAATTTGGCAGAACACTGGCAGAATACGTTACTGCAACTGTCACTAAACATCACGTAATTTCCTTCAACAGGTAAAAACATTGTTTTAGGAAGTTGCGTTCTTTTACCTCTTTTACAAGTTTTTGTTTTCAGGGATACTTACAGTTTTATTTTTAATTCAACTCTAGAATATCTGGTGGTTGTTACTGATGTAGATATAAAGTGATATGAGATTTTCAACCCCATCCCAGAGCTCACCTATATTTCTTGCTAAAACACCCAAGAAAAAGAGAGAGAGCTAAGTTCTAAAGATTAAGAAATAAGACAACACTGTTAAGAAAAGCTTTCATTTTGGGAGATAAAAATTAAGAATTTTTAGACTTAACCCAGCACATTTCTATAGGTGTTGATTTTGGGGATATCTGAATATATGTCCAGGGCCGAATTTTTCTTGTTACAGGAAAAGGCAAAGGTAAGTACGTCTACGCCTGTTGCATGAAAAAGATGCTGGATTAGAAGCAGAAAGACAGTAAAGCTAGGTTTATACACAGACCAACAGAGACAGTGATTAGGAGCTATTATTATCCCCATGAGTTTAAAAAAATAGAAAAAGGTCTGCAATTCATATACTCTATTATCAGCATTAACATGCCCACTGATTGCATTTGATTCCTTTACAGAATATCTCAGATAAAAGTTTAGAAATACGTGTACACAGACACCAACACAAAGATAAATTTTAAAATACGAGCTTTTAGCTTTAGTTTCTTAAAGCCTACATAAAAATGTTCAAATACAAATTTTCTTTTGCATCTGAGTTCTAAATAACTACAAACAAGAAGCTTTCTGTAAAGTGTTTAGAGGCAGAAAAAGAGTATAAAAGATCATTTCAAAGGAAGGTATTTTCTTAACATGAATATTTATTCTGATATCTAATAAGTATGTACCTCTTTATGCATACGGTATCTGTAAAGATTACTCAATAAGAGTTTCCACATACTTAATCATACACATGTATCAAATTTTTAATCAATAACTTATTATAATCAAAACATTTTTTTCAAGATGATAAAGCAAAACTACTACATTTTCAGGAATGATTAGATATTATTAAAAGTTAGAAAAAATAAAAAGGGCAAAAAACGAATACTAGTCTTTTGACATAATTTCTTTAGCCACAGGTATTTTAAATATCATCTAGACACACTCATTTTTTGCCAATTGTGGTTAGTACTTGCTTATGAATCAATATATATTGTTCATTTATATTATCATGGCCCATGAGTCGGGGAGTATAAGAGGAAAGGTAGTAAATGATTATTTTATTCAGAAATTATATAATATTTTATTTATGTTTTGTCCTTAGAAAGGTAACATTTTTGCCTAAAATCAAATGTTTTAACTTATATTTTACATTTTATTCTCTTTAAAAATCTGCAACTTTTATATATAGTGAGAGTTAAAAATCATAGCTACAATAAAAACTTAAGTCTGAAGCAACCAGAGATAAAATAATACCATAATGAATGACAGGAAATATACAAGCACATCTTTAATGATGAAATATCAAATTTTGCTCATTAAATAAACAAGAATACATTTTGAAATTTTATGAAGAGATATATCTTTAATATATAATTAATGATTAATTGTTTTTACTACAAAGTTACTGTGGTGTTATTAGAAATTCTTAGATTTACAATACGTTACACTAGAAACGTGGTAACCTCTAGCAATTACCAATAAACATATGAAGCTTTATCAAAGGGAAATAGTTAAGAAGAGGACTGAAATCATTGTATCCTTCCTTCTATGATTCAAAAATTTTTATTCCTATATTTGAAAACTCATTAGCTTGAAAGCTTTTTATAAATTCCTTGTTTCCTCCTTACACATGGGAAAAAGTAATGGATTTCACTGGACAACTCTGTACCAGCTATTTCACCATCTTTATGCTTACCAGGACCTTATAGCAAAACCCTCTAGTTTTCCCAGACATCTTTTAGAGTCTGAGCACAGCGAACATACTTTGGACTTAGAACTCCATATCCTCCCATGCAAGGAGGAGTCTGGAGAACTTTTCTACTCTTAGATCCTGGATTATTACTTGAGAAGTAGTAATAATAATTATACAACAACAGTAGACATTATACTACATCCTGGTAATTACACCAGAAGTCAATATCCTTTTTCCCCCTACCCAAAAGTGAATTATATTTCTTCAGCTGTGTCCATACAGGAAGCTGATTACGTAGTATAAATTTAGGGGGAAGAAATACAGCAACTGTGACTGAATTATAGAGCGGAAAGGCTGGCCAGCTCAAGGGTGTACCTATACTTATTCGCAGCTGCTCATGTCACTTGCATTCAGGGTTGTCACTCAAGTCTACAAGAGGATCTTCTGTAGCACCATACACTTGTTGGTTGTATGCAGTCAATGGTTCTTCAACATAGCTAAGCAAAAGCACTTTCCAGCATCTGAATTAGCTTGTTTGATCATGAGTTGCTGTGAAATACAGACCCTTCAGACTTCTGAGGTAAAAGAGCTCCCTTCTACTCATGAGATTATTTTACATCTAACAGGAGCTTAAGATATATACTCACTCATTCAGATATGCAAATTCAACCACCAGAGACAAGGAAATTATGCAAGATGATGCACATTTCATTTTAGCTGGAAAAAATGTGCAAACACTATACAATTCCACTTCAGAGAGCTTTACTTGCACCAAGTTGAGCTGCACTGAACAAAAGTTGCAATGTAATATCCATGTCTCCACAGATTGGATTCAGTGTTCAAGAGCTGTGTTTAAGTACTTAAAGAGATTTTCACATTTTAATACTTTTATAGGCCTTTTTCATAGGTATTTGGACAAAATTTTCCCAAACTACCAAATTTACAGTCAACCTTCAAAATATAATTATGTCACTATTTTATGAGTACTTTTTTCAACTTATATAATTCACATACAAATATGATTAATGTTTTGGACCTTTTAGTTAAGTTCCAATCATCCACAAATCTAATTTTTTCAATATAAGGCCTTATTTTCCAATATATGTTATTTACATCAATAATAATTCTGATTACCAACACTTCTACTTGCTGAGTAAACTTCATATAACTCATGTATATCCCTGATTAATGCTATAGCTTCTAAAGAACACCCTTAAGGGAGCAAATGACATCATCTAACACCTTGACGTGCTTATTGCTCTTATATAACAGACATTTAATTCATTCCAGGTTTAATTTTAAAGCATGAATTCTAGCACTTGTGAAGCAAATGAAACATGATTCCTAATATTTTACTATCAAAGTTTATAAAACAGAATTATTAAAAGAAGGCTTCTGTGGCTTGTGATATACTGAGTGATGCCACAGCAATACAACTGAGTGAAATAACTGATGTGATGTTTTTCTGTTCAATTTAATTTATATGCTTTAACCATTTTCAGAAATAGTGACCTGTTTAATGAAAATAAAAGCATAGATGAAAATGTCCTGATTTGTAGTGAGTGTTACTAAATATGCTTTCTGAAACCATTAAGGGATTGTAGCAGAGTTTAATCACCAACAGCATAATAATCAAATTCAGCCACGACACATTTCTAAATCTTTGCCAAAAGTAAACCTTCTTATAAATTCACATAGGCTTGGATGAAACAGCAAGCTGGTCAGGAGGAGGATACTGCCCTGCATCCAGGTTTGTCTCACCAGTCCCTTACTAAAGATGTAGTAAATAGGTTCTGGGTAATGGACATTTTCTTGATAATTAGCTGTGTAGACAAATATGTTCTCTGGCAGACAATATAAATGTTGATTTAAGGACCAGCCAATAAAGAGTGTTAAACTGTAAAACAGTCACTGCTCAGTTTCTTACAGATTTGGTTGAAGATTGAATCATAAAACTCAGGTTTCCATTGTCACCAAATAATGTGCAACTACATTATGATGTAATGAAATATATTTCACTCATACTTGATATGTAGCTGCTTAATAGTTTTCACATTGGACAAGTGTATACTATTCAGATTAACATAACTAATAATGATCAGTAGTAACATACAAGTCATTCTGGACCACTGTTTGATAGTGAAACTAATAAAGCTGCTTATTTTCTTAAACACATAAAGCAATGCATTTCCACTGAAACTAAGGAATCTGTAAAGCTAGTAAAGATAAGTGGTAACCTATCACAAACATTAGTAAATTTTTTAGTTTATGTCTAGGTTTAAGGGATTATCTTGAAAGAAGATGGTTTTAGCTGGAAGAGAGATACGCTGTTTTAAAAACAAAAATAGCACAAGATAAGTGACATATACTCTGGCAATTTTCTTTAACACAGCTTTTTCAAATATAATCTAGTCTACAGTGCACTCAAACTGAAGAAACATCCAAATTAGGCAAGGAAAAAAAAAAAAAAGAGAGATACACTTATCCTAGCAAAAAAGAGCCTACACTCAAAAGAACATCTGAATAAAATTGAGACATCTGCAGTCAAGTTTTACCTTCTCCCTAGAATGTTTTGAGATGAACTCAGTGTAACACTGTCTTCCAAGAAAAGACAAAGTGATCAATGCAAGAACACATCAGACTGCCTTGGACAGGCCAATCAATGCAAGAAAGAACCTTGCCCAGGGCCTTATGCAAATAGAAGCACGTCCTGCAACCTAGGGAGGGAACATGCGCAATAGATCAATTGGATCTGAAAAACCTTACAGCTATATCAGCTTCAGACAGTAAATATATACTGATGAATACCATACACTTCCCACGAATTCTTAAAATGTGTTATTTTTATGAGCTAGGGAGAACTCTTAAAATGGGTTATTTTTAAGAGTTAAAAACTCTTTCTGGGATCTACAGTGAAGTAAAGGGGAAAAAAGCATCACAGGAGAAACACCCAGCATTACTTTTAAGGTTTTGCAAATAAAGATTTCTTAAAACTTTCTGGCATAGCTGAATTCTGCTGACATTTCAGAAGGTCAGTTTTTTGTATGTTTGGTACGAAAGGGAAATAAAAATCCAGAAAAAAGGAATACTGTTCTTGAACAGGGAATAATTGAAAATGTCACGGGAGAAATAATTCAAGATATAAAATTAGAGTCATCATTCTCAGACTAAAACTCACCCAGTCACCAGAGAATATTCTCCATAGTGGCTAACCTACTGATATTTGGAGCAGTTTTTCTTTTAAAGTTAGTATCTGTATGTCCAAAATCACTCTAAAATCTGATTAGAATATATAATAAGCTTAAGGGCTACTACACAAAGCTCTGTCCCTCTCAAATGGTCTTGAAGGCAAGTCTGATGCTTTATGAGGCTACATCAGAAACATTCAATTACCAGGTTTTTAAAAGACTACTTGAGTACAAAATTATTTCAAAACTTAAAAGAAGTTAAAATTATATTTCAATCAGGAAAAATAATGGCAGGAAGTATAATATAGACACTGCCAAGCAAATAAGAAAAATTCTGTAAATATCTACTAATATATTTACTTTAATTGTCTTCCACTTTGGAATTCTGGATTAAAATTTTTAGCTGCAGATGTATTTTCTATCAAGTATGTAGTGAATGCTTCTAATATTAAAAATAACATCATTTTTCTTTTAGCTATTGATATACAAACCTTCCCTGGAAAAATACTACATAAAAAAAGAAAATCAGACTTCTATTATAAAGTCCACTATTTAAAGCAGTTTATTTGACTGTTAAAAGGACAAAGATATCTTAAGACACTGGTTTATATAGCCAATAGAGAGAAATATGAGACTATAGAGGATAAACATAGCTTATTTTTTTTCACATTTCTAGTGCTTTCTATACTGCTAAGTTTTAGTTTCAGTTTATTTAATAAGATTTTTTTTCCTAAAGTTTAACAAAATCTGTCATTCGGTTGTTTGATCATCTTTACTGAGACCTAAACTTCTATAAAAACTTTAACTATTTACATGGAGAAAGCATAATATAAAATCAAAGCAATATAAAAATCTCGTTAACTTTTCAAGAATTAGGTATCAGGTGAAACACTTATAATAAATTGTAAAGGCATGAAGTATTAGGTTAATTATAGGTGCTCAAACATTTCCTTTTCCAATTTTAACTTCAAATATAAGAATTTTGAGTGGTCTGATATTCACAGTGAAATATAAACTCCAATTTATAGTAAGTAAAATACAGAGGACCAAGCAACCACAGTTTCATCTTGTTACAATATTTAAACTTATATTTTCTCTAATATATAGGAAAAATGTAGAAAAACAATTTTAGAGTATTATCACCTAATATTTGATATGTCTAAACAGTGTGATAGGCACTGAATAATGAAATTCTATTCTTCCTGATATAAATCTGTACAATATGTGTGATTTTTGCTTTTAAAAGTATATCCTCAATTTTGTCAGGTAAGATATTTATCTTATCAAAGAAGTTTGTGCTTTGAAATAATTTCTTTAAATGGAAAGTTCCCTCATTAATTAAGAAATTCTAGTTTATTAGAAAAATATGTCATATATGTTTCACAAAACCCATCAGAGGGAATGTTTCATGGTAAATTCATTGATTCCGAGATGGGATTTCAATTGCAAACTGAATGAATTTTGATTCTGACTCCTCTTTGTTGTACAGCTTTGGACAAGTTCCTCAACTTTTCTGACTTCTTCATCTGCAAATAGGCCTAATAATATCTACCTAATAAATTTAAATGTAAGCTGTACAATGACTAGCTAAAATAATGTTTAATGAACAAATCTGTTTATATCCTAAACAAATGCTCTCTTCTGAATGGCAGTATGCATACTGGTCATGAGTGTGGGCTTTGGAGTTCCACAGTCTAGGTTTAAATTCTGGCTCCATCACTTACTGGCTGTGTGATCTTAGTTATAATTAATATTTTGCTGTTTCCTCATACATAACTGAGGATTATAATACTACTTCCATCATAAGGATTACATGATTAATATTGATAAAGCACTTAAGACAATGTATGGTACTTGGCAGGTGCTACGTTATATAGCTAACATTTCCAGGTGTAACTTATTGATGTGGACAGTGTGAAGGAGCAAACACTGATAGCAGAGATAGTTCCAGTAAGACTTGAAAGGTCAATTCCATTTAGTCGGTATTAGAAGACAGCTGTCTACTTCCAGCATGGAAGAAGCAACAAAGAAGAGCCAACCAGAGGCTTGGCCAAGGAAACTCATCTGCTTTCCAGATTTTCATAGTGTTTTCGATTTTTCTGCTTAAACTGAATTTCCAGAACACCACATCAAAACATACTCAAAACTTAAAAATGATTTGGGGATTGCCTGTTATTTAAAATTTTCCACACCTTCTTTCCCCTTCATTAGTTTGGGTAATTAAGAATTGATTTAAACAGAGTCTGCTTGGAAGGCACAAAAAAGAATAAGCAGTAAAGAGGCTAGAGAATGAAAACTAAGTGATCATGTAATTCAACAGAGAAATAAGAACTGAATCCTGAAATACATGGAAAACCAGGAGACGGTTTTATGGATAAGAGTCACCGTAGTTATAATCGTGTGTGCTCACTTGCTTTGTTGGGTCCAACTCTTTGTGACCCTATGGACTGTAGCCCTCCAGGCAAGAATCCTGGAGTGGGTTGCCATTTCTTCCTCCAGGGGATCTTCCTGACCCAGGGATCAAGACCTCTCATGTCTCCTGCATTGGCAGGTGGATTCTTTAACCACTAGTGCCACCTGGGAAGCCCAAAAGTATCATATAACATTTACACTGCACAGGAATTTGATGGAGGAGCTTACTGTGACAAAGTGAACGGTACACTTAAAAAAAAAATTATTGGAGTATAGTTGCTTTGCAATGTTGTGTCAGTTTCGGCTGTAAAGTGGAAAGGCCACAGTTTTAAAGGAAAAAAATATATATTTATATGTTTCTCATCTGTAAAATGGGGATGATAACAGTACTTACAAAGTTACAATGACTGAATGAGATAAAGTATATTTACATGAAGTACATGCTTAGGACAGTGCCTGGTACACAGTATCATTTAAGCATTAGTGTTGCTGCTGATGAACATAATGTCTCTGCCTTCTGATTTGCAAGACATTCATAAATACTAGTTCCATTTAAAACGCTCAATTTCAGTGACACTGTTATGAATTGTTAAGAATTGTTCTTGACCCAACAATGTCTATGGCTAGCTGACAGATAAAATGGATTCTATGATAATAGCAATGACAAGTTTCTATTAGAGTAAGAGAGGTCTCTACCACAGCAATCAGAAATGAAAGTATCTGTTCTGCTTGAGAGTTTAGTGTAAGATCTTAGAGAAAACACAAGTGTTATCAAATATTAAGGTTTGTATTATGCTAATTGTGGGTTTCCCAGGTGGCACAGTGGTAGAATCCACTTGCCAAAGCAGGAGACCAGGAGATTTAGGAGGCGCAGGTTTGATCCCTGGGTTGGGAAGATCCACTGGAATAGGAAACGGCAACTCACTCCCGTATTCTTACCTGGAAAATCCCATGGAGAGAAGAGTCTGGTGGGCTTCAGTCCATGGGATCTCAAAGAGTCAGACGCCCCCCCACACAAAAATGTATCTAATATATTACTACATATTTAATACTAGGACATAAATATGAATATATTTAACATTTTGATAGGTGTCCTAAAATGTGCAACAGGAAACAAAATTGAAAACTTAAGGCTGAGTCTGTAATAGTGTAGATCTGTAATAGTGGCAGAAACTATATTACTTTATTAATGGTACTGGGACTAGGAATCTTTTTCTGATGTAAATTCAGCAGTAATACAACAAAGACAACATAGGGTAGGGGTTTCATATCATTTTACTACAACGTATAGGACATCGCTTTACAGAGAAAGTCAAGGTTTCTTTGTTGTTAGCAAACAGCTACTGGATACTCTTAGAAATTCAATATTATAAAGAATCCCTTGATGCCTTATAATAACTGGAAAGAAGTCAACATGGGAAAGTTCTATTGCAAGAGAAAGCTGAGTGTACTCAGTCTTTCTGTCTAATGCCTCTCTTCTAGAAAGATAAATTCAAGCTTTTCTTCTAATTCATATGTCTAATTAATGTAGTAAAGAAATTTGAAGATAAGATCCTAGAAATTAGATATCAAGATTTATGGATATTTAGACATAAGCTAAGCCTATTAGAAGCTAGGACACTTTTTAATTATTTGACTCAATTATTAAATTGTCACTATAATATTAATTAATGATTTTATTGTATTCTAATGCTGTTTAATAAACTTATGAGATTAATTCAAGTAAGGTATGGAAAACTAGGAAGAGATCTGAATACACTAATAAATATATAAACGTGCAAACTAATTCCTAGATATGAGATTTAACTTGTTCAATTTAATCACAGGAAATGAAGTTTGGGGTTAGGGTTAAGTTTGGCTACTTCTCCTGATTTGAGATTTTAATATCTTCTTACTTGATTTTCTACATTCACTGATCAATTTTCATTAATGATCTAAGTGTCCAAAACTTCAGGGTCACAAACTGTACCTCCTAGACACTGAAACACACTTGCTCTAAATGTCCTTGCTGGTCTCCCATCCACCTTGCTTTGCTCCATTGTGTGGCTCTCTATACAAATGCCCAGATGCCACTTTCTTCTGACCCAACACAGCACCATGTGAAATCTGCTTCTGACAACTTATCTATATATAAATCTAGGATCAAAAACAATTTACTGAGCATTATTACAAGTTCAGCTGGGTTAGGCAGCATACTAAGAACCAGAGAAGACAGAGGATTTGTTATTTATTCTCTGCCATTAATTAAGAAAAGGATTCTGAGGTGACTTAAAGCAAAAGATAAGTATAAATTAAGACACTGAGTAAGAGATTAAGGCTGAGAGTAACTAATAAACTGGGAAATTAACCGTAGCACTGGGTTTACAGGAGACAAAGGTAAAAAAAGCATTATAGACTTTTTAATTTTCTGGCAAAAAGAGGTTATCACTTTATGAACAGAAACAATTCTTATTTAAGACAAATTTACTGCATGGATCTTTATATTGGGGAAGTTATCACAACCACCTCTTGGCTAAAATTTCATTTCACAGTTATGTTACGATACTATTCTTTTTGTTTAATTGTGTTTCCTAGTTAGAATTTAGGGCTTCCCAGGTGGTGGAGTTGGAGAAGGAAATGGCAACCCACTCCAGTGTTCTTGCCTGGAGAATCCCAGGGACGGGGGAGCCTGGTGGGCTGCTGTCTCTGGGGTCACACAGAGTCAGACACGACTGAAGCGACTTAGCAGCAGCAGCAGCAGCAGGTGGTGGAGTGGTAAAGAATTTGCCTGTCAATACAGGAGACACAGGTTCGATCCCTGGGTTGGGAAGATCCCCTTGAGGAGGAAATGGCAACCCACTCCAGTATCCTTGCTTGAAAAATCACACAGAGGAGCCTGGTGGCTACAGTCCACAGAGTTGCAAAGAATCAGACATGACTGAGCACACACGTGTGCATGCGTGCACTTAGAATATAACTTCCCTGAAGCCAGGGATCATGGGTGCTGATCTGTTTCCCCAGTACTTGTACAGAGTGGGATTTCGACTGAATAAATGAATGAATATCTGTGATAGTTTTCTGAACCATTTCTTATTTTGAGGGCATAATATCCAATCTTGAACTTCAATAAATAATTTTTATAGTCAAACTTCAGAGGCGCAGGGCTTTATTGGGATCTAAATTCATTCAATGAAAAAGTGTGGAAAACTTACAACAGAAAATATGAAGTGAGAAAAAATTATATATATTCATATAATTTTTAATATATATGTTAAAAGTCCCAACTCTAAAAGTGAAGATCACAGGAGCTTAGAGGAGTAGTATCACTTTGTTTCCTGGGACCCAAAGAAAGCTTTAGACCCCCAGGGTGATCATTTCACAGTCTAAGAGCAGGAAAAATGTACCTCTTCTGACCCCCAAGTCTTTTATTGCCACAGAAACCTGATAACCAGTCTACCAAGGATAAGTCCTAGGTGTCCACCTGAACTTAGAATGAAATATTCTACTTGATCTCATTCTGACTTATTATACAAACTGAACTGCTGCCTTGATTCATCATTTCATTGTCCTGATTTTTCTGCCTACTAGACCCTCTTTCTTTCTCAAGGGAAGACCCCATTTCTAAATCCCCAGCCAATGGTTGAAGCCTTAAACTTTGGTTGCTTTATTCACCCTGCCCCCAGTGTTGAATCATCTTCTTTTTTCCTTCTCTATAAGGCAAAGAGCTGGAGTTTGGTTGTGGAGAAGAGGTAGTCTTAGAACCAACAACGAAATTCTGTTTGCTCAGTTCTCACCCAATGCCTTGATTTTCTGCTCCCTGCAACCAGATTATGCCTCCTGATTCAAACCTGTGCTCACCCTGCTCTACAGATCCCTCCCTAGTGATGGTTCAACTGCTGCTCCCTCCAAATTCAAGTTCTCCAGCTGAACTGGCTCTTCTTGAACCCATCTTGAACTCTAGTAATGAGCCTTTGTCCACAGCTGGCTTCCATCTTGTTCTCGCAAGCTTTACTCTAACATTAATCTAGTATGCTTCAAGTCTAAGTCTACTTGACTTGCCTGTGTTAATCTGAATAAATTATTCAACAAAAATTGAGGTCTAACTTCTAAGACAGATGTTAAATGGTTTTGATTTGAAAATTTTTTCTTCTAAGAGCTCATTTCAATTTGTGGTGTCAAATCAGAGGTGTCACTGTGGTTGGGAATCTCATATGGGGGAGTGCTTACACTGAGTGATCATCATAAAGCTATAACAAGGGTAAAAACAGCTCCATTATTAAGTGAAATGTGTCTTTCTATAATCCCTCTTATAAAAGACTTACAATAGTCAATCATGCTCTCATCTCTGCAGTAAAATACAAAATCTCTCATTAAGATCTTTTATAAAACCAATGGAAAAAGAAATGTTTCTTATAGAAAGACTTAGTCTAACAAATTAATATGTCAGTTTTTCTGGGTTCTTCTCAACATGTTATTGTACTGATTTTAGCAGACAGTGATTTCCTGGCAGCCTTTGTTGAATGAAGCAATACAATGCCCGATCTCTGAGTGGCACAGATACAAGGCAGTAAGACCTGGATGCAGTCCATCTATATGGATATTGAAAAACCTCCTCCAAAGGTAATTCTGATGGGGTAACAAGGATCTTTACTCTACAAAAGGATTCTATAAAGATTAGTGAAAATTTTCTCCATTTCTGCCTTCTGAACAACCTGATCTTGCTGTGAATGAGAGATATTAAAGAGCACATTCAGTCCTTAGTAGAAATGATCTATCAAGGATGGAAGTAATCACAAGTAACATCATACTTAATGATGAAAAAAAAATGATTTCCCTTTAAGATCAGGAACAAAAGGATGCCCACTCTAGTTACTTCTATTAACATTATACTGGACAGGCCAATTAGGCAAAAAACAAACAAACATCTAAATTTGAAAGGAAAAAGTAAGGCTATTTTCACTCACAGGTTATATGATTTTGAACACAGAAAACCCTAAGGAATTCACACACACACACACACACACACACACACACACACACACAATTAGAATTAACAAATGAATTCAGTAAGGTTGTAGGATACAAGATGAAGACATGAAATGAATTGTGTTTCTATTTCCTGGCGATAAGCAATCTGAAAATAAAATCAAAAAAACAATTGCACTTACAATAGTGAAAGTGTCAGTCACTCAGCCGTGTCTGGCTCTTTCGGATGGCACAGACTGTACTCTGCCAGACTCCTCTGCCCATGGAATTCTCCAGAATACTGGAGTGAGATCAAACGCAGGTCTCCTGCATTGACAGGAGGATTCTTTACTATCTGAGTCACCAGGGAAGTCCCAAAAGGATTATGCTGGACTCCTACTTCACACAATGAAAAAAAAACTAACTCAAGTGACAAAAACAAAGACTAGATAAATTGGACTTCATCAAAATAAAACACTTCTGTACGTCAAAGATCATCATTCAGTTCAGTTCAGTTCAGTCGCTCAGTCGTGTCCGACTCTTTGCGACCCCAGAAATTGCAGCACGCCAGGCCTCCCTGTCCATCACCAACTCCCGGAGTTCACTCAGACTCACATCCATCGAGTCCGTGATGCCATCCAGCCATCTCATCCTTGGTCGTCCCCTTCTTCTCCTGCCCCCAATCCCTCCCAGCATCAGAGTCTTTTCCAATGGGTCAACTCTTCTCATGAGGTGGCCAAAGTACTGGAGTTTCAGCTTCAGCATCATTCCTTCCAAAGAAATCCCAGGGTTGATCTCCTTCAGAATGGACTGGTTGGATCTCCTTGCAGTCCAAGGGACTCTCAAGAGTCTTCTCCAACACCACAGTTCGAAAGGATCAATTCTTTGGTGCTCAGCCTTCTTCACAGTCCAACTCTCACATCCATACATGACTACTGGAAAAACCATAGCCTTGACTAGACGGACCTTAGTTGGCAAAGATCGTCATTAAGAAACTGAAAATAAAACCCACAGAATGAGAGAAAATATTTCAAATCACGTACCTGTTATCCACTGGAATCATGTGTCCACAATATATAAAGAACTCTTATGACTCAACAGTAAAATGACAACATAATTAAAAAATGGACAAAATGTTTTAACTGATCATTTCTCCAAAACAAACATACAAATGGCCAATACCACATCAAAAGATGCTCAAAGTCATCAGTCATAGAGAAAAGCAAATAAAAGCTGCAAGATACCATTTCACCCCAACTAGTTCTGCAAAAGTAAAAAAGACAGACAATATATGAGTGTTAGCAGGTATGGAGAAACTGGAACCCTCCTATATTGCTGGTGGGATTCTAAGTATGAGAGTGATGGCCAATGAGTATGGAATTTCTTTTGGGGTGACAAAATGTTCTAAAAATTACATAGTGAAGGTATAAACTGCTGAATTGCATACTTCAAAAATGAATTTCTTGGAAGGTAAGTTATATCTCAGTAAACCTCAGGAAATCTCAATTATGTCTCAATACAGATATGCGATTGTATCTCAAAATTTTTTTAAAGTTAAATATGGAAATAAGCAAAAGTAAGCTGATTACTAAATAAAAAGTAACCTTAGACTCACGACAGGATAAAGTAGAGAGCTTCCCAGACTTATTTCAGACACTGCCTTATACTATTATGAGAAGACAGAAAGAATTTGCCTGCCAATACAGCAGACGCAGGTTTGATTCCTGGGTCAGGAAGATCTCCTGGGGAAGGAAATGGCAACCCACTCCAGGACTCTTGCCTGGAGTAAAAATCCCATGGACAAAGGAATCTGGTGGGTAACTAAAGTCCGTGGGGCCGCAGAAGAGTCAGAAATGATTTAGCAACTAAGCAACAACAACAAAGACGGTAACTTAGGTTAATAACTTTCCTTTTTGATTGAGAAGACTATACTTTGAAGAATGAGTTACAGAGAGGCAGCCTTTTTGGTCAACCTGTGGTTTGGGTATACCAGCAGAGAGGAAACTGTATAAGAAACTCCAGGAACAAAAGGGGTAATGTTGTCTAATGTGAAAGAACTGATTAGGCAGAATTCCCAAATTAACCAATATTCAAATGGAGGGTAGGAAGAATGAATAAGTTTAATTAGTAAGAGAGTTATTGTTAAGGCTTAAACTCTATAAACTAGTCAATTAACTGTGCAGGTATTCAAGACTTCACATGTTGTTATATATTCTTCCCAAATGTGTGATGGGGGGAATAAAAGCTTTGTTAGGCTCTTTATTCTCAAGCTGTTTCCAGATGATTTGGGCAAGATTTAGAGATCAAAGATAATTTAAAAACAAAACTAATTAGTAAAGATTAAATTGTAAAAGATACAAATATTATAGAAAAAAGGGGGGTTAATTGAGAATACTTTTTGAAAAATCTGGTAAGGAGGAAAATTCTTTCACTTGGGAGGGGGAAATGGCATTAGCAAAAATGAGAATAAGCATATACTAGGGTCCTTTATGGAGAAGGAAAGGGCAACCCACTCCAGTGTTCTTGCCTGGAGAATCCTGGGGATGGCGGAGCCTGGTGGGCTGCCATCTCCGGGGTCGCACAGGGTTGCACATGACTGAAGCGACTTAGCAGCAGCAGCAGGGTCCTTTAGGAAAGGCAGAGGAACCAGAGATCAAATTGCCGACATCTGCTGGATCATGGAAAAAGCAAGAGAATTCCAGAAAAACATCTATTTCTGCTTTATTGACTATGCCAAAGCCTTTGACTGTATGGATCACAATCAACTGTGGAACGTTCTGAAAGAGATGGGAATACCAGACCACCTGCCCTGCCTCTTGAGAAACCTATATGCAGGTCAGGAAGCAACAGTGAGAACTGGACATGGAACAACAGATTGGTTCCAAATAGGAAAAGGAGTACGTCAAGGCTGTATATTGTCACCCTGCTTATTTAACTTCTATGCAGAGTACATCATGAGAAACGCTGGGCTGGAAGAAGCACAAGCTGGAATCAAGATTGCTGGGAGAAATATCAATCACCTCAGATATGCAGATGACACTACCCTTTCAGCAGAAAGTGAAGAGGAACTAAAAAGCCTCTTGAAAGTGAAAGAGGAGAGTGAAAAAGTTGGCTTAAAGCTCAACATTCAGAAAACAAAGATCATGGCACCTGGTCCCATCACTTCCTGGGAAATAGATGGGGAAACAGTGAAAACAGTGTCAGACTTTATTTTTTATGGGCTCCAAAATCACTGCAGATGATGATTGCAGCCATGAAATTAAAAGACGCTTACTTCTTGGAAGGAAAGTTATGACCAACCTAGAGAGCATATTCAAAAGCAGAGACATTACTTTGCCAACAAAGGTCCGTCTAGTCAAAGCTATGGTTTTTCCAGTGGTCATGCATGGATGTGAGAGTTGGACTGTGAAGAAGGCTGAGCGCCGAAGAACTGATGCTTTTGAACTGTGGTGTTGGAGAAGACTCTTGAGAGTCCACTGGACTGCAAGGAGATAGATCCAACCAGTCTATCCTGAAGGAGATCAGTCCTGGGTGTTCATTGGAAGGACTGATGCTGAGGCTGAAACTCCAATACTTTGGCCACCTGATGCGAAGAGTTGCCTCATTGGAAAAGACTCTGATGCTGGGAAGGATTGGGGGCAGGAGGAGAAGGGGATGACAGAGGATGAGATGGCTGGATGGCATCACCAACTCGATGGACATGAGTCTGAGTAAACTCCGGGAGTTGGTGATGGAAAGGGAGGCCTAGCGTGCTGCGATTCATGGCATCGCAAAGAGTCAGACACGACTGAGCGACTGAACTGAACTGAGGGTCCTTTAGACTCATGTTTAATAAACAATGATTTAATTCCTAATAACCAGGAATTTCGGAGAAGGCAACGGCAGCCCACTCCAGTGTTCTTGCCTGGAGAATCCCAGGGACGGGAGAGCCTGGTGTGCTGCCGTCTATGGGGTCATACAGAGTCGGACACAACTGAAGTGACTTAGCAGCAGCAGCAGCAACCAGGAATTTTGTAATTTAACCCTCAAACTCTGCTTATATAAAGTGGGTACTTACAGAGAAGGACACACATAAAGGATCTGACCCAACTTATAATTTGCAGGTATCGGAACTAGGATTCAAGCCCAGGTCATCTTCATTTGTTTTGTGTTCTTCCACTACATTGAACTTGGAGGCCTGGGGTAGAGGCACAGAGAGATGAAACAATGGTAATAAGAAATTAGACTAGAACTGAAAGTTGCTATTGGGAAAAATACAGCTGGAAAGAGATAATCAGATTACACAGAAGGTGTTAAAGTGACAGAGAAGATAGGTGAGGTGCGACAATAGGGAGGCAATATGATTCTGGAGGGCTTCCCTGGTGGCTCCGACAGTAAAGTGTCCACCTGGAATGTGGGAGGCCTGGGTTTGACCTCTGGGTCCGGAAGATCCCCTGGAAAAGGGAATGGCAACCACTCCAGTTTACTTGCCTGGGGAATCCCATGGACAGAGGTCGTGCAGAGTTGGACACGACTGAGCGACTTCACTTTCTTTCTTACTACGATTCTGGAATGCTTTGGTAGAAAGGGAGTTTAAATAATATCAGGTATACAGGATGGAATGGAGAGAAAAGAGAGCCGGTAGAAAAGTGGGTATGAGTGTAGTGATACTG
Source organism: Capricornis sumatraensis (assembly GCF_032405125.1). NCBI lineage: Eukaryota > Metazoa > Chordata > Mammalia > Artiodactyla > Bovidae > Capricornis > Capricornis sumatraensis. Next base: position 92,576,822 of record NC_091077.1, read on the forward strand.
CTGTGAAATGATGAATTAACAACAGTGGGCACATACAGGAGAAGACATGATCAATATTTCAGAGAGAAAAGAATAAACCCGACAAAATGTATTGGTTGGTTAGTTATGGGACAAAGGAGAAGAGTTCATACAAAAATTGACAAATTGAGCCATTCTTTCCAACAGTTAGACCTCCTAATACTTATTGAAAATCATTTGAGTAGAAGGTAAAACAAATCAAATCTCAATACAGAGGTAACTACTGTGAAGCTTAACAAATCACATCTGTATATGAAACTCTCTCCTTTGGTATCTCATTTATTCTATCAGCCATAATTATTAAATATCCAGTGTATACAAATATTTTCCCCAATATCTACATATGAGCATAATCACTGTTCATTACTTGTTCTTTATTGTGCTTCATCTCCGTTCACATCCACGTCAACATGCTTCTGGAGGAGTACACTGGGAAAGATATTATTCCCTCTTTGTTTTCATTCAGCTTTCCAGATCCGATGTCTTTAAGTCACGGAGAATTTGTTTCCTCAACATCTGACGTGTGCTTCTCCCTTACTGGTCATCTATGTTCATAAAGCCCTTCACTGGATCTCACTTAGGCTCTTGCAACTAACTCCTAAAATTAGTGTCATCAACAATCAATCGAAAGACAGTATCTATACTGTATGCAAAGAATTAAACAAAATGGAATACAGGAGGCAGAAATAATATACCCTCTGATTTCTCTCTGAGGAGCCTATAAAAATAGGAAAACTAAATTGTTTTCACATGAAACTAGAGAAATAAGACAGAGGTTCCATACACAAGTTGCAATCATCCCATGCATTAACATGCTACTTGTATAATGCAGGCAGTCAAGGCAGAAATTCAACTTATATTACAAACGGTGATTTGTTTTTACTGAATTGTTTACATTTTAAAGTTGAAAGGTTTTTAAGAAGTATTTTTGGCCTGAGTTGTTTTGACACTCTAATGGCTCAATTTTTCTTTGTTTATAAGCCAGTATTCTACCTCTCCTCAATTCTTGATTCCAAGCAGCCCATATTTTAGGTATTTCCATTGATCACATTAAGCAGATATGCTACCTGTATCCAATTTACTTTGTTCTTTGTAGATAGAGTATAAACAATGCTTCTTTAAAGTCATAGTTAATGCATGTCACTAAAGGCAAAAACTAATTCTTTTAGTCCTGTTCCTTTTTCTTTTCAGTATAAATCCAAATTATGCTCTAGATAATTTTTTAAAGATCATCTCTTAAGAGCAGACTGAGGTTGAGTGTCCGTACACAACTTAGTCCAAAAAATAGTCCTCCATCAGCTGCTGAAGGTCAGCTTAGGCTGCCTAGAGGCTAGAGAGCCCAGCATGGAACAATGGCAGGAAAATAGAGTTCCCTTCATTCCTTAATTCACATGCAAGTGAGGTGCCAATCAAGTGCTGACAAGCATGGAGAAACCAAAATCAAAAGTGGGTAGAGATACACGTTCAAAAGGGGCAGTTTTCACACATTTCTAAGAGATGTTTTTAATGGTGATTGTGAACATACCACTAATGATGTGGAAAAGGATAGAAAAACAATAAGAAAAATACTAATTTTATATCAACTGAGAGGATGCAATAAGCTAATGAAACACATTTGCTAAAATTGTTTAATGTGTTCTATAAAAATATCAATGATTTCACTTTGACTAAGGAAAGAAATCTGAATGCAAATTGATGTATAGAGCACTGCAAATAGGGAAGGTGAGTTAAGATTTGAAACTGGGCACTGACAAGGAAGCTGACTCATTTCCCAATAAAAAAAAATTTATGCTGGCCTGATTTTGTCAAACTAACCATTATCTACAAAGACAAAAGCCAAATACTGAAATGACTGAGTATGGAAGCAATGCAATCACTTCACAAAGTGGTTGGTGAAAGGGATGACAAAGCTTAAAAACTGGCACTGTTTTTTTAATGACACTTTATTTCTAACAAATGAGTTTAAACTTTTAAAAACGACTGTAAGGCAAATGTAAGCTGCATTAGTTGTAGGTGTTTTTCTAAAAGAATTTGGTAAGTTGTTGATTATGACTACTATTTCTATCTATGACATATAAAGCAAAATTTATTAGAAATTGAAGGCTTTGACAGTGATGATTTAATAAGAGTAACTTTATGTTATTGCTGTTTATTAGTGTTATTTTAAATACACAGAAAAAATAGCATAGGATAGACATGTTATTTTTAAAATTCATTATCAATTCATAAAATAAACAGTTCTTTAATTTTACTTTAAAGACTGAATGCTAGGATTGCTACCAGAGCTGTCTTATCAATATCTATTTTTACTAAGATTGCAGAAAGTTTAGAGAATTAGAAACTTGAGATGTTACCATATGATGGGAATAAAGGAAGTGAGAGGCATATTTTTAGAATCATCTTTTTCATTGGTTTTGAAAATGAATCTCTTAACTATCTCCTGGATTCTTCAGGCGAATTCTGTACTTCAAGATAGGGTATAATGATAAATTATGTTCTCAGTTTTAAAAAACAACAATTAGCAAAATATGAAAGGTCTACAACTATTTTGTACTTTATATTTAAAAGTAATTTTTCAGATATCTATTAGTAGTACCTTTAATTTTAAACTCTAATTACAGAGAATTTAATAAATGACAAGATATATCTTAGCACAGGTCCTGACTAGTAAGTATTATTCAAACAATAATCACTAAAAGTAATTACATGTAATATCAAAACTGTACTAGTCACACAGTTCATATTTAAAAGAAATTTTCTTAAAATTCATGATCCAAAAAGGAATGTGAACTTGAATGAGGATGGTAGGAAAATAATCTCCATGGATTGAAATGTGATGCTACAAACTAGGGACATTCCATCCATAAGAGGGGGTGTGTGCGTGTGTATATGTGTGTGTGTACAGAATCTTGAATCAGGGATACAATTTTCTGATAATTTTTTTACAAAATTAAAGTTTACTGAAATCCAAACGATTTACTGTCTGATGTGTAAAATGTACTACTGAAACAAAAAACTAAACCATAATTTAAGATGTTCACAATCAACTTTTTTGTAAAGTTAATATTAAATGTTTCAATCATAGTAAAACAATTTCATATAATACATTTATGTTGAAAAATACTGGGAGGCTGAATATTTGTCAACATTTTAAACACCAGGAGTTTTCTTCTAAGAATAAGCGGGAGACCAGGAAAGAATGTGATTCAGTGTTAGGCAAAAACGAAACGTTTACACATACTTCAATTTTTTGTGTAATATCAATGCTATCTTTCAAAAGTTCTTGAAATTAAGTAGAAACACAATGGCCTTAAATGTATTCATCAAGCTTTGTAAAAAATTTATGTAAAACTAAGTTATTTATTTAGAGGAATTCTTTTCAGTAAGTCACAAACTACTTTTTCTTTAGCTTCCACCATCTATATGCCTTTTTTGCATACCTCTATCAAAGTTACTTGACAATAAGTAGCAAATATCTGAGGCTAACATAATCGAAACATAAACAAGGTATATCACATTAAATAGACTTCTCAGTCCTGGTGTTGCCTGACAGATATGCGCTGTGCCAGTGGTTATATTATATTCCTCCTCCCATGCATGCACCTCCTGCAGAGACAGCAGACTACAGAAGCTGACCCTTACTGAGACCATCTTGTCTCTCTGACAAAGCTCCTTTTTAACTTCTTACTTACTGGTTACTTCCTGTGATGGAGAAAAACTTTAGCTCAGCTTGTGATAATTTCACAGGCCCTGAGGACCCTGACCCTAATAGCCTCAAGGTCAGAAGTCAAGTCTTGTTCTGAAACATCTGTGTGCTTTATATTAAAGTGGAACAAAAGTGCAGAAATATCCACCAGTGTGTGACAAGAAGGACAGGCAAAATAAGACTGACACATGGGTCATCTGTTACTCTGGCATCCTAAGTTCATTTTTAAAACTGTCCAAAATTCACTTAAATTCCAAATCTGATGTACAGATTTGATGTTAACTGTCTTAAGCTAAATCAGGAAAATGTATGTTTCACAGAAGTTTTAAATTTGAACAGTCTTGCAGGCCTTCAGACATATTCGAAGCTATTCTATAAAGTCATGAAATTTCATGTTTTATGTAACTTAATGACTTACAGGAAGAAAACATAAGGTACCTAATACATCAGCTATAAATGCATTTATATATATCTGAATGATTAAAAGAACTATTTGAAAGCCAACATTCACATTTTAAAAAGGACATCATAATTCGTATGTTAGAGAATGATCCTAAGATATCCATTTGGTAGTAAACAAATTCAGCAGAACTAAAAGCACATGAATATAATTTCTAAACATGAAATCAATTTAAGAAATGAATGATTTCAGTTATTTATAGATCTTAAGAGAGCACAGTATTTGTAAATTTAGGTCAGTTAAAGTATTCTCAGGTGTCACCACTATTTTTATATCTAAATCACATGGGTAAGCAGTAAGGCATGGGGAAGTTGAAAAGACCACAGATATATAATTTCCACGATGAACAATACATGGCAAAGTTTACAAACATTAAAAATTAGACCACCAATGCTATGCTGGCTTTTAATGTCTACTTAAGGCTATATGGATTTAAAATTATCAAATGCACTTTATCAGATAAATCATTTTATTACAGCAATGGTACTTTCCAGTGACATAAGGGGTAATGAACATGGAGCACATTTTTAGGACTGATTATACTTCATTAATTATTCAGACCTGCACAAAGTATGATAATTGTAATACTGTGGTAAAACAGACACCAAATTCAGAAATCTTGGTAATTTTTCTATTATGTACACATATCTTAACTGCAAGAATCGGATTATTTTGAAATGCAGAGATTTTTATGACTAAGCATGGAGTTGCACTTAACAGTAGATTAACAGAATCTTTCTGATAGTTTTAATACTAATTATATGGATTTTGATCAAGTACTAATTTATAGAGATAGTATAGTCAGTTAAAGAGTCTCTAGAAATTTTAAACACTTTACAGATAATAGTGCTTCAACGATATACACATACACAGGAATCACAAATATAAAATGCATGGAAAGTGGAGCTATAACTTAGAAATTAAAAAGGGAAATGTAAATAAGAAGCAGGCAAAAAGTTGGCAATGAAAAGCTCTGCACAATAAAAGTACATTCCTTTTCAACAATATGAAATTCATTACACCAAATACTTAATCTTCATCCTTTATAAAACAATTTCAAGTAACCATAGCAAAAAAATGGGAGTGAAGGCGATAAACCTGTAAGGAGTTTGGAAATTAAAAACAAGAGTTAACTGTGCACTTACCAGTTCAACAAAAGCAAGTCCTCCATAGCTGTGAGCAACAAAAAATACCTTCTCAGCTGCAGACTGGGCTATGAAATGGTCCCACACATAGACTGCATGTTCTTCAGGAGAGCCATTTTCCTATAAGTAAAACAGACATCATGTATTACATACTGCATCTAATTATTATCATAGCAATCAAAAATTAAATTATATGCTTGCTTATGCAGCATAAGAAATATGATAGCAATAGCTCATTCCAAACAATAACAATACAAAAGAACTACAATGGAAATTCAAATTAGGGAATAAATTAGTATTGAGCCATTAGTAAATTACTGCTAAACTTAAGTGCTACTCCAAGCTTCTGAAAGAAAATATTTAAAATTGGCACATTTTGAGGGGAAATGGCTCACTCTCGGTTTATCTGAGATATTAAAATATACCTAACTACATTAGAATTGCACGGCATAAAGTTACAGTGGTCTTTTAAGGCAGTATAACACTAAGAAATATCAGATACATTTCTATATTTATATCTGAAAATATTTAGAGTATAAATACATCTAAATGATTTGATTTATAAAATTTTAGGTACCTCTGTACATTGAAAATAAGGAAAAAGTTAACAAGTATTTTCAATTTACATTGTTAAAAATACTTTTCCTGAAATAATTTTCCATATATATTTTATTTCTAGAACTGGGAGGATGTCTAAACGTGTAAACCTGGGACTTTTTATATTTCTCTTCAGTTGCTGGTGCGCTGTAGTTGCTTGGTCGTGTCTGACTCTGCGACCCCATGGACTGCAGCACGTTCCTCTGTCCATGGGGATTCTCCGGGCAAGAGTACTGGAGTGGGCTGCCATGCCCTCCTCCAGGGGATCCTCCCAACCCAAGGACTGAACCTGGGTCTCCTGCACGGCAGGAAGATTCTTTACCATCTGAGCCACCAGGCAAGTCCAATAAATACATGAATGTTGCTTTAATTCCAAAAGTTCTCCAATAACTTCATTTTACTGTGTTTACTTCTATAGCAAACACAATTTGTGGTTTAACCTAAAATTCAGATAATGTGGAAAACAAAGAGCTAAAAAAATACAGACCGATAAAACTAAGACATCATGAAATATTTTGTATGAATAATTCTTGGGATGCTTTAACACCGAAAGACTGATTCCCTAAGAATGTCATAATACTAGATGATGAACACAATTTATTCACCTTTTCCATCTCAGAAATTTTAAAATATTATGTTACGGTCCCAATGAATGGTTTCACTGGCTCCATAAAAGCTATTATTCCCTAATGTCTATCTCCACCCTGCATTTCTCTCCAGAGCTCCAGACCCAAGGTCATTTCCTTTTAAATGCCCCACAGATACTTCAAGCTCAACCAATTCAACACTTTGATAAAAATATCCTCTCCAAACCTGTGTCACTGTCTTTGTTCCCCACTTCCTGCTCAAATCTGAGCATCATCTTCTATTTCTCTCTCTCTCTCAAACTCCACATAAAATCAGTAATTAAAAACCTTTTGATTGTCCCCAACCTTCTCTTAAAGCCACCAGCTCTCTCCATTCTCATTTCCTCTGGCTGAGCCTAAGCTCATCCTTTCACAAATGGATGACTGCAACAATCTCCAGTCCAGTTTCCCTGCCTCTAGGATTATCCTAGAGGGTATTACCCATTTAAAGGCCCTCTCCTAACTCTGCAGTGAGAACAACTTTTCAAAAATGCAAATATGGACATGTTGCCATTTGCTCACTCACTGCTAAGAACATTCCGAAGTCTTTTCATCAGCTCCAGGACCAAGTTTAAACTCAGAATGACACTAGGGCCTTACATGATATGGCTTCTGCCTTGAAATGAATGTGCAAAATATGATGAAAAGATACCCTTTTCTCCCCATGAGAGAATGGAAAGAACACTCTCTGTGTTCCAACTGCAGGGAACATCCTGTAATATCCTAGTTGTGCCATACACTTCTTATCTCTGGGCTGTTTTTGATATTATTGTTTGGAAAGTGACCCATATGTTCTGCCTTTGCTTAACCCATCACCTTCACCTGCATCATTCCTATGTGTCTTCAGAACTCAAACTAAGATAATTGCATCTAGCCCCATCACTTCAGGGCAAACAGAAGGGGAAAGGGTGGGAACAGTGACAAATTTCTTCTCCTTGGGCTCTAAAATCACTGTGGATGTGACTGCAGCCATGAAATTAGAATACAGTTGCTTCTTGGCAGGAAACCTACCACAAACCTAGACAGTGTGTTAGAAAGCAAAGACACTGCTTTGCTGACAAAGGTCCATAGAGTCGACGCTACGGTCTTTCCAGGAGTCACATACAGTTGTGAGAGCTGGACGATAAAGAAGTCAGAGCGCTGAAGAACAGATGCTTTTGAACTGTTGTGCTCGAGAGTCCCTTGGACAGCAAGGAGATCAAACCAGTCAATCTGAAAGGAAATTAACCCTGAATACTCATTGGAAAGACTGATGCTGAAGCTGAAGCTCCAATATTTTGGCCAACTGATGCGACGAGCCGATTCACTGGAAAAGATCCTGAAGCTGGGAAAGACTGAAAGCAGAAGAGGGTGACAGAGGATGAGATGGTTGGATGGCATTACCAACACGATGGATATGAACTTGGGAAAACTCTGGGAGATGGTGAGGGATAGGGAGGCCTGGTGTGCTGCAGTCCATGGGGTCGCCAAGAGCTGGACATGACTTGGTGACTCAACAACAACTGGAAGGAAGACTTTGTAGGCACTTCAGGCCTTAAAACAAAGCAAAACAATGGCCAGTTGTGGATGTGACTGGTGATGGAAGTAAAGTCCAGTGCCATAAAGAACAATATCGCATAGGAACCTGGAATGTTAGGTCTATGAATCAAGGTAAAATGGAAGTGGTCAAACAGGAGATGGCAAGAGTGAACATTTTAGGAATCAGTGAAATAAAATGGACTGGAATGGGTGAGTTTAACTCAGATGACCATTATATCTACTATTGTGAGCAAGAATCCTTTAAAAGAAGTGGGGTAGCACTCATAGTCAACAAAAGAGTTCAAAATGCAGGACTTGGACGTAATGTCAAAAATGAAGAATGATCTCTGTTCGTTTCCAAGGCAAACCATTCAATATTACAGTCATCCAAGTCTATGCCCCAATCAGTAATGCTGAAGAAGCTGAAGTTGAACAGGTCTATGAAGACCTACAAGACCTTCTAGAAATAACACCCTCAAAAAGATGTCCTTTTCATCATAGGGGACTGGAATGCAAAAGCAGGAAGTCAAGAGATTGCTGGAGTAACAGGCAAATTTGGTCTTGGAGTACAAAACAAAGTATGGCAAAGGCTAGCAGAGTTCTGCCAAGAGAATGCACTGGTCACAGTAAAAACTCTATTCCAACAACACAAGAGAAGACTCTACACATGGACACTGCCAGATGGTCAATATCGAAATCAGACTGATTATATTCTTTGCAGCCAAAGATGGAGAAGCTCTGTAGAGTCAGCAAAAACTAGACCGGGAGCTGACTGTGGCTCAGATCATGAACTGCTTATTGCAAAATACAGATTGAAATTGAAGAAAGTAGGGAAAACCACTAGACCATTCAGGTAAAACCTAAATCAAATCCCTTATGATTATACAGTGGAAGTAACAAACAGATTCAAGGTATTGCTATACCTTGATCTATTGATATACCTTAATATACCAAGCTCTGATAGATGAGTGCCTATTGCTATACCTTGATCGATTGATATACCTTGATATACCAAGCTCTGATAGATGAGTGCCTATTGATATACCTTGATCGATTGATATACCTTGATATACCAAGCTCTGATAGACAGAATGCCTGAACTATGAACGGAGGTTTGTGACACTGTACAGGAGGCAGGGATGAAGATCATCCACAAGAAAAAGAAATGCAAAAAGGCAAAATGGTTGCCTGAGGAGGCCTTACAAATAGCTGAGAAGAGAAGCTAAAGGCAAAGGAGAAAAGGAAAGATATACCCATGTGAATGCAGAGTTCCAAAGAATAGCACGGAGAGATAAGAAAGCCTTCCTCAATTATCAATGCAAAGAAATAGAGGAAAACAACAGAATGGGAAAGACTAGAGATCTCTTCAAGAAAATTAGGGATACCAAGGAAACATTTCATGCAAAGATGGACACAATTAAGAACAGAAATGGTATGGACTTAACAGAAGCAGAAGATATTAAGAAGAGGTGGCAAGAATACACAAAGAATTATAAAAAAAAAAAAAATCTTCATGACTCAGATAACCACAATGCTGTGATCACTCACACAGAGCCAGACAGCCTGGAATGAGAAGTCAAGTGGGACTTAGGAAGCATCACTATGAACAAAGCTAGTGGAGGTGATGGAATTTCAGCTGAGCTATTTCAAATCCTATAAGATGATGCTGTGAAAGTGCTGCACTCAATATGCCAGTGAAGCTGGAAAACTCAGCAACATCGACAGGACTGGAAAAAGTAAGTTTTCATTTCAATCCCAAAGAAAGGCAATACCAAAGAATGTTCAAACTATCACACAATTGTATTTATCTCATATGCTAGCTGAGTAATACTCAAAATTCTCTAAGCCAGGCTTTGACAGTATGTGAACCCTGAACTTCCAGATGTTCAAGCTGGATTTAGAAAAGGCAGAGGAACCAGAGATCACATTGCCAACACCCTGGACCATCGAAAAAGCAAGAGAGTTCCAGAAAAACATCTACTTCTGCTTTATTGACTATGTGAAAGCCTTTGACTATGTGGTTCACAATAAACTGTGGAAAATTCTTTAAGAGATGGGAATACCAGACCACCTGACCTTCCTCCTGAGAAATCTGTATGCAGGTCAAGATTAGTGCAACAGTGAGAACTGGACATGGAACAACAGACTGGTTCCAAATTGGGAAAGGAATATGTCAAGGTTGTATACTGTCACTCTGCTTATTTAACTTATATTCAGAGTACATCATGTGAAATGCCGGGCTGGATGAAGCACAAGCTGGAATCAAGATTGCCAGGAGAATTATCAATAACCTCAGATATGCAGATGACACCACCCTTATGGCAGAAAGCAAAGGACTAAAGAGCCTCTTGATGAAAGTGAAAGAGGAGAGTGAAAAAGTTGGCTTAAAAGTCAACATCCAGAAAACTCAAATCATGGCATCTGGTCCCATGACTTCATGGCAAGTAGATGGGGAAACAGTGGAAACTGAGAGACTTTATTTTTTGGGGCTCCCAAATCACTGCAGATGGTCACTGCAGCCATGAAATTAAAAGACGATTGCTCTTTGGAATTAAAGTTATTACCAAACTAGACAGCATATTAAAAAGCAGAAGACATTACTTTGCCAACAAAGATCCATCTAGTCAAAGCTATGGTTTTTCCAGTAGTCATGTATGAATGTGAGAGTTGGACTATAAAGAAAGCTGAGCACTGAAGAATTGATGCTTTTCAACTGTGGTGTTGGAGAAGACTCTTCAGAGTCCCTTGGATTGCATGGAGATCCAACCAGTCCATTCTAAAGAAAATCAGTCCTGAATATTCATTGGAAGGACTGATGCTGAAGCTGAAATTCCAATACTTTGGCCACCTGATGCGAAAAACTGATTCATTGGAAAAGACCCTGATGCTGGGAAAGATTGGAGGCAGGAGGAGAAGGAGACGACAGAGAATCAGATGGTTGGATGGCATCACTGACTCAATGGACACAAGTTTGAGCAAGCTCCAGGAGATGGTGATGGACAGGGAGGCCTGGTGTGCTGCAGTCCATGGGGTGGCAAAGATTGGACACAACTGAGTGACTGAACTGAACTTGGCCTTAATAATTTAGTGTGCATTAGTTTAAAAAGTAGGAAAATATTTCTTATTAAAATCAGGATACTGGTTTACTCTGAGAAGAGAAACAGTTGTGATTGGGAAATAGACTTCTAGTGGCTGGAAGTATTTCATTTCTTTCCTGGGATGGTAGCTACACAAGTGTGTTCTTTATAGTTACAGTTAAAATTACTAACACATACCAAGCAGTTTTTTGTACATATATAGACCGTAACCATAGAATTTATTCTATAAACCTTTTAGAGTGAAGAAAGGTAGTGTTAATAATTGGACTGGGAAAACAGGTCTAAACTGGGACAATCTAGAGAAAACCCAGACATCTGATTTCCCTAGTTATATCTCACAATGAAATGTAAAAACAAAACAGGAAGACAGATAACAGTTTCTATGTGCTGGTAGTTGGCAGAACTAACAATTTCAAATATCTGTGATGGTCCTAAATATTCTCCTATATAGAGAGACAGAATTAAAAACACATAGGTAATTAGATTACTCTGCGCCATCTAGGTTCTGTGCTGAAAGTGGGGATGTAAGGATGATGTGAAGCAAGCCACGATCCTGACCTTCACTGTGTTTGCCATTTCATAAATGTGCTAACATACAAAGACAGGAGAGGGCATAGTGTGTAAGGAGCATTACTTTCTCTATTGTTGACGGACTGTCTTCACACAAGTCCAACGGGTCTACTATAAACCCACACTACTTGATATCAGCGAAGTCCTCCCTGCTTTCTTCTCACAGTCAAAAACCCTTCCTTTATACTGTTGAGAGTCTATCTGCCCCTTCTGTTTCATTCCCATCTCATTCCGAGTCCTCCAACAATGAATTTTAACTAGTCTCATTTCTTCTAGTCCTTCCCATTACTTTTTGCCAGATTAATCTTCCTGAAGCCTAGCTCTGATGCACTCACTCTGTCTTAAAGGTCATTTACTAAAATGGTTGCCATTGCCTACAAAACAAACAACTATAACTGGAACTCTTTAGCCAACGTCTTTAAACTCTACCTTTCCAGCCTGCCTTCTTGCTATTTGCAAGGATCTTATTCATGCTCCAGGAAAAACTGAAATATACATGAATAGTCTGAAAATCCTAGACAAAAACTCTACCATGAAATACAGTCTGGGATCTCATGAGTAATGCAGCTCAGACTAGGCAAAAACTAGACATGAGAACACTTCCAAGGCAGCAGTTCCTCATTTCATAGATAAAGTAGTAGACTATCCCACTACTTAGACTGATGGCAGAGCGAATGGGAAGCAAGGGGTGGACTAACTCATTACAGAGGAAAAATCAACAAAACGTTGTGACTCAGGATATAAGGGAAATTCCCAACCGGGTCCAAATGAACCATCTATGACTAAAGGAGACTTAAGAACCAACAGCTCTTTCCACTGTTCAAATGTAAAGACTACTGTTTGCAGAGATTAGTATTACAGTTGATTTTTTTCTTCCACAGTCGATGGAGATGATACATGTTAAAATGGTTTAGGAGTAGCAGGAAAAAGAAATCTGAAGTATTCATGTGCCCTGAGTATTTCAATATTTTCAGCCTGACTCTTAAGGTCATCCAATTATTGTTCAGTTTTAAACCTAAAATTAAAAACATAATGTTCTAAAAAGCCTAACTCAATTGAAGAAAAAAAAATGCCTATAATATCCACTTAGGGGGTTATCCATAGGCACAACTAAACCATTATACAAGATTATTCTAGGCCATACTTGACATACATTGACATAAAAAGATCCAGGAAAAGGAATCACAGTTTGCCACTAGGGGAGCACCAGGCATTGCTTTTAATGGAAGCTCCCCAGCAGTTCCTATAGCAGACACAACAGAGAACTTTGTGGGGGTTACTGTGTTTGGCCCACAGGGTATTAGCTCAGGAATGAGGGAATCAGGCTCACCTTGGGCAGAGACAGGAGTAACAATGCCTTAAAGTTTTATAACCTACGGAAGCTAACGCCTCTAGAAACAACACCATTTTTTTAGTTTTTTTTTTTTTTTTTTCAGTTCAGTCACTCAGTCGTGTCCGACTCTTTTCGACTCCATGAATCGCAGCAAGCCAGGCCTCCCTGTCCATCAACAACTCCCGGAGTTTACCCAAACTCATGTCCACTGAGTCGGTGATGCCATCCAGCCATCTCATCCTCTGTCGTCCCCTTCTCTTCCTGCCCCTAATCCCTCCCAGCATCAGGGTCTTTTCCAATGAGACCATAGGCGTGTGGCTTTTAGGGTCCCTGCCTGCAAGGGACTTGCCCACTTACAGGAGTTACTACCCTCAGGGAAGATCAAAACTATGGTGTTTACAGTCTATTATAATTCCTTCTGGGCTTCCTGGCAGCTCAGTGGTAAAGAATCTAGCCTGCCAAGCAAGAGATGTGGGTTTGATCCCTGGGTCAGGAAGATCCACTGGAGAAGGAAATGGCAACACACTTTAGTATCCTTGCCTGGGGAATTCATGGCAGACTACAGTCTGTGGGGTCACAAAGAATCAACACGACTTAGCAACTAAACAACAATAACATAATTCCTTCTAATCCAGATGCAGTTTACCAACCGGGGTCATTTTCTTCCTCAGGCAATGTTGTGCAGCAACCAGCCACTTAGACTGGATGCTGTGATCTGCTCCCCAGAACCCGTTTTAGTTTTAGGCACTAATTTCCTGAGCTGTACAAGTGTTGGCAGCTGATAGCTTTAAGTGAGATCCTCTCTAGGCATTGTTCTCAGTCAAACAAAGCTGTTTTGCCTAGTTACAATCCTACCTCTAAGGGAAGCTACCTCCAAAGTCTGGTTGAGATGATATGGATCTACAAAGGACCTATCTCTTGCCTCAAGGCAGGACATCTCCGAAAAGCCACCCCAGACCCAGAGCATCGAGAAGGTGGATGAGGCCTGTGCTGTAACAATATTGCAGTTCAACAACTTCAGACAAAATCTGTGTTTTTGCTCTTCTATAGGTGCTGATATGACCAGTGCATTCTCTTGCTGACTGTGGCTCAGATCATGAACTCCTTATTGGAAAATTCAGACTGAAACTGAAGAAAGCAGGGAAAACCATTAGACCATTCAGGTATCACCTAAATCAAGCCCCTTATGATTATACAGTGAAAGTGACAAATAGACTCAAGGGATTAGATCTGATAGACAGAGTGCCTGAAGAACTATGGACAGAGGATTGTGACACTGTGCAGGAGGCCGTGATCAAGAGCATCCCCAAGGAAAAGAAATGTAGAAAGGCAAAATGGTTGTCTGAGGAGGCCTTACAAATAGCTGAGAAGAGAAGAGAAGCTAAAGGCAAAGGAGAAAAGGAAAGAGATAACCCACGTGAATGCAGAGTTCCAAAGAATAGCACACGAGAGATAAGAAAGCTTTCCTCAGTTATCAATGCAAAGAAATAGAGGAAAACAACAGAATTGGAAAGACTGGAGATCTTGTCAAGAAAATTAGATACTAAGGGAACATTTCATGCAAAGATGAACACAATACAGGACAAAAACGGGATGGCCCTAACAGAAGCAGAAGACATTAAGAAGAGGTGACAAGAATACACAGAAGAACTGTACAAACAGATCTTCACGACCCAGATAACCATGATGGCGAGATCACTCACCCAGAGCCAGACATCCTGGAATGTGAAGTCAAGCGGGCCTTAGGAAGCATCATTATGAACAAAGCTAGTGGAAGTGATGGAATTCCAGTTGAGCTATTTCAAATCCTGAAAGATGATGCTGTGAAAGTGCTGCACTCAATACGCTACCACATTAGGAAAACTCAGCAGTGACCACAGGACTGGAAAAGGTCAGTTTTCATTCCAATCCCAAAGAAAGGCAATGCCAAAGAATGCTCAAACTACCGTACAATGGCACTCATCTCACACGCTGGCAAAGTAATGCTCAAAATTCTCCAAGCCAGGCTTCAACAGTACGTGAATCCTGAACTTCCAGATGTTCAAGCTGGATTTAGAAAAGGCAGAAGAACCAAAGATCAAATTGCCAACATTCAGTGGATCACTGAAAAAGCAAGAGAGTTCCAGAAAAACATCTATTTCTGCTTGATTGACTATGCCAAAGCCTTTGACTGTGTGGATCACAATAAACTCTGGAAACTTCTTAAAGAGATGGGAATATCAGACCACCTGACCTTCCTCCTGAGAAATCTGTATGCAGGTCAAAAAGCAAGTTAGAACTGGACATGGAAGAACAGACTGGTTCCAAATTGGGAAAGGAGTATGTCAAGGCTGTATACTGTCACCCTACTTATTTAACTTATATGCAGAGTACACCATGCAAAATGTCAGGCTGGATGAAGCACAAGCTGGAATCAAGATCACCAGGAGAAATATCAATATCCTTAGATACGCAGATGATACCACTCTTACGGCAGAAAATGAAGAAATAAAGAGACTCTTGACGAAAAGTGAAAGAGAGTGAAAAAGTTGACTTAAAATTCAACATTCAAAAAATGAAGATCATGGCATCCAGTCTCATCATTTCATGGCAAATGACAGGGAAACAATGGAAACAGTGAGAGACTTTATTTTGGGGGGCTCCCAAATCACTGCAGATGGTGACTGCAGCCATGAAATTAAAAGACGCTTGCTCCTTGGAAGAAAAGTTATGACCAACCTAGACAGGATATTAAAAAGCAGAGACATTACTTTGCCAACAAAAGTCCATCTATTCAAAGCTATGGTTTTTCCAGTAGTCATGTATGGATGTGAGAGTTGGACTATCAAGAAAGCTGAACACTGGAGAATTGATGATTTTGAACTGTGGTGTTGGAGAAGACTCTTGAGAGTCCCTTGGACTGCAAGGAGATCAAACAAGTCCATCTGAAAGGAAATCAGTCCTAAATATTCATTGGAAGGACTGATGCTGAAGCTGAAACTCCAATACTTTGGCCACCTGATGCGAAGAATTGACTCATTTGAAAACACCCTGATGCTGAGAAAGACTGAAGGCAGGAGGAGAAGGGGACGACAGAGGATGAGATGGTTGGATGACATCATTGACTCAATGGACATGAGTTTGAATATACCTCAGGAGTTGGTGATGGACTGGGAGGCCTGGGGTGCTGCAGTCAATGGTGTGGCACAGAGTCAGACCCAACTGAGCAAGTGAACTGAGCTGATAGGTGCTGATTCCAAGAGAATTCCCCAACAAACTTCCCACATGCAACTTCAGAATTTTTTATCTGGGAAACTCAATGTAAGACACCACTTTATTAGGGTTCCAGAGACATAGAGCTAGAAGGTTAACTGAAGGTCAGATTCTCATATAGAAAGGGAAAGAGTTTTACTAACCCTTGACTGATAGTATCTTACAAGAAATATATGGAAAGTATTTAATCTCTTTATAAGTATTATTATCCTGCCTATGTCTAAAACTACTGTAAAATACTCTTGGCTCAAGTTTACGTCAGTTCCACTATTAGCTATGTAAGCTTAAACTGAATCCTGTACTATTTCATTGGTTCTTCTCTACTCTGTTATTTATTTAACCTGACACGTCATGTCTTCCTTCTAGAATATGAGCAATTTGAAGATATATTCTGTTTCAGATTCTGCCTATAAATTAGAAAACATGCTATAGACATTTAATAAATGACTAATGATGCTAGTTACTGCTGACAAAGTACCATGAAGTACATTTCAAAAGGAATATTCCAACTCCATATCAGGAATCTAGATTCTAATAATCTGGAAAGTGGCAAATGATGGTTGTTTGGTGATGTTCATCATTGCCTTATGTACAGAAAAAAGTGTATCTGGATGATGCCTAAATAGCCAATAATGCAAAAATAAATATTTAAGCAAGTTAATACTTCTAAGGAAATATTATATACCTATTCAATGAGATTATAAAATAGTACATGCAGTTCATCTAATTTTATAGGTGGTATAATTTTCACTGTTGGAAAAAGGCTTGAAAAAGACTAGATACAGTCAAAAAGATTAAAAGCAGCTGCTTATGGATGGCGGGATTGTGAATATTTTCTATTCTCAGCTCCTTTAGATCTTTCTGGACTTTCCAAAGCTAGTACAAAAAGAATGCTCTTTATAATAAAGCAAGTAAACAACAACAAAAAAATGAGAAATCATACTGAAGAACTAGTGCTGGCTTCTTAGAGGGTACATGACTCTGAGCGGGAGCTCTACATCTAACAAATTCTAACATCTGTACTGAACCCACCGCACATTTACAAGCTGCAAATCAAAGGGGTTGTTTCAAACTGGTGCAAGAGCAAAAAGCGATGGCTGCAAAAGCAGAAAACCCACAGAAACTGGAAGAGCAGATACAGCGCAAGGAGACGAAGACTACCAGCACCGTAACTGAGCATCGTGAGGGACAGTACTGCGTCTAAAGCACCACGACTGGCAGGAGCAACAGCGACCTTGAACTGCCCAAAGAAAGCTGACACCACGTGAGATTCACATCTGAAGGGCACGCGACAGACAAGTAAGCAGCTTAATTCAAAATATTATTTTTAAAGAGAAATAATAAAGGAGATAAACCTTAGCAAAAAAAAAAAATCTGGCTTTCTTATGTGACTGTTCCCCAAGACTTTCACAAATTTATGGCTTTTTTTTTTTTTTTTTTTACTATTCAGTGTTTAGTAGAGTCATATCCTCATTCTTATCAGTTCAGTTCAGTCACCCAGCCGTCTCCAACTCTTTGCGACCCCATGAATTGCAGCACGCCAGGCCTCTCTGTCCATCACCAACTCCCAGAGTTCACTCAAACTCACGTCCATCAAGTCGGTGGTGCCATCCAGCCATCTCATTCTGTCGTCCCCCATCCTTATGAGATGTAACAAAGTCTGCCAAACATGTGCTGCCTCCCGCAGCAGTTCTGTACAATAATGGTAGCACAGGAACTGATAAACTTAGAGTAGTTTTTAATATACATTTCTGACAGATTACATTACGAAAACTCCATTTTATAAATAAGGTGGTGCTGTTCCAAGGCACATTTGTGTCATTCCAACCTGCAGCCCACACTGTGTCCACAATCATTATATATTTATAAACCATAATCCAGACAGTGTATACTATCAGTAAAGTACTTTGAAGCTAAACAGATTTCAATAGGAAAGACTTTCTAATATGCCTCAATTACAGAAATGCAAACATACTAAATCTGCTTTACAGGTTTCTTCATGAATTTCATATCAGAGTGCATTTTGTATTGCACTTCAAGCTGGATGATTTTAGAATATGCAAATGTAAAAAGTGCATGAAAAGACAAAAAGTAAGTCCATTAATTAGAATTTGCTAGTGGCAGAATGCATAGAATATTTACACTGTGGAACTCAGCAGTATTCAGAGTACAGGTTGAATTTCCTGACGCGCTCTTGCCATCGTTAATTCTTAAATGCCAAACAGAAGTGATACAGTAACCAAAGCCTTATCAACTATGCCAGATTCTACTACCTAGGCATTGCAGGCTCTGCATTTATGATGGACTACCTGAGCTGATAACACATGGAATTATCTAAAGAACATTTGCATATTTGTGTAATTATTTTCTAAGGTTAATTAGCTCCTGTAAAGTATTTCGCCCTTTGAGACTGCTTACAGTGACAGGTTCACATATTTTCTGAACCACTGCCAAATTTGACAGATTTCTCTTCAGCTAACCTGTTGCTATGAAGTTATAAAATGAATGCTCCTATAGTATATATTTTAAACTTATAACTGACTTTTGGAAAGTAAAATGAAAATTGAATGAATTTCAGGGTTTTTTAAAAAATCATCCACTTTTAAAATCCAAACTTCAAGATTATTTTGTTTTACTTCATGTAAATATTTCTGTGATTACAATGGTAAATAAGCACATCTACTAAGAGAGCTACTCTATGAATAATAAAGTCTAGCATTTTTCACTGTAAATCAGCACATACCTATGCCCTTAGCTCCAGCTGTGTTGCCTATGTCACACACACACACACACACACACACACACACACCCCCTTCACTAGCTGCCCTTAGTACTACCACTGATTTGCTATCTACACTGGAGACATCAGCTGGAGAAAGAACACTAATATAAAATCCACACTTTTTTATGACAAAATTTACAAATCAAAGTTATTTCTTTTTAAAAAGCTAAGACCTCATTAGGTAAAATATGGCTCAATAAAATCCAAATGGGAAGCAGGTATCCAAGACAGAGGGATTTACGAGGATGAAAAACATTAAGTTATACCTCCTTGCACCCAAGCAATCCACAGGTACAAGATAAAAGAAAATTTATATTTTTAGGAATTGGCCAGTAGGGTATGCTTCTGGAAGAAATGTAACACAAATACCATATGGCCCTAATTCAGAAAGACACCTAGAAGAATATCCTATGATTCAGTTTTAAAATTTGGAGAAGAGTATAAATTGTACATTAGTACAGAACAAAACATTTATAAGAACAGTTATGCGTAAAATATATTTTATAATATCATATGGAATTAATTTTGCTTTAACCCAACTAAATACTTTGAATTAAAAATTTATCTTCCTTTTTTGCACACTTTAAATGGGTTTTCTTTTTAAAAGTATAGGCATTTGTGTTTAATGATGATTAAAAGACTAGGAGTATATACAAATGCATAAAACTCATTTACAGCATACATCTAATGAAAACATCTTCAAAAATAAAGGACCATTATTTTGTCTTTAAATAGTAAATGGAACCATATGAAGTTACCAACATTAGACATTTTTGACCTTAAAAATGGCAATTTCATATGATTCTACCTTAAACATAATGAAAATAAACAGAAGAAACTATAAACTAGAGAGATCTTGAAGCTACTCATTTTCTTCCTGCCTTTTAGGTGTTATGATATTATTATTATTGACAGCCATCAGTCTTGGAGACAGATTCAAGGCTACCTTACTCGTCAACATGGCTATACTTAATAAATTATGAGTAAGTGAGTGAAGTCGCTGAGTCCTGTCCGACTCTTTGTGACCCCATGGACAGTAGCCTACAAGGCTTCTCCATCCATGGGATTTTCCAGGCAAGAATACTGGAGTGGGGTGCCATTTCCTTCTCCAGGGGATCTTCCCAACCCAGGCTCCTGCATTGCAGACAGATGCTTTACCGCCTGAGCCACCAGGGAAGTAAGAAATTCATAATGATTACAACTGACAAAGGATTGGTATTCAGAAGCAAGTCAAACACATTTGAATTTCATAGATATTTCAAGTTCATCATGTCCAAAAGTAAACTCTGCATTGGGTTCCCAAATCCTATTATCTGTTCTTCCTTTAGCCTTTTTCATCTTGTCAAGTGGTACCTCCAATAACCCAGTGGTTCAAGCCAAAAATTTGGAAGTCATCCTTGACATCCTCCTCTTCCTCTTTACTGATCCAACTTATTTATATTCCAAAATATTTCTAGAATCCATAAACTTCTCTTAATTTCCACTCTTAGTATCTCAGCCCAAGCTATCACCAACTTTTGCCTAAGACAATAACCACTTGGGCTTCCCTGGTGTCTTAGCTGGTAAAGAATTCTCTTGCAATGCAGGAGATGTGCGTTCGATCCCTGGGTTGGGAAGATCCCCTGCAGAAGGGAATGGCTATCCACTCCAGTATTCTGGCCTGGAGATTTCCACAGGAAGCAAGGGGACTATAGGGGACTGAATTCTGAAAAGTGCTGAATTGAGGTAGGCAGAACATTAAGTTGGATAAAGAAAGTTAACTGACACGTAAGTACCCACTGAGGATACAGGATTTAATACCTGCTTAAATTTTCTATCATTACATAATACCACAAACTTAGGGGCTTAAAAAAACACATTAATTTATTATCTTACAGTTCTGTGTATTAGACACAGGTATTGACATAGGTTTCAATGTGTATTGACATAGGTCTCGATGAGCTAAAACCAAAGAGTCCATTCTGGAGGCTCTAAGGGAAAAAATCCATATCCTTGCCTTTTCCAACTTCTACAGTCTGCCCCCTTGGCTTGCTGCCCCCTTCCTCCATCTGAAAGCCAGAAGCCTTGCACCTTTCTAGACATTCTTCCATAGTCACAGCTCCCTCGCTTCTATTTCTAACTTTTTTCCCCCACGTTTAAGAACTTGTGTGATTACAGTGGGTTTACCCGGATAATCCAGGATAATCTCCCTATTTTAAGGTCCTTAATCATATCTGCAAAATTCCTTCACCATGTAAAATAATATACTCACTGGTTTCGGGGACCAGGATGTAGACATCTTTGGAGGCCATTATGCTACCTACCACAACATCCTAGCAATAACCCTGGGGAGACAGTAATGCTCTTAAAAGCTTGAAGAAAGTAATGACATATACCAAGTAAAGATCTTTGTATCACATGGTATCACTCACCGGACAGTGTGCATCATAGAAGAGAAAATAAGACAAGAAGACAGAAAGACTTGACCGGTTTGTGTCTGCTAGACTGTTACTGGCTACTTTGTGCTAGCACAATCAGCACAGGAATGAAGTCAGAGCGGCAAGGATGGATGTGATGCATGCATTTTACTAAACAAGGCTGATCCAGTTACTGACATTTAATGGATACAGTCATCCCTCAGGATCCACGGAAGATTGGTTCCAGGACCCCCCATAGATAACAAAATCCAAGGATGCTCAAGTCCTATATACAAAATGACTTAGTTTTATGTTTGTTGCTTATAGAAGATGGCTGAATCCACAAAAGAGGAACCTGTGGATATGAACGGCTGACTGTATTTCAATAGAGTGAGAGGTAAAAGAAACACCTTCTGTGTAGGTGCGTGTGCTGGGGAAGGAGTGAGGTTAGAAGAATCCTAAAGGTAATTAGCATTATGACAGCACATTGAAGACATTGCAAACATTCCAGACAGTCCAGTCTAGAACATTCTCTAGACAGAAGCTAAGTATGTCCCATAGTATTTATATCTGAATCTAAAACAATAATTATAGCAAAAACTCATATGTTAATCCTGGGTCATCAAGAAAAGGTTCAATTATTTTCAATGTGCTCTATCTAAGAAAGTGGGCTTCCCAAGTGGCTCAGTGTTAAAGAATTCACCTGCCTATGCAGGCAGCTTCAGTCTCTAGGTCAGGAAGATCCCCTGCAAGACAAGTGACAACCCATTTCCCAGGAATTTGGGCAGGGAAGCCTGACGGGCTACAGTCCCTGGGGTCACAAAGAGTTGGACACGACTCAGCGAGTGAGCACACTTCTAAGAAAGTAAGGCATACCATAGAACATTTTATAGAAATGTAAGGAGCGGAAGGGAAGTAAACTTTACAGAAGCTGGTATTTCTTGGAGGCCTTAGGAAGCTGCTGGAGTAGGAAATGGCATCCCACTCCAGTATTCTTGCCTGGAGAATTCCATGGCCAGGGGAGCCTGGCAGATTACGGCCCATGGGATCACAAACAGTTGTATACGACTGAGCAACTAAGCATTAGGAAGCTGAGGCTTTTGTGTAGGCAGGACAATTATTGTTAGGCATCGGTGGATCAAATGTAAACACTTACGGTTTGATAACCCTCTTCTGTAAGACACATGTTAACCAGATGATCTGGCTGTGATTATACTGTGAAAGAGGAACTGCTCCCAAATAATTAATAATTGATTTTAAAACTGTGGAAGGATTAGTTACATTTGCCAGTGACAACATTCTCTCTCATTCCTCCCCCGCCCTCTCTCTCTCACCACACACACACACACACACACACACACACACACACACACACACACACACACACACACACACCCCAGATGAAGACCCATTCTCATCCAGAGAGTGCCCTTTAACAGCTTTATGACTTCGGGGAGTTCACTTATCATCTTGGATGCTCACGCTCCTCATTTGCACATGGAGGCTAACCTGTGAGACCTCTAAAATTATACCTTCTTTTAATCAAATAGAACAAAAACTTGGGAACAAAGAACATACCATGGGGAGGTTGAAGAGATACAAAATAAGAAGCCTGGAAAATAGCATTATGACAGATGTTTGAATTCTGTCAGGATATAACTAAGATGTAATAAGTTATTTACATACTTGGAATAATTATTTACTTTGTCACAAACCAACTTCTTAAAACACCTTGAAAATATAATAATAAAAATATAATATTAGTTCAAACTATTATCTAGTTTCTCCACATGTTGTAATAAAACCTAATTCGTTCAAACATCTATAGTCTAAATTAGCAAAAAATGTGAATTTAAGTTCCATTTTAGCTTCCAAAAAGTGAAGACAAGGCAGCATTTCTAGAATTCATTTATTAGAAACCTAGTCTATCTTACAATTTTAAATCTAGACATTAAATTTTGGTTATCAATTGATATTTTCACAATGTTGTGATTATAGATTTGAATTAGCGATGGCTTTATTCCAATGAGACAGATTCCCAGGAAAAAGACTGCTTGGTAGAAAGGTTTATGCTCTCTCACATCCTCATCACACTCGGTGAGAGCAATCTTTTCTTTTTATCTAGCCAACAATAGCTACTATAGACCTTTCACATTTTTATCAATTTCATCATTTAATAGTTTTAAACTGACCAGTGCTCTCACATGCATTCCTTGTGAATGGGCATGTTAGGCAATTACTTACTCAAATAAAACCGGTGCTTAGCACAAAATGTTTTTTCATGAAGTTTTGTCTATTTACTGAAATAATTTAACTTGAAAAAACTTTTTAGCTTGCCTTGATTAATGTAAAGGTTTTAATAAAAAGCAGGTATTTTAGAATGCTTCTATGCTAAGAAAAACATTTCCTCTACCACAGCTTAGATTTCTCACCATGTAAACAATTAAACTGGGAACTTTTGTGTATTTTTAGTAAAATAATAAATTGGAATTTTAGAATAAGAGCACACCAAATGTTTTCTTTATTGTCCATCACAAAAGACAGAGAACAATTTTACCATGCTATTTTTATTATCTGCTATTTATTGCAAATATATCCTAATTAATAAGAAAAATATAAAAAGAAAACGAATCATACTTATGTTACTATTATTACTTATTATAGTAATGCTAGCAACTAACATTTATCACGTGGTTACATCTTACCAGTTTGTGATCAAGTACTTTACATGTATTAACTCACTTAGTCTTCATAATCACACGATGAGGCAGGTACTATTATGACTCCCATCGCACGGGTGAGGCACAGAAAGGCTGAGTGGCTTGTTCAAGTGAGAACAGAATTAGTGCAATTCAGGATTAGATCAGGGCAAGTCTGAGCTGAAAACCCCTGTTACCCATGTGCTACACCGGGTCTGTCTTTCTATCCTCCACAGTACCTTGCAAGCCGACTTTTACAAAGGCCTGAAGTGTTAACTTGCACTTAAATACTTCATTAAGAAAATTAATTTAAAGCAATCTGGTAACTTTTCTAACAGAACTATAGGAAGCTTATTAGCTTCTATTAGCAACATGATGAAATCACTAAGAATTATATACCCATATTTTAAAAAAGGGATCAACTAGTACATTCAATAAAGGAATTCTAGAACCTGTACCTTGCTTTCTTTTTTAGACTGAAATATTATTTCCGTGTTTCCTTTGGCATCTCTAATCAAACCACATACACTTCCTCTGTAGAATATGTAATTACTTGAGACTAAATCCACAAGTGAGGCTTCTGAAAATTGGAATGACCTCATGTAATTAAAGCATGATTAAGGATCAGATTATTAATATATAAAGTATTTGAAATTAAAAAGATGAACGACAAAATAAAACTGTAGTCGTTCTAGCAAACTAGACAATCTCAATTTTAGGGTAACAGAACAAAAGGCTTCAAAGAATCTTTACACACTATAAAGATCATCAGAACTAGACTGCCACATGCTACCCTTGCTGGCACCTAAGTCCTCTAACAGTATTTGTAAGTGCATTGTTTCAAATCAATAACTAATTAACAAAGGACAAAAGAAGTTGCACTGCTTCCTTAGCTCCTTGTTAAAATGGCTTTTGGCAGCACATGGGCAGAAAGGTCGCTTTTATGACATCTCCTGGAGCCTTTCAACACCCTGCCTCTGTCAGATTAAATTACTTTTAGCAATTAATTGTCATAAGTTAAAACAGAAGCACATTTGTTACAGCAGGCTGTCATAATGACATGGTGAGTAGTTGTTTTGATATGAATTTCTTCCACTGACCTTCTATCATATCTTAATTTTTGTGGTTGACCTAACTGGAAGATTGGGAGCACATCTTAACTCAAAAAGCACAGGCAAAACCTTGGGAGTCTTGGAATGAGACACTAACAGATAATCAGAAAAAACATTTTTCCACAGATAATGTAAAGTGGAGGTTATAAAACAAAGAAATGTGTAACTTGGAAGTTACATTTAAAACAAAATTATTCAACATAAAAATACAGAATGTAACAAGAATTTTCTGTTGAGTTCATAAACATGAGATTATGAGATCACTGTCATAATGTACCAAAGATAAATATACAGAATGCTATGGGAAATGTTAATTTTTAAAGATAAATTTTACTTGATAAAGGTGTCATTTAAATGTTCATCAACTTCAGCTATTAATAATAATTCTTTATCAAATAATGTTTTTTTGTAAGTCTATAATTGAATAGAACAGAAAAAACTATTTTCTAATTATTGATGATTATAATACTTTGGTAAATCCAGGGATAGGTCAGATAGCACTTTGAACAGTGAAAACATGTGCTCAGATCTTTGTCCTAAAGGTTAAGATAATCTTATATTTGATTATTTTCCTATTGCTATAAATCTGCTACATTCTTTTGCTATTTTAAAATTTAAGAGAACTTCATAGAAGATGAAAAAGATAATAGGTGAAAAACAGACCATCTCAAAAGAACAAGGAAAATGAAATGGCATGATGTTTTCAAGAAATCCTGAATCCACGAAAACAGTGATTAAAAACAGCTAACAGTTTTCAAGTGCTTACTCTGAAATATATATACTCTACTAAATGCCTAATAGGCTCTAATTCCTTTAATTGTCATAACACTCTGGGCAGTAGCTGCTATTATCTTCTTTCGACAGATAAGGCAACTGGTACTCAGAAAGTTGAAGTCATTTGAGTGCCAAAGAATTGATGCTTTTGAACTATGGGTTGGAGAAGACTCTTGAGAGTCATCCAACCAGTCCATCCTAAAGGAGATCAGTCCTGAACATTCACTGGAAGGACTGATGCTGAAGCTGAAACTCCACTACTTTGGCCACCTGATGCGAAGAGCTGATTCATTTGAAAAGACCCTGATGCTGGGAAAGATTGAAGGCAGGACGAGAAGGGGATGACAGAGGATGAGATGGTTGGATGGTATCACCGACTCAATGGACATGAGTTTAAGTAAACTCTGGGAGTTGGTGATGGACAGGGAGACCTGGCACGCTGCAGTCCATGGGGTTGCAAAGAGTCAGACATGACTGAGCAACTGAACTGAACTAAGTTTCACTGTCTTCAGATTCCTTAATCTTGAGTTAACCCAACAGTACTTTTTATATATGTATATACATATACAGATGTGCTCTGTCTAAAACTCAGTAACTTCATAAAATCATTTATTACTATACACATGTATGTCTATAAATCTAAGAACAACCAATTTTTTCTACTTGTTTAAAAAAACAAAAAAGCCTTGGGATGCTTACTTCTTGGAAGAAAACCTATGACAAACCTAGACAGTGTATTGAAAAGTAGAGACATTACTTTGCCAGCAAGGGTCCATTGAGTCCAAGTTATGGTTTTTCCAGTAGTCATGTATGGATGTGAGAGTAAGACCATAAAGAAGGCTGAGAGCCGAAGAATTGGTGCTTTTGAACTGTGGTGTTAGGGAAGACTCTTGGGAGTCCCTTGGACTGCAAGGAGATCCAACCAGTCTATTCTAAAGGAAATCAATCCTGAATATTCATTAGAAGGACTGAGGTTGAAGCTGAAGCTCCGATACTTTGGCCACCTGATACAAAGAACTGATTCATTTGAAAAGATCCTGATGCTGGGAAAGACTGAAGGCACAACGAGAAGGGGATGACAGAGGACAAGATGGTTGGATGGCATCACTGACTCAATGGACATGGGTTTGAGCAAACTCCGGCAAACGGTGAAGGACAGGGAAGCCTGGTGTGCTGCAGTCCATGGGGTTGTAAAAAGTCAGACAGGACTAAGCGACTGAACAACAACAACAATGCCTAAAGAACGGAGCTCCAGTTCTTCCGCTTCATGATATGCACTAAAAAAGGCAGAGTTGTGTATCTGATCTGTATCTGAAAAGCAGGAGGACTTATATCCTGAGTTCCCAGAACAGTTTGGAGGAGCTGTGTAAGTATACGGAAAAAGATGTAGGCACATAGGTCAGCCTGTGCGAGGTGAAGAGAAACTCTAAAATCTGTGACGGGCTCCTTAGTATCATGAGAACCTGTGGACACCTGAGGACCAGGGAAGCTTGCTCCTTCTGCTTAGAGCACAATATGGTGTCCTCCGCTCTATGGATTTTACAGTGAGCATTTAAGCTTTTATAGTCTTTATCTGCATCGTTGTTGTTGTTTAGTTGCTAAGTCATGTCCGACTCTTTTGGGACCCCGTGGACTGACCCCACCAGGCTCCTCTGTCCATGAGATTTCCCAGGCAAGAATACTGGAGTGGGTTGCCATTTTTCTCCATCTTCCTGACCCAAGGATCAAACCTGTGTCTCCCGCATTGGCAGGTATTTTTTTTTTTTACCACTGAGTCACCAGGGAAGCTCCAAATTAAATCTGTTCATCTTTTATTAATTGTGCTTGTTGTTAGACATTAAGGGTGCTTAGTTCTTGGACTTTATTTTCTCTGACAATATATTCTGTAGCACTGAAGATTAACACTAAAGGCAAAGCAGAATTCACTCATTTTGCTTAATGACTCATTAAGTGTTTTTATATTTTAGAGAGTTATAGATAGAATACAACTGACTGATAAAATGTAACTTGGTATTCCTTTCCCTTTATTAAAACCAGTGGAAACTCTTATACGGTAGCTCATTTTAAGGTGGGAGAAGAAAATAAAATGCCTACTTTAATAAGAATTACTTCATTATTTCATGGAATCATAAATGCTGAGGAATTATGGCCTACCACTTATTTGCATAGCTATACATTTAACAGAGGAAAAGCTGCACAGGTATAAAATGACTTTTACATTATTTCTCACTGGTCATTGCAGTAACTTCATTAGTTGAAATTTCAGTTCTCACAAACACTAACACACCTTATATTACATGTGTTTTATACATCTTTAAAGTAACAAACTATTTCACTGTTTGATTCTCATTATAACCCAATGGAATAGACAGGTCCTGGGAGACCTCTTATATTTCTTCTTCTTTAATCCTCATCTAATCAATTAGCATATCCTGTCCATGGGCCATCCTAACACCATTTCTAAATTGACACCTTAACTGCTTCTGAAATCCATCATATATTTCAATTGCCTAGGAAGTAAAATTAAGCACATATGCATGAGGAAATGATAGCATAAAAAGATAGATGGGGAGAGCCGCAATAGTCAAATAGATATATTATAAAGCCAAGTGATCATAACTATTTGCCTTCTTGCAAATGTAAAAGAATTATTACAGGAAAAGAAACATTATAATGTAAAAATGATCATCTCTGTAACCTAATGTCATTTTAATAAAGATAGAGATGGGGGAGAGGGAGTGCAAAAGGGGATGAGATTGATTGTGTTGGTGGCAGTTACAAAAGAGATAAATTCCCAAACGTAAAACTGGTGAGTGGGGTAGGGTGAGGATAGAAAAATAAAGTGAGGACTATTACTATGTGAGGCACTGCCAGATATTAAATGCACAAAAGTGAAAGTGAAAGTGAAGTTGCTCAGTCATGTCTGACTCTTTGCAACCCCATGGACTGTAGCCCACCAGGCTCCGCCATCCATGAGATTCTCCAGGCAAGAGTACTGGAGTGGGTTGCCATTCCCTTCTCCAGAGGATCTTCCCAACCCAGGGATCAAACCCAGGTCTCCCACATTGCAGGTAGGGGCTTTAACCTCTGAGCCACCAGGTAAGCCCTAAATGTACAATAAAATCTCAAAAATTCCATTAGAATGGCAGTGGCAAGTATAGCCAGACCTCTGAAGGGACCAGAATGATGATACCCAGAGACAAAGGGAATGATGTAAGAATTCAATGTTTGCTAAAGGTCGAACTTCACATCTGTAGGGGAAAAAATGGATTATTTTAAAAATAAGGTTGAGACAACTGTCTTAACTTTGGAAAAATTTAAGTGAGATGTAACCCTCAGAGCAAACACAAAATCAAAATTCTACTGGACAAAACACTTAAATATCATTGGAGAAAAGTTTGTCTTTTGAATAAAGAGGATCAGGATAATTATCAAAATGGAAAAAAATGAAACTGGATTCACTTCAGTACAAACTTAAAATCAATTCCTGATAGAATGTGAACTGAAACTGTAAAATGAAAAATTCTTAAGCACATGAGAGAAAATATAGGGGAATATATTCGTGAACTCAGAGTAGGTAAGAACTTCTTAAACACGACATTAAAGGATAAATCATACAGAAAACAACTAATAAATTTTAGTATATTTAAATTAAGAATGTTCTCAAGAGACAAACAAATGAAAAGACAAACCAGAGTGGAAGACTGGTTTGTAACATGTAAATAACATCTACAAATCAATAAGAAAAGATAAAGAAACAATAACAAAATGGGCATAATAGGTTATTTACTAATGAGGAAACTGAGATAGCCAATTAAATTTGAAAATATATTCAGCCCCATTAGTAATAAAGCTAATGCCAGTTAAAACCACAATAGGATACCATATAATAATCTTCAAATTAGCACAATGTAAAAGATAACACAAAGATCTGAGAACGATATGAAGGAAGATAAATGTACTGCTGATCAGGATAATTCATACTACTTTCAGAAATAACTTGTTAAGTCAGTAATTCTACTCTTAAGCATAGAATCTAGAGAAAATTTTTACATATGAACACCAGAAACAATATAAGAATGTTCATTAGAAGCTCAAAACAGCAAGAACTAGAAAACACACTAGCAATGTCCATGAATAGTAAAGCAGATAGTTAAATAAATACCATATAGAACCAAAAATGAACTATTGCTAAACATATATTAACACTATGTGCAAAAAATAATTGCAAATTCCAGAAAGGAAGTAAATATGATATAAGGGAAAGAAAAAAAATGGTATAATTAATATTTAGGAAATCAAATATAGTGAGTTATAAGAAAAAGCACAGAGAATATTAATACAAAATTCATACTTCAGGAAAGGGAAGACAAGGATGTGACTAGAGGAGGCATGGGTGAGTTTTCTAAGGCACTGTTAAAATTCTATTTCTTAAGTTGGGTAGGCACTCTGGTGTTTATTATTTTTACAATTCACATATTTGTTGCATATGTCATAATAAGTCATTTAAAGTAGTCAAATGTTAACAGAACCATAAACAGACCAGATGAAAATAAAAGTTAATAGTAGTGCAGGTACCAGACACTATGCTAAATATTCACTTTATTTTCTTAGCCACACACTGTCAACTAATTGAAGATAAGAATTCTGTAATATTATGTTAAACCGAACACAATAAACAGCCAAACTCCAGTTATGGTTCAAGATATATAATAAGTAACTAAACAAAAATCATTGTATCTGCTTTGAAAAATTAACATATTCTTTAGATACTACTTTTTATAAATTAATAATTTTATTTCTAGTGTTAAACTTTATAGTCTAACTACTTTCCCCTGAACTCAAACACACATACTTTTTCTTGCTTCTGTGCCTTTGTTTACATAATTTCTTCTATTGTGAATATCTTCTCCCTTTCTTGTCTACTTCTTCCCCTCAGCCTCTACTTAGTGGTGATAACTTGAGATGCTTTCCAGGTATCACCTCATCCAGGAAACTGTCCCTGGATCTGTCATGCTCAGCCTCTAACTGGATTATGTCCCCTGGGTCTCCAACTCGAGTACTATCTGGAATCTGACACATTCCTCTCTCATTGTGTCCATACCCTTATTATTGAGTTCATATGGGAACGGTTGACGTCTTATTGATCTTCATATCCCAACTGCCTAACATAGTGCTTTTCAATAAATATTTGATGAATAGTGTAAGAATTTATTGGCTGAGGTACTAAAAGAAAGAAAGAAAGAAAACTTCTCTGAAAAATCACCTGTTAACAGTTGAACCGTAAACTCATTAAGAATAGTTGGTTGAGTTTCATGTCGATTGTTTTCACAATGAAATATAAGTTACGGCTCTTCTGACTTTCTTCCCATATTCCCACATTTAACTCAGCCACATTTAAGTTTATTTAATCTACTAATGCACATAAGGCAACACAAAACAAAATTACAGACAGTACTCAAATCACCAGATTTATAATACAGTTATAAAATTTTTCTCATTTAGAGACACACTCTTGATCACATATATTCTATTTAGAAGAGACAGGACTTAGAACTAATGCATATCAGAGCAACTGAAAGACAAACTGACTAAATACATCTTTGCCAATATTCTTAATCTTAAAATTAAGTGTTATAATCGATCATTTCTCCAATTTAAAAATTTATCCTATAATAAAAAATATTAAGTGGTATTTTTGCCACAGTATATTCACAGATAGAAATCCATTCAAAGGCTTAACCTGTTGCAGCTGCTGTTTATACTGCCCTTGCTAATAAGTGCATAAGTCATTATCAGGCTTCAGTGGCAATTCTTAGTTTGATGATTGAAATAGTAACAGTATTTTCACAATGCAATAGTGTCATCAATAAAGTTCCTTGTAAATTTTAAGCAGGTGAACCTGGACAATCTGGGCTACCCACCACAATCTGAACTGACTCCCTTAAGCACAAAAATTGACCAGAGATTCTAGTGTAAAGTAGATGATAATTCTAGTCACAGACAACCTTGGCAAAGAGACCTTTATGGAGAAATGAACTAAATGTAAGCTTTTATATGAAATGATTAGACATCTACTTTGGATAGTAAACATATAAACTCAATTAGTTCCTTAATTTGGAAAAAATGCTTAAACTTATACTAAATGCAATGTACAAGGTGGGGGAGGAGGCTGTGATCGCTTTTGGGAGTGTCCGTGTGTGCACCTTTGCTTTTGCAGCGGGGGGGGCGGGTGCAGGACAAGGAGGGGTGAGAGGGTCAGGAAGAGTTTACAGAGGAGGGAACATTAAAGTTAGGTATTAATAGATATAGGGCAAGTACTTTGTGAAGAATTCCTTAGAATTTGAATCGAGTCCTGTAAAATGTCCAGTAATATTAGCTACCTCTCTACAATGTTCTACTTTTAGATGTTCAACTGACATGATGAAAAGAGTGTTCTGTTTCAAATGTCTAAAAATGACCATTATAAGCTAACTGGGTAATCTTTCTGGGCTAGTTCTGAGAATTATATTATTGCATATTTATTTAGGATATTTTGGTGTAGCGGCTTTATCTTTTTCCTGTAAGTAAGGGTCTACAGAGATCAGACCAGTGTGGGGGAGATGCCCCCTTGGCACAGAGGTTTTAGCTCTGGAGAAAGCAGTACTTGGGAAGCTGCTGAATGAAAGACAGACCATCCTCCTTACGTAGGGTGAGGTCAGTCTGGGGGTGAAGCTAAGCAAGGACAAGAATTCCTCAGAATGTGTGGTGAGAATAGAGCCTGGCACAACTAATTGGACTAGATGAGTGTCACTTCAGTGGCTCTATTATAGGATTACTCTGGTCTCATGAGTGTGCCTTGAATTGCACAAGGCAGTAAACCAGAAGGCTGCTCAACAGAGAGGGGAACTATGCTTAGGCCTTTAAATACAGCCTTTTTTATTATTAATCTTACAAAATTTTTTGAAATATCTCAAGTCAATGGGCATCCTTTTGCTACATACTTTTAGCTAAATGGTTGCTATTGCTATTCAAACTAAGATTTAATGTCATATATATGACACTTTGTTATTTAAATATATTATAAAATATTTTAAAATTAGTCTTTAAAGTGTTTGAAGCATTTTCAGTTTTCCATAGTCATCAAAGAAACACTTATTTTCTCTGATAGGGTCACTAGGTTCCATTTTATGAGTTTCCCTATAAGAATGTCACCCTTATCGAAATAAAAGATTGGCCACTCACTCCTTCATTTAGCTACTATTTGGGTACCCATCATGAGCCAGACACTGTGGATACAAAGATGAATAAGACAAGATGAATACTTAATTAAATGCAAGACACAAGAGCATAAGCAAATAATTCCCGTGAAGAGTGGGCTACCTGAATATAAAATGAAACACACAAAGGATGTGGCGTATAGGAAAGCTCTCAAAACAGGGCATCATATGCCATAAATTACTGATAAGTCAATACCTACCAGGATATAACAATACAAAAGAAACAATGCATTTCTGCCAACAGATTCAATCGGTGCCTAATTTGTGCCAGGCTGTGCTAGGCACTTGGGGCACATCAATGACAAAACAAAAACACCAGCACCCTCAGAGCCTATTCTAACAGGAGAGACAGACATTAGACAATATTTGACGGATAAGTAAATTATATGATAGGTTAGAAGGGAATAAGTATTGAAAAGGAGCAGTGGGTAGGGAATGGGAGCATGCAAGCAGGGCTCTAATTTTAATTAGGATGGTCAAGGTATATCTCTATTGAGATGATACTGGAGAAAATGCTCAAGGAATTCAGGAAGTTAGCCACACATAGAGCTGAGCAGACCACTGTTGGCAGAAGACCAAAGCAAAGGCTGAAAGGCAGGAGCCTGTCAGGCTAGAATGGAATAAGTGAAAGAAAGAAGGGCAGGAAATGAGGCATAGAGGTAAGGAGATGACAGTTCTCCCATGGCCATTGTCTAAGTAAAGCCAAATCTCAAAATAAAGTCATTCGGTCCATTTATTCATCCAACAATTTTATTGAGCATTATATATGTTCAAGGAAATCTGTTATATGTTACAGGCTTCCCAGGCTGCACAGTGGTAAAGAATCTGCCTGCCAAAGCAGGACATAAGAGATGCGGGTTCAGTCCCTGGGTCTGGAAGATCTCCCACAGAGGGGCACAGTAACCCACTCCAGAATTCTTGCCTAGAGAATCCCATGCACAGAGGAGCCTGGCGAGCTACAGTCCTTAGGGTCACAAAGAGTCGGACACGACTGAAGTGACTTAGCACACGGGACAGGGTAAAAAAGATGATTAAATCAGAATCTTTATCCCTAGTGAAATTTTAAAATATTCCCACACAGGGTATGACTTACATCAAACTTTCTCTAGCAAAAACTGAAGTCAAGGTCAAGGGTGGGGCAGAGTGTAATGAAGGAAGGCATGTATATGGAGATGAGCACAGTTATTTTAGAATTTTAAAATGGAATCTCTGCAGTTTTTTCTACTTAAACGACATTATGTAAGATGCTCCATTAGTTAACAATAATTTGCAGTACAGAAGGACCTTCAAGAACTCCCATGAAGATTAATTTGGTCATCATTTTAATCCATTTTGAAGAAAGCTGCTTATTTAGATCTTTTCCCCAAAATAACTATATAAACCCATGTAAGAAGGAACTAACGAATGTCAATAGTTTCATTGGCAATTTTAAAAACGTGAAACCTAAATAGAAATTTTTAAAAAATGAAAACTACTTATCATCAATTTCATATTGTACTTCCTAAGGAACAAAATACAAATGTGTTTTCTGATCTACAAATCTTTATTCAAAGGTTAGGTGCTTTATTATTGAACTGCATTATTTCTCTGAAATAATGAATGAATATACGACAGATATAAAGTAAATATTCTACAGACCACTTGGTGGAGGAAGGAAGGCAAGAGAAAAAAAGATTGGTTAAGGGACATTAAATGCTTCTGGCAGTTTTGATATTCACCTTATATGTTTAATTAGCTTCATTTGAGCTAAAAGCAGTGGCAAAACCATTTTAGCATCAAGAAAATACCAGTGCACTCAATGAAAATTCAAATATTACAGTTATGAGAATGGGTCAGAAACATCTATCTAATTAATTCCTTTAAAGTGCCAACATTTTGAAGTGGTTTAAAATACTCAACCAAAAAAACAAATGTTATATATTCAAAGAATTTCTATAAATAACCTGCATAAAAATTGAGATTCTCATTATAACAATATTGTATTTAATAAACAAAATGTATAAAATGGTTCTCCAACTTTAAAACTGACGTAGTCTGTAACTGAATCTCTAAGATCTGATTTTTATTACCAAGGATGTATTAATAGCTGTAAAAGATCCCTTGGATTACCCATTGAAAAATATATTTTCCCTTTCTTACACCCCTCTAATGCAACATATGAATGCTTCAAAATATTTACCACCATTTGCCTACTATCTGAGTTGCCTGTAACTACTTCAGCATCCCCACTGGATTGTGAGTGAGTCCTTAGGGAATGGGGATTTTGGCTTTTCCATCTCTATATCTCACAAAGGGTCAGACCAAGCATGATATTTTAAAAACTGTGTTCAACCAAATAAAAATGTGAAGAGATTCATTCCAAGCCACTCAACAAGATACATTTTTCCAGTTTCAAGACACATTTAATATCTTGATATATCATCCAGGCTAATTTCAGGTGCCTTGAGTAGCAAGTAAATGTCTTATTCTCCTCCCTTATTTTATCATTAGCATCTACAACTTGGAACATGAAGCAAAATCAATGAGGATGTGCTAACAGAAGGTAACCTGTAAGTGACACTGTACTGTTGTCATACTGTTAGTTATTTCAGTTATCTTGAAAATGCCAAAAGAAATTTTAAAAGTAAAAGGCATTATGCAAACAATTAGTATACTTAGGGGCTAATATCTCTATCAATCCAGTCATTGAGTCATTATATGGAACAACAGACTGGTTCCAAATAGGAAAAGGAGTACGTCAAGGCTGTATATTGTCACCCTGCTTATTTAACTTATATGCAGAGTACATCATGAGAAACGCTGGACTGGAAGAAACACAAGCTGGAATCAACACTGCCAGGAGAAATATCAATAACCTCAGATATGCAGATGACACCACCCTTATGGCAGAAAGTGAAGAGGAGCTAAAAAGCCTCTTGATGAAAGTGAAAGAGTAGAGTGAAAAAGTTGGCTTAAAGCTCAACATTCAGAAAACGAAGATCATGGCATCTGGTCCCATCACTTCATGGGAAATAGATGGGGAAACAGTGGAAATGGTGTCAGACTTAATTTTGGGGGGCTCCAGAATCACTGCAGATGGTGACTGCAGCCATGAAATTAAAAGACGCTTACTCCTTGGAAGAAATGTTATGACCAACCTAGATAGCATATTCAAAAGCAGAGACATTACTTTGCCGACTAAGGTCCGCCTAGTCAAGGCTATGGTTTTTCCTGCGGTCGTGTATGGATGTGAGAATTGGACTGTGAAGAAGGCTGAGCGCCGAAGAATTGATGCTTTTGAACTGTGGTGTTGGAGAAGACTCTTGAGAGTCCCTTGGACTGCAAGGAGATCCAACCAGTCCATTCTGAAGGAGATCAGCCCTGGGATTTCTGTGGAAGGAATGATGCTAAAGCTGAAACTCCAGTACTTTGGCCACCTCATGAGAAGAGTTGACTCACTGGAAAAAACTCGGATGCTGGGAGGGATTGGGGTCAGGAGGAGAAGGGGACAACCAAGGATCAGATGGCTGGATGGCATCACCGACTCGATGGACGTGAGTCTGAGTGAACTCCGGGAGATGGTAATGAATAGGGAGGCCTGGCGTGCTGCGATTCATGGGGTCACAAAGAGTCGGACACGACTCAGTGACTGAACTGAACTGAACTTACCATCTAGGGAAATTTTTCTCAAATAACATCTAGCACTGGAGAGAATTCAAACCTCCTCTCAAACTTCTTTGGCATCTAAATGAACATAACTGACTACAAAGACATGTAGGTAATAAATAAACATTTGTTGAGGGGTCACTACTTGCCAAACAGTAGGCAGGTGGTCTTTATACAATTTGTGGGATCAAATGGGGATAAAATGTAAGAAAAAGAACAAACCTCCACATCACCTCTACTAGGGCAACACCATAATTCCACACAGTCTATACACTGTACAACTCTAGGGAGTGCACAGTAAAAATTACATCCCCTCAGGGTTGTGCCATGAGGCAGCCTTGTTTCATTCCGTATTTCATCCATCTACGATACCATCAACTCTAAAAGGTACCATTGTTTCATGTCAACAAATAATTCATGTGAAAAGTGAAAAGAAAGTGTTAGTCACCAAGCTGTGTCTGACTCTTCATGACCCATGGCCAGCAGCGCGCCAGGCTCCTCTGTCCATGGAATTCTCCCGGGATAACATTGGAGCAGATAGCTATTCTCTTCTCCAGGGCATCTTCCTGATCCAGGGATTGAACATAGATCCCCTATACTGCAGGATTCTCAACCATCTGAGCCACCAGGGAAGCCCAAATAATCCATGATATGACATTAATTTTTAAGATGCAGCCCAAATTCAGAGATGTTAATATGTGATAAAAAGTTTTAAAATCAGTGAAAAAAGACGACCTAAGCAATCTTTGATCGACTGAGCTATATATGCACAAATAATGGCCTTTCTCTGATGGCGTAATTATATATGCATTCTGCACAAGAATTCTGAGGGAATCTTTTCACTCTCCTGCTCCTGTGTGAAAGTGAAAGAAAGAACACTAGGAGTTAATGAAGTATAGTTAATTTTGGTGCTCAAACCTTGGTTTAGTTACTCTTATTAGGTATGTAACTATGAGTCAGTCTATTTATGTCTCTGAGTCTCATTTAAGATCTGCAAAGTCAGGATAATATATAAGACCATTGTGAGAATTATAGGAATAGACAGACAACAACTATTTTTAACTGTAAAAGGAGAAGGGGGTGGTGGAGGATGAGATGGTTAGATAGCATCACTGACTCAATGGATATAAGCTTGAGCAAACTCCAGCAGATAGTGAAGGAAAGGGATGCCCAGTATGCTGCAGTTCACGGGGTTGCAAAGAGTTGGACACAACTTAGTGATTGAACACCAACAACATACAAATGGATACATAAGAGGGAAAGGAGTTGGGGACAGAGGGTCTTATGTTGACCCTCTTTCCCAAGAAAGGGGTGGAAGCTGTGACTACGACCAAAGTCTAAGAGAAGCATGATGAGCCCAGTTACTGAATCCAGTTACTATCAAACGCTATCGTGGATTCTACGCTCAGCTCCAGAAAGGAGATGTAGTGTGAGTCCAGTAATGTGGTCTGCAAACCTCTGGGGTTTCCAGAGACCCTTTCAGGCTACCTGCATAATAACACGAAGACATTATTTATCTTTTTCATTGTGTTGGCATTTGCATTATCAGTTGGAAAGCAATGGACAATAAAACTGTGACTTAGCACAGATCACAGTAGTCCTGCTAAACTATAGTACTCATTGTATTATTCACTGCCATATAGTAAGAGGGAAAAAAGGTAAGTTTGCTTAAAGATGCTGATGAAGCAGAGAAACTATTTTTTATTAAATCTCAATCCCTGAGTATATATATTTAATATTCTGAGTGATGAATAGAAGGAATGCATTAAGCACCCGTAAACCAAACTATGTTATGGTTGTCTGGAGGAAAACTAGTTGTGTAATTGATTGAGTTGTGAGCTAAAGTAGCCACTTAATGGAATACCATTTTTACTTGTAAGACTGAGAAACAAACTATGATTCAATATTTGGAAGTCATTTTCCTGAAAATGAATAAAGCCTGATAGTTTAAGGAAAATTATGATTTGTCACTAATGATAAAAATTGAGATTTCTGGATAAAATTAAAATTTTGGGAAACTTGTATATTGCATGATAAGCTTGATAGTTTTTGTTTTTCAGTTCTTAAAAGCTTTGTGGGTGAGATTGGTAAGAATAGTAATAAAGAAGAATATTTAATACTACATAATAAAATATGTCAAGATTGCCAGCAGAAATATCAATAACCTCAGATATGCAGATGATACCACCCTTATGCCAGAAAGCGAAAAGGGAAGTAAAGAGCCTCTTGATGGAGGTGAAAGAGGAAAGAGAAAAAGTAGGCTTAAAATTCAACAATCAAAAAACTAAGATCATGGCATCCGGTCCCATCAGTTCATGGCAAATAAATGGGGAAACAATGACAGACTTTATTTTCTTGGGCCTCAGAATCACTGCAGATGGTGACTGCAGCCATGAAATTAAAAGATGCTTGCTCCTTGGAAGAAGATATGACAAACTGAGATAGCACATTAAAAAACATAGACAGTAATTTGCTGACAAAGGTCTGTCTAGTCAGTTATGGATTCTTCAGCAGTCATGTATGGATGTGAGAGTTGGACTATAAAGAAAGCTGAGCACTGAAGAATTGATGCTTTTGAACTGTGATGTTGGAGAAGACTCTTGAGAGTCCCTTGGGACTGCAAGGAGATCAACCCTCAATATCAGTGGAAGGACTGATGTTGAAGCTGAAGACCCATACTTTGGCTACCTGATGCAAAGAGCTGACTCATTAGAAAAGACACTGATTCTGGGAAGATTGAATGAAGGAGGATAAAGGGACGACAGAGGATGAGATGGTTAGATAGCATCACTGACTCAACGGACGTGAGTTTAAGCAAGCTCCAGGAGTTGGTGATGGACAGGAAAACCTGGTGTGCTGCAGTCCAGGGGGTCGCAAAGAGTCAAACAGAACCGAGTGACTAAACAACAATAACAAAAATATATGTCAACATTTGGAAGGTGCGCATAACTCAGTGAAATAATACTTTGGAAATGACCACTATATGATGTTATACGGTCATCTTCGGGTAAAAGATATATTCAAAGTATAACAAAGACCAGTGGATTTCCATACAACAGAGTATGAAATGCTCACTGGCGTGTTTTAGATTCACACAGCAACTAACCTTTAAGAAACTACCTCTTATTGAATGTTGGTATAGCATCAAAGAAGAATATACATGATTGTCTGAAAAAAACCTTTAAAAATACTTCTTCCTTATACAAATGTATATCTGTATATCTGTGAAGCTAAATTTTCCTCATGTTGTTTCTGTTCAGTCACCAAGTCATGTCCATCTCTTTGAGACCCCATGGACTGCTAAGTCAAACATTAAAGACTTTTAAAACGTCATACATCTCACTTTGTGATGCTTTGGAAAATATAGTTGTTTCTCAAAAAATATGTTAATTCATGTCATTACATAATGGGTTTATTATTGCTATTTTAAAATAAATACTTAAAAACTTCTCAGCATTAATTCTTTTTATGGAAAATATCAGTAGATACAATCCATACAAACAAAAACCCTTAATAATGTTTAAGCATTTGTAAAGAGGTCCTGAGACCAAAAGGTTTGAGAAGCACTGAATGTAAACTAATTGGTAAAGACATCATCTGGCCATATGTGCTGTGCTTAGTCAGTCAGTCGTGTCCGACTCTCTGCAACCCCGTGGACTGTAGCCCGCCAGGCTTCTCTGTCCATGGGGAGTCTCCAGCATAATTCTCTCCATATTTCCTAAGGGAAAAGGGGTAAGGAGGGAAGAGAGAGAAAGGGGGATATACTTGGTTGTTTTCATATACATCAATTTATCTCATTCATTCCATTCAACAGCCTAATAGCTATGATTATCCCTATTTTACAGAAGAAGAAATGTAAATTTAAAGAGGAGAGAGAGAGGACTTGTCTAAAATCAGCTTGTAAGTGACAGAATTTTGATTCTAAAGTTCTTATTCTTTCTACTACATTATATTTATGGCAGAATCCCCCCACTAAAATTCACCAGTGGCCAATCAAAATCCCTAAATGCAAAGCTTTGGTCTTTACCATAATTTCTGTTTCAAATCTAAGTATCTAATTATTTTACTTATTTCTAATTCTTCATTTTGACTTGTTTTTTAAATGCATGCAAAGAATGCCTGGTATACTTTAAAATGGCCATTTTTCTGAATTCATAGAACAATGTAGTAATTTTCTGTTAGTGTTATTTAGACATAAATAGTCTCACAGTTCTTTCAACCTCATGCTAGTCAACATCAAAGCATAGGTTTATATTGTGAAGGGTCTGTCTCTTTTGCTTTGTAGGTTCATGTAAGCAAGCATTTATTCAAATATGCATTCATCAAATATTTATTTAAAATCTACTGTGTTTACTAGGTTTTGGTAAGATGAAGCATGAAAATCCAAAGATTAATATCTGATGATCTGAAAGAGAATTATAGCCCCTTCAAAGCTTTACAATTAAACAACTTTATGGAAACTTTCTCTGTAATTAGATTTGATCACAGCTTTTCTTTTAAATGAAAACCTTAGAATGAAGAAACTAAGGTATGCTTCAGTGCACACAGAATCATTATATTTTAATACTGCTGTACTGAGTTGTTAAAAAACTCAAATAGTAATAGTAATGGTCTACCTCAGGAATGATTCATTCCTGCTTGCTTTCCACCATGTTAAGGCACACTGGCTGTTTGGAGGAAAGGTAAAAATTCACTGCAGGGGTTAATATACTAGGAAGTCTAAATTTAGCCACAGGTCTAAGCCGAGTTTCCTAGTTGAACTACATCAATTAGCAAAACTGATGGTTTGATCTCCCTTTATCTGATTCCTATGTTGTAGTGCTCACTAGGTTTCAAACCCAGGGGGGTAACACAGAGGTATTATTTTTGGTACCAGGTACCAAAAGTTCCAAGGGGATCTTGAAATTAGATTGTATCTCTATCGATTCTCAACTTGAGAGAAGACAAGATGTTATTTATTGGCCCAGAAGTCCCCAGACTATCTATGTGCCAGATACTATGTTCACTTTACATATATTATCATTCCATTTTTCAGACAAGAAACTGAGGCATAAGGAAGTTAACTTATTTGAAGTGACTATATTAAGTGGAAGAGCTGAGATTCAAGCTCAGGTCTATAAGACTCTGCACTTTTAATCTCATCTCCACACTCTCTTTCTGCAAAGGGGATGATTCTGAATGTTATTCAGACATTAAAAACAGGAAATAAAAGAGTTATTATCACAATCTGCACTCAATGACTACAGGTTTTAAGTTTACCTGGAAAATGTAGATGTCCTAGAATACAGAAAATGTTTAAAAAATACATTCTTATAGTGATAATTTAGTTACTAGCTAAGTCTATGCACTTTTCTTTCTAGTTATATTTTTAAAGGTTTTGGGCTAAAGGGGAAAAAAGGAAGAAAGATAGAGGTAGTTTGATTGGTGTATTCAGTTTCTGAGGAAAGCAATATTCAGTATGAACAGCAGCAGCCCCTGGCGGTCTAAGGGGAAAAAATAGTGTATCTATAATTATGGGGGTTGAAATATGTTTTTAAAAAGAATATATGTACATATTTAGCCATTTGACTCAGTTCTCAACCCAACACATTAAGAAACAGATGCTTTAAAAAACGATCTGTTGGCAAGATGCTTGTTAAAATTTTATCAGTTGAAATATTAAAATTCAATATGAATTAATTAACACATTATATAAAAATAAAATGTTTTTGTTTCATCGTTTTACAAAGTACTATAACCAGTGGTGATTAACACTGGGAATTTTGTGTCTTGAAATGTGTTGCTCAAAAAGAAACTAAATTTATAGGATTACCACTAAATTGATGACATTTTCTGTCTTCACTCTTGAATTCAGTTGGCAGATGTTTTCGAGAACAAAAAATTCCATCTTATTACAAAACATATTAAGCAGGTTTTCCTGCCAGGCATGTCTGACATGATGTTTATTGCCTAGACCAAATCAATCCCCTTAATAAGCCATAATATATGCCAGAAAGTACATTATTTCGTAGTTAAGGAAAGTTGCCACGTGAAAGACTTAGTACTCTGATCTCTCAAGCTCTGTTCCTAATGTGGCAGAAATGTGCCACATAACCCAACAGTCAGTCATATCTATTTATATTCATTTAGTAAGTAAAATAAAACTATATTTTGCTAATCTTAAAGTTTTAGGCCTGGATTCTACTTTATTTCTGCTGGTGTATACTATATATTTGCAAAAAGTTCAAAGGAGATTTTGGCTATTTACTACATGCCAGAGGAAGAAAAATCAAATACTTGAGTATTCCAGGAAAATAAAATGGTTTCAGAGGTTAAACCATCAATGATTGTAATAATGAGTTGAATGTGGTTGCCAAATCACTACACAGAAGTGACTCTAGTGCCATTTACACAGAAAAGAGGTACCGAATAGAAGAAAGGATATGAATTCGCCTTCACCAATATTTTGGATATAGCCCAACTCAGAACATCAAAAACATATTTTCTGAAAAGAAAGTTTCAGTTTATCAGAGCTGGCTGTTTCTGAACAATTGCAAAAATTCACATATATGCTGAAAAAAAATATCAGTCAGACAACTAGACACCAAATATCTTGCCTGTTGAGGAATAAGTTTTTTGATGGATGTCAACAAGCAATCAATCCATAAATATTTGAGTATCTTTAATGTGTAAAGTCAGGCTCTGCCAAGATTCCTATTTTCTAAATGTCTCCTCCACATTTGGATTTTTCCTTCTGCAGCCATGTGATCTTCTTCCCCCCTCCATTTCTAGTATTATTATTTTTTTTAATGTTCTGGGTCTAATCC
Source organism: Capricornis sumatraensis (assembly GCF_032405125.1). NCBI lineage: Eukaryota > Metazoa > Chordata > Mammalia > Artiodactyla > Bovidae > Capricornis > Capricornis sumatraensis. Next base: position 92,620,618 of record NC_091077.1, read on the forward strand.
CTCTATTTTACATCCTGTCACTACAGCCCACAACTAAGTTTTCTAAGGTAGAGATATTCAAGCAATTCCAACCCAGTATTACATAGATCAGCATCAAATCACTTTTGCCTATACTCCACCTACATACTCTAAAGTCCTTTTAAGCATCTTCTTCCTTAGTCTAAATACTTGTCCTCTTAGGCTCCAGTTTGATATCAGAATACCCCTCGTTCCTATGCTGCAGGTCACATTATCCACGTATATCTAGACTAAGGCCTAATCTTTCTGCTTCGGTCTCCTTCCAGGAGACTGGATCGTAGTGCCTAGATTTAGCATGGGTTCCTGACTTTATGATAGTATGCACTGTACTATTATAACAACTGACTCCTATTTGCATATTCAAAAGGATTGATATGCAATTTCAAAGTCTATAAAGCATGCTTAAAGGAGTGCAGGGCTATAGTGGAAAGGCATGAAAGATAAATTGTTAATAATATGAGACAAAACACAAGAAATAGCTCAAGACAGAACACGATAAATTCTATATAAGTTAACTAATCAGAAGAACTCCCAACAGTCTTAGTAAGGAAAGGTCACTGATGTCAGTGGGGCACTACAACATGGATAGAATTTAGACTAAGGGAAAGAACAGAAAGCAAAGTCACAGATCCCATAAAGCACAAATTGTATACAGAGTAGAGCAAACACAGAGCCTGGTTGTACTCCTATGAACAAGTGTATAAAACAAAAATAGCAAAAGGTTGGCAAAAAAAACCTTCCATTTTTATCCACCATTTCAGCACCATGATGAGATAGTTAAAAAAAGAAAAGTCCATAACTTACTTTTAAATATTTAGATGAAAATGTATAGATCAATCAAGATATCAAATAAATAATGACAAACTGATTTTTCATCATTGGTTTTTGGAATGTCTTCTCAATTACCGGACTGGGTAGGGGACTAACAATGTAATTTTTCTTCACTTTCGTTTGTTTGAACGTTTCCTCACAGAAAATCAAGTAGTATACTTTAATAATGCAGGACGCATTAGTAAAAACAGTAGTAGTTTGGGATTTTAATCCTGGCCTTACCATCTTATCTATCAGATAAAAATTTATTATTCTGGATCTGTTCTACAAATATTTATTGTTCTGGCTCTGTTCTAGGTTCTGGATTATAGCAGTGAAGAAAACAGATTGAGTTCTTGCCCCATGGACCTTAAATTAAGAGCTATGTGACCTTGGGAAATTTACTAAGTACTGACTCTGTCTCCTCATCTGCAAATGGGATCAATATTATTGATCGTATTAAAAGACAGTAGTTGAAATTTTATTTCAACATCACTATTTATTTAATAATATAAATATACTAATGTAGATTGTTTATAGACATTTAATAGTGTATATTAAATGATAACTGGTCAAAAATCTATATAATCATCAAATATAATTTACTATATCATATATAATCATCAAATATAGTTTACTACATCATATCATGCTTTTATAATAAGTGGCTTACTTTTCATATTTCAAATACATATTTTATTCTCAACCAGTTAGAACAATGTGGTAAAAAAGACAGACAGCAAGAATCTACAGTAACTAGAAGCCCAGGTTTTATTTAACACTTAGTTCCATCATTTACTAGTTATATGATCCAAGACAAAAATGTACCATCTAACCATCAGTTTGTTTAACTTTAAAGTAACAGTGAACTTATTTGATTTACCTAGCTTATGGGATTGTTACAAAAAATAAATTATTTCAATATGTAAATGGCTAAGAAGCATATAAATAAAACTTAATTCACCCCATCACATACACGCTCAGTGTCTGAAAATTATACATACTTGTTTTTGGAGATATGTAAAGGAAACGAAAGAAGATACTTTCAGAGTGGATCAAACTTATATACGAATTAAGCAACCTAACACAAATTGAACCACTATTTGCTTTACCACTACAGGTTCATGCCTTACTATCTAGAAGTATGTTTGAAGAGTGTCAGGTTAGCTCTGGTGTTTTGCCCAATCCTGTAAGATTTTAAGAAAAAGGATGTTTATTAAGAAAAATAACATTTCATAACTATCAGATATAAAGTCGTGTTGTTTACATGAGCCAATTTTCATCTTTTAGTGCTTTCAACGAAAACCTAGACTGATGAGTGAAGTGGGACAAGACAAGAAAGAGGCAAAAAGACATAATAAGAAGTAAAAATAGCAGGAGCATAAAAGAGATTAAAGAATTAAAGAAAAAAGACAAAGGAAAGATAAAGATCTTAACGAAAAAACATAAAATTTTTTTTTCCCTCGGTATAATAAAAAAGTAGATATAGGAATGAACAAAGGAAATGTAAAATAACAATAGAGAAAATGCACACACACAAGAGAACAAAAGAACAAACCCAAAGTGACAGTGACATGATAAAGAGAAATCAGAAAAGAAAGAAAACGCACGACGACAAATGTCAGGAACAGGTGCTTTCATCTGCACTTATCATGGGCAAATAAAAGCAACTATTTAAGAAGTAAAAACTTAATACACAAAATCACATTTGCTCTCATTTTATATAGGAAACTGAATATTACTAATGATTTGTATATTTTAAAAACGTATACAATTCATTTTTAGACTCCAGATATCAGGGGTAATTTTTTAAAAATTCTGTCTTAAGATGGTAGTTGATCAACTGGATCATATTAATCAGGAAAGTCAGGACAACTGATCGAGAAGAGGTGACATCAAGACCCTGATGCAGTCATGTGGAAGAAAGGCGGTAATACAATATAACTACATAGAATGAGCACGATACTTATGAATTCCGAATCTAATCAATGGTTTTGTTTTTCAAACAATATATTAAAGAGTGAGATGCTCTTCAGAAATTTCTATAAGCTGCCTAACTTTTGCTTGACTCACTGTATGATAGATATGCTTCACGTATTCTTGGTCTGGATACATATTTTTGGCTTTTGAGAATTTATATGCTGCATGGCTCTCCTAACTTACTCATCTGACTGATCTATAATCAAATGTCTAGAATGTTTGGAGTACAATTCCCCAAACTAAAGCGATAATGCCATGGAATTAGAAGTAAAATTTTAAAAGTAACTTAGAATGCTACGTATTTCACCTTGAATGTGGTATGAAATACACTATTAATGAGCTTTTAAAGTAAACGGAAAAATAGCTCAAGTTGAATAATTTAAAACTTTACTACTATCTCACAGTATAATTTATAGAATTTTAACTGTCTGCATTTAAATGTTCTGAATTGCTCAATTTTGAAGAACATATCAGTTTACTATTTTACATATCCAATAGCATTTTTGACATACATTATTATTCAATTATATTCTGAGCACTCATACTAAGGGCTTTGAAAACTGCATGAATCTGTCACAAACACACACATAAATATATATATATATATATCTCATGCTTAGTGTATATTTCAAGCAGAATGTGTCAAAGGGCAAATAAAATTGTTTGTGCCCCCCACAGAATTAGAACTCCTTGGGCAGCACAGCTATAACAATCCCATGCTGCTAGCATTACAAAGTGCAAAGGTTCACTGGGTAAGAAAAGAGCAGAGGGCCGAGTTCCCTCATTACACTATCCCTAAACTATTCCAGCTTAAATATTTATTAAGATATTAATTACTCTTCCTCCCTCCATCAGCCTTCAGAAGTTAAACTGAGACACAGTGGATGGATGGTGGCTCGCAGGAAAACAATGCATTAAAACTATTACCACCCAAGACGAAGACTGATGTTTTGTACAGTGCATTATTAATTGCTTTTTGCAACTTAAATAAAATATCACACTGAACTAAGAATGATGTGTTTTGTTATTTTGAATAGAAAACAGAAAACGTTTCAGTCAATACCTTTGGGAAATAAATCTTTAAAAATTTAAAAACTGATACTTTCTTTAAAAAAAATGAAATAACTTATAGAAAATAAAATTTAAAGGCTTTTTTCATAAAGGATGCAACACTGCTTAGAACAGGTCTGAACACATAGAATATTTTTAGTAAATATTAGCTGTTGTGGTGGTTTGAGAAAAGAAAAAAAGACAAGGAAATAATGTAGGATAATGATCTTGCTCACTACTTACTCTGATATATAACTGCATCATTTCTTTTTCTCTTTGGGGGTTACGATACTTCTCATAGAAATCACGCCGCTTCTTTGTTTCTTTAGAGACTTTATCTTTTCTTTCGCGTTTTTCTGCTGGTTCATCTGAACTATCAGAAGATGATTGGACAGGTATCTTCGGCTTTTCAACTTCAATATAGTTTTCATTGGGATTCAGTACTATTACTCCATACCCTTCCTGTTTTGAAAACAAAAAAGGCAGCATAATTTAATCTTAAAAATCATTTCAATTCATAAAAAAGTTCTTAAAATCTCATACTAAGTGATATAACATAGTTACATATTCACTAAAAATTCCTTTATAACAGATTATAGTTTTACTTTCTCCAACAGAAAAGTGATTTCAAATTATTTGCCTGTATTATGTGTGTAAATAAGCATAGATCATCTATAAGATCAAAAAGATATAACTGTAACATATTAAAAATATAAAGTAGTTCAGATTTCCCAGAACTCCAAAAGTGACTGAAATAAATTATCAAATAACAAGTATACTTTCAAAACACATTAATATTTATAATATATATTTTGAGAAAATAACCTCTTTGAAATTGAAGTTTACAATTCCAACCATATTTTCCTGGATTTTTGTTTCTTTACAATTGCACTTTAATGGGCATTTTTTATTTGTTTGATGTTAAAAAAGAATAAGCAATCAGTAAGGAGTAAACTGTCTACAGATTTACATATCTCTATTATCAGGAACACAGAATGTCTACAAATACATATTGGGTTTTTTTCACCTCTCTTCTTTCAGGAAGGCACACAAATCACAAAACAGAATAAACTAATGTCTTACTATAATGTATGGAAACAGCTTTTTCATCTTGAAATTTCTTTTACAACAACTAGTACCAGGAAACAAGTTTCAAAGTTTAAAATATAGTTTATTGAGCTAGTAAATCTTTTAAAAAGTTTTTAAATGTGTTTTCCTGTCTGATTTAATTCTAGCAAGGCAAACCTTTCTCTGGTTATAATTAAGGAAACTTTTGGCATGTATATTATAACTGATGGAATAATCTAACCATGAAAAAATCAGAGAAGGATAAACAATTACCACTAACAAGTAACATAAATTTTTGAAGCTATTTATATCTTGTCTTTTCTATTCAGTTCTGTACTGTAGGTATCCCAATTTCATCTATTAAAATCTTGTAAGGTCATACTTAAAACATATGTTATGTTTAAAAAATAAGAGCTATCAAAGATAAAGTATAAAAATTCCCATCCTTACAAAAAACAAAAGTGTATACTTTTCCCAAAACGATAACTGCAGAATCTATGTTTAAATTTTAATTGTTTTTTTGCCAAACCAAACATAAGATAATTTTAAAAAACTGAGAGTGGTAAACTCAGTCAATATTAGCGCAGACTCAATTATCCTTATTTTTAAATATACGAAATTGCTACACATAGTTGGCTTTTTAAAAAAATTGATTTCACAAACTACTTAGAAACTTCATTGGAATTGTTTCATTCCCCACCCCAATCAGCTGATATTATTGTCTAAAAACCACAACATGGTTTGGAGATTGTCAAGATTGTGGAAGTTTTTATTTTAGTGATAAGGTAATTAAGATATAGTTGTCTTACAATATATACCAAACTGATTAATAATAACACATATTCCTCAATATGTATTTAAATAAATTTTTAGATAAATATCTCATTCGTGAAGGCCTTATAAAATACTTGATGCATTTTTAAATTTAAATGTTCTTCAACAAAGCACAAGACAAGGTTTCTTAGCCTTTTTTTTTTTTAAGTTTCTTAGCTGGTAAGTCAAAGTTTTACCAACAAAAGATATTTTATTTGGTTCTGCTTTATTCTAATCTGTATAGCTATTCAACAGTCTTGTAATTCATTGTGATCACTGTCAGGTAGACATATTGTCACTTGGTGATTTTCTACAGTTGGACACACTTGACTAGTTATTAAAATCACATTTGAAGGAAGTTCCTACCCCTCTTCCTTGTGCCTCTTACAACTTTTCACGCCCTTCTCAAATTTCAGCTATAACTTCTCCTCCCACCAAAAGTAAGTTAAAGAACACTGTTGCACTCTGCTAAACAGGGTGAAATAGAGGCATTCAATACACTGTCTCTGGTGTAAGGCACAGTCAAAAAAGGTCACCATAGGCCAAAAAGAAAATTGCCTCCTTACTAGATTCTGTACCATGAGTAAGTGGTCTCCTGTCATGCTCCTTCCCTGCCTTCTCTGAGTGAATTGAACTTTAAACACACACACACAGACTCTCACCCTTACACGTGTTAGGGTTAGCAAGACCCAAATAGAATCTTGGAATTCTTAAGAGTTGAAAATAGTGATATATTACACTTTAATGATAACATGAAAAATTACAAACTCAGGGTAACAAAGTAGGACTTTAACAAATGGATAGAAAATGAACATCATCTTTGCACAATGAATAAACTCCAAATAAAGGCAAATTCTTTAGAAGAAGTTTACAGTCACCAAAATGAGAAAACTATTACCCTAGTTTATCCTTTAATCATTAGAAATAATATTTTAATAATGCCAGCTTTATTTGAACAGAAGTTTTCACTTCAATTTTTGGAAATCATAGATTGAGAAATTACTATACATCCTAATTTTAAATGAACTCTGAAATTTGACATGTCCCATCTAAAGTACAAAAACCAGAAACATAAATCATCAAAGTAGTAGTATTTATCTAAGTTATTGATTATGTAACTGAAAATTACATGACTCATTTGTCCAATTTTATGAAGACACAATGTCAATTTTTCACCAAGGCATCGACAGATGAAAAATGATTCTATTTTTAAATCACAACTATATAAATCAATTAAAGAATTTGTATCATATTGATTTCAACAATGAATGTTTCTCTTTAAACATTTGATTTATTCAGAAACTATTTTATCATTTAGATATTTCATACTGCCAATTAATGGAATAACAATCAAGAAATATTTAGGAATGTTTTCTGTGGAAACGAGAGCTAATTTTAATAAATGTTTTTGCTGCAATCAATTAACATTCTGCAAAAAACTTACATTTTTCAATTAAAATTTGCCTGACAATTAATGCAATATTCACAGAGACCATTCATAACCATTTTATGGGCAGGAGAAAGCTGGAGCAACAAAATAAAGTTAACTATCCCATGCAAAGATATGTAGTAAAACTTTATCTTTTTACCTTTTTCCCTGTCACATATATTGCCCCAAAAATCCTATTGTATAATAAAGCTACAAAGATTTTTGCCATATCAACATTAATATATATAACCTAAGGAGTGAAATTAAACAGTCAAAGTAAACAAAGCAGACAACACACCAGTCATTCAATTTAACTGTTTTAAATAGAATGATACCAATTTATATCAGAATAAATACCATTTTAAAAATTAATTCTTTCTATTCCTAGTAACTCAATCAGGACACACAGAAATAAGTAAGAGATCCTAGTTTAACCTTAGCAAATGTACCCATAAAGTTTTAAAAAACTATAAAATAAGGCATCAAATATAATATCATAAAAGAATTGTGCACTGCCACCCCAAAGGAGATCCCCAGAATTAATGCTTAGAACACAAAAGATTGTATACTGAGGTATTTTAAATTTAATTATTCCTTAAGCATGTTAAATTTATCTTAAGATGAAAAGCTAGGTTATTTCAAATGTACATGGAAAGTTCTGTTATCTTTACCAAGATAAAGTGATCAAACTGACTATCTAACATTCTACAACTAAACAAATAAAACTTCTGGCATCTTTTGTAATGATTCACCCAAATCAATTCCAATATTCAACATTTCAAGAGACAACGCATACATAAAGTTGTTAATTAACTCTTATGTTTGATTGCACAGTCTAGCAGAAGATCACGGTGATCAAGAGGACACACATTGGTAAAAGTAAGCTTTATCTCTTTAATTTACCTCATCCTATTTTCTACTGTTTGGGAGTTGCAACTATAGTTTCATTAACAAATCTGTGGTTTATAAGGTATAAACCATGGGATCTTAATCAGAAACTCTCAAAGTTTTATTGCTAGCCGTAGCATTTTATTCAGCTCAAGTGCCTGCTGTGATTTAAACAGAATACACAGGTCTCCGGGCCTTCTTTACTTTGAAGTCTATAGATGTACTTACTAATAAATAATAATTCATTTATCATTCAATCAACAAATGATGGCTTAGGTCAGAGGTCTAGAATAGACAGGTGATGCCAAACACAAAGAACCAAAGAGGAAATCTTGCTTAAGAAATTAAATCACTACAGAGATGCACTTACAGTGAAGATTCTACAAATAGATAAAATCTTAAAATGCCTGGCCAGAAATGGAATGTACTTTTGACCCCAATGAAACCGTGGTAAAACTGAAGATTTATCAAGGTTAATTTGCCTATTAATTATCAATTATAAGGAAAACAAAAAATAGGAACAAGTTCTATACTTTTTCAAGTCTATTGTGGTTGGCTAAATAAAAAAATCATCGAAAAGTACTCAGCTCTACATATTAATCTGCCAATTCTGCAAACCCACAGGCAACCAAAGAGGTCAGGGGCCAGAGTAGAATCCTTTGACCTACGGAACTGTCTGGTTTGGTCTTCAGGCAAGGCTCCTTAAGAGATCATTTTACACAGATTTATCAATCATATTTTTCAAGTTCAGCATTCTATCTGCTTGGTGTGAAAGAAGATAGGTGCTCATCTTCAAGGGAAATGAAACCCAAAGTGTTTTTATCTGTCAACTGTATCAACCCATGGTTAAAATGGACAAACCAATGTCCATTCATCTTTTCTGAAAGATGTATGTTGTGTTTATTCTCATCTTTTTCACAAGAAGGTATGTATATGTCACTGTTGCAACATCCTAGGTGCAACAGAGATGAGGTCATGACAGCCAATCAGAAGTCACTAGTGAAGCGTTAAAGTAAACATAGCTGTTGGAGCTGTAGCGCTGCTTGAAAAATGCCCCCTTCATTATTTCAGCAATTTTCTCAAGACGTGACCTGGGACTGAAATGCCTGAAATGTCACTTGACTCCGTTTTGTGCTTCTTCCCAATTGCATTTACGTAACAGCACCATGCTAATATTTCGTAAAATGTTTGTCATGACCATGCTTTGACTTGCAGTCTCCTAAATTCTAATGTTGTGTTCCATGGTATAAAAATATCATAATGTGAACCAACATAGATTATCCCAATAAGTTTCCAACTTCAAATAGCTCATCAAGTTAGTCAGTAAAAGAAAACATGCCACAAAAAGTTTTCAGAGGACCACCTGTTGTCTATTATTTTTACATAGCACTTACTCATAAATCATAACACAGGGTAATTAATCAAGCTGTCAAAGAGAAGGTCAAAGGTTATATGGTAGAGTCAGAAGGTCATGCATGGGCTGATAGAGGTCAGGGTCACACTGCATTCCTCATTATCAAGTTGGGATGAGAGACGGCCCAAGCAAACAAAAGTGAAAGCAGATGGAGAAGTGAGTGGATAAAAAAAAAAAAGAAAGAAAATTTCACAAACAAAAAGAAAAGTGAAAGAAGACTGTCAGCTGCCTTCAACTAGAGAATAGAAGAGAAAAGAAACACACTGAAGTGTGCTCAAAGGAGCTCAAGAACACAAAGAAACTACAGTTTTATTAATTAAATAAGTTGAATATAACTTCTCTTGGCCATTGTATTAGTGCATACTAATAAATATTAGAAAATATATGTTTGCATCTCTATACCTTCCCTAGCTAGTGTGCCAGGATAAACTAAGATAAAGGCAGAGTTCCATGGACAAAGTGCAATTACAAAAAAAAAACTTATTATAAGGTTTTTTTTTCCTTTAATATTGTTTCAGTGTTGCAACATAGATGCAAATAGTTTTAAGCCATAGGATAATTTTTGAGTATGATACAAAGATATCCACAAACAACAAATGTATCATAAAAGTCCTTTTGAATAACAAAACGGGTATAAAATATTCTATTATTACGCTGGCCTGAATTAGATGCAGAATACTGTGCAAAATTAGCTGTCACCCTTTGCTCAAAATCTTTGTTAATCTCATTTTGAATGTTTGCAGCTTTATCAACACATGCATCAATGTCAGCTCCTTGGTTACTGAACCGCTGTAGTTGGAAGAAGATATAATTAAAATGTTTTGGCACAGAAAAGGTGAAATTGTATCTTCCCTTGTTCCCTTAGGAGTCTGTAAAACATGAAGGATATATTGACAAACACACACCCTTGTCTCCGGTTCTGACATCAGGTCATCCGAGTGCTATTTATTTTAAAACGTTCATTTTGCACTTACATTATCACCTACTCTGTTTCTAACTTTTCCTAGGCTTTAGAACACTATGCTGCTTAAATATCACAAATATCTCTTCTAACAATCCATATCTTATATATCAAAGCATTCCATATATGTACAATAGAATAATAAAAAACACATTCATTATAAAGGACAGAATATCATTTAATACTATAGCATTATGAAATATTTTGGGTTTTGCTTCTCATTCTCATAAAAAGACACAAACATATACTCACAAACATATACACTAAACTAAAATGTAACAAGTTACAACTGTTGCCTAGTCAGTGACAGATCAAAATTCCTAAGTGGATACAGAGTATCCTATGGACACACAGCCTTTATTACAGGTCCCCAAGTAGACTTGGATGGACAAATTTACCTTGTGAAACATAGCGTCCACATGCTAGCTATGCCTTCTTGGTTTAAAGTTCTAAATGTTCTCCTAACTTCTTATTACCATTATAAAACTGTGTAAATATTGTAGCTATAGATGGTAGGCACATGGTCTTTCAAAATATCACTCTGATTCAATCATATACAATACAAACAATATACATTAAGTTTTAATGTTACTCTTGAAACTTGCTTAAGAACTATGCTACATAAATCATTTTATCTTAAAATATGTCACCTTCCTCTTTTATCCTCCCAATTAAAAGATCTTATCAAATTTTTTTTTTCCCAAGAATATATCAGTGCTTTGCCTGTGGTTCCAGAGTCTGCTTGCAAGCATGAGAACATAATGAAAGAATCCAAGTATTCACCGGGTCAATCATTCATTAAACATTGATTTCTTACAGTTATTTAATAAGCAGCTACTATTTACCAAGCACTATGCTAGGTACAGTGGTATACTTATGAATCACCTTTCATTTTAAAGTATTTCCACTCAGAAGAAACTTCCAAATCACAATTAAGTACAAATTCCTAAAACGTCTACAGGAAGCCATTTTATACTCAAGAGGAAGAGGAATATGAAAAAAAAAGAAAAAATTATTATAAAATATTTCTAAAACCAATCTAGCTAGACTTTCAAGCATGAATAATCATAAATGCTAAGCTATGTTTGTGGTCTGTGTTACAAGTATTATTTAAACTTACTCCATCACAAGGAAAATGTACCGCTTCAGAAGGTGTGCGAAGTGTGTGTGCACATGCATGTTGCATATACATTCAGATATTTTAACAAGTGAAATAATTTCATAATCTAAGGGAAAAGCTTCTAAAAGCATCTACCTCCTAACAAACAGGTGCAAGTGAGTACAGCTATGAACTCCCCTTCCCACAGTGACCTATGTCAGAAGATCTTCTCATACTTCTTCTGCTAAATAATTTAATTACTTATGAGTTATGGTTTCTTTGTAACCTTTTAAATGACTAACTCATTAAAATGCAAAAATATGCAAAACATGATGTCACCAGGTCAAACAGCT